>NC_137784.1:58313668-58766476 GCF_963455305.1 Plecotus auritus | reverse complement strand
CAGTCACCCTATGTGTGTTTTTTAAACTTCTTTATTGACTAAGGTATTACATATGTGTCCTTATCCCCCCATTGCTCCCCCCACTCATGTCCTCAACCCCCTGTTGTCTGTGTCCATTGTTTAGGCTTATATGCATGAATATAAGTGCTTTGGTTGATCTATGCCCCGTACCAACACGCTCCCCTACCTTCCCTCCGAGGTTTGACAGTCTGATTGATGCTTCTCTGTATCTGGATCTGTTTTGTTAATCAGTTTATGTTGTTCATTATATTCCATAAACGAGTGAGATCATGTGATATTTATCTTTCTCTGACTGGATTATTTCACTTGGCATAATGCTCTCCAGATCCATTCATGCTGTTGGAAATGGTAAGAATTCGTTCTTTTTTACCGCAGTGTGGTATTCCACTGTGTAGATGTACTACGGTTTTTTAATCCACTCATCTGCTGATGGGCACTTAGGCTGTTTCCAAATCTTAGCTATGGTGAATTGTGCTGCTATGAACATAAGGGTGCATATATCCTTTCTGATTTGTATTTCTAGTTTCTTGGGATATATTCCTAGAAGTGGGATCACTAGGTCAAATGGGAGTTCCATTTTTAGTTTTTTGTGGAAACTCTGTACTGTTCTACACAGTGGCTACACCAGTCTGCATTCCCACCAGTAGTGCACTAGGTTTCCTATTTCTCTGCATCCTCACCAGCATTTCTCGTTTGTTGATTTGGTGATGATAACCATTCTGGCAGGTGTGAGATGGTACCTCACTGTCGTTTTGATTTGCATCTCTCAGATGATTAGTGACTTTGAGCATGTTTTCATATGTCTCTTGGCCTTCCTTCTGTCTTCTTTCGACAAGTTTCTATTTAGGTACATTGCCCATTTTTTGATTGGGTTTTTTGTATTCCTTTTGTTAAGCTGTATGAGTTCCCTATAAATGTTGGAGATTAAATCCTAATGGGTGATAACATTGGCAAATATGTTCTCCCATGCAGTGGGATTTCTTGTTTTATTGTTGATGGTATCTTTTGCTGTGCAAAAGCTTTTTATTTTCATGTAGTCCCATTTGTTTAATTTCTCTTTACTTTCCATTGCCCTAGGAGCGGTATAGGTTAAGAAATTGCTTTGGCATATATCTGAGATTTTTCTGCCTGTGGATTCCTCTAGTATTTTTATGATTTCCCGTCTTATGTTTAAGTCCTTTATCCATTTTGAGTTTATTTTTGTGTATGGTGTAAGTTGGTGGTCTAGTTTCATTTTTCTTGCATGTATCTGTCCAATTTTCCCAACACTATTTATTGAAGAGACTGTCTTAACTCCATTGTATGTTCATGCCTCCTTGGTCAAATATTAATTGAGCATAGTGGTTTGGGTTGATTTCTGGGTTCTCTATTCTTTTCCATTGGGCTATATGTCTGTTCTTGTGCCAGTACCAGGTTGTTTTGAGAACAGTGGCTTTGTTATATAGCTTGATATCTGGTATTGATATCACAACTACGTTGTTCTTCTTTCTCAGGATTGCTGCAGCTATTCAGGGTCATTTTTAAATCCCAGTTGAATTTTTGGAGAGTTCATTCTAGGTCTGTGAAATATGCTGTTGGTATTTTAATGGGGAGTGCATTGAATCTATAGATTGCTTTGGGTAGTATGGATATTTTAATGATGTTGACTATACCAATCCATGAACACGGTACGTTCTTCTATCTGTTTATGTATTCCTCTATCTCTTTTTTAAGTGTCCTGTAGTTTTCACATATAGGTCATTTACTTCCTTAGTTAAGTTTATTCCTAGGTATCTTAATTTTTTTTGGTGTGATGGTAAATGGGATTGCCTTTTAGTCTCTCTTTCTGTAAGTTCACTATTGGTGTATAGAAATGCCATAGATTTCTTGGCGTTAATTTTGTATCCTGCTACATTGCAGAATTAATTTATTAAGTATAATAATTTTTGATGGAGGCTTTAGTAGTGTTTTCTATGTACAGTATCACATCATCTGCGAATAAAAAGTTTTACTTCCTCTTTGCCATTTGGATGCATTGTATTACTTCTTCTTGTCTAATTGCAATGGCCAGTACTTCCAGTACTATGTCAAACAGGAGTGAGTGAGGGTGGGCATCCCTGCGTTGTTCCTTTTCTTAGGGGAAATGGTTTTAGTTTTTGCCCATTGAGTATGATGTTGGCTGTGGGATTGTCATATATGGCTTTTATTATGTTGAGATGTGATCTTTCTATTCCCACCATGCTGAGATTTTTTTTTTTTATCAAGAAACGTTGTTGGATTTTCTTAAATGCTTTTTCTGCATCAATGGATATGACTGTGTGATTTTTATCCCACAATTTGTTTACGTGATGTATCACGTTTATTGATTTGCGGATATGGTACCATCCTTGCATCTGTGCATTAAATCCTACTTGGTCATGGTGTATGATCTTATTGATGTACTGCTGGATCCAATTTGCTAGAATTTTGTTGAGGATTTTGGCACCTATGTTCATGAGGGATATTGGCATGTAATTCTCTTTCATTGTGATGTCTTTAACTGGTTTTGGTATTAAAGCGATGCTGGCTTCATAGATTGAGCTTGGAAGTGTTCCTTCCTCTTGAATTTTTTGGAATAGTCTGAGGAGGATACGTTTTAGTTCTTCCTTGAATGTTTGGTAAAACTCCCCTGTGAAGCCATCTGGCCCCAGGCGTTTGTTTGCTGGAATCTTTTTGATGACTACTTCAATTTCTTCCATAGTTATTGGCCTATTGAGATTTTTAGATTCTTCCTGTTTGAGTTTCGGAAGGTTGTATTTTTCTAGTAATATGTCCATTTCCTCCAGGTTGTCTAGTTTGTTGGAATAGAGTTGTTCATAGTATTTTTTAAACATTCCTTTGTGTTCTGTGAGGTATGTTGTTATTTAGCCTCTTTCATTTCTGATTTTGTGTCTTTGCATCCTTTCTCTTTCTTTCTTGGTGAGCCTGGCTAGAGGTTCATCAATCTTGTTGATCCATTCAAAGAACCAGCTCTTGGTTTCATTGATCTTTTGTATTGCTTTTTTGGTCTCTATGTCATTTACTTCTGCTCTGATCTTTATTATCTCCTTCCTTCTGCTCACTCTGGGCTTTTCTTGTTGCTCTCTTTCTAATTCTTTAAGTTGTAGAGTTAAATGATTTACTACCATTTTTTTGTGTTTTCTTAGGTAGGCCTGTAGAGCTATAAACTTCCCTCTCAGGACTGCTTTCATTGTGTCCCATGGATTTTGCGTTTTTGTTTTTTTATTGTCATTAGTTTCCAGGATGTTTTAAATTTCTTCTTTGATCTCTTTGTTTAATAGCATGCTATTCATCTTCCAAGTGTTTGAATTTTTGGATTGTTTTTATTATGCTTTATTTGTAATATTATGCCATTGTGGTCTCAGAAGATGCTTGATATGATTTCAATCTTCTTGAATTTAAAGAGACTTTGCCTGTGAACCAATATGTGGTCTATCTTTGAAACTGTCCAATGACACTGAAGAAGAATGTATATTCTGTAGCTTTGGGGTGAAATGTTCTCAAGATGTCAATTAAGTCCATGTGATCTAGTGAGTCATTTAAGATTAATGTTTCTTTGCTAGTTTTTTGTTTAGAGGATTTATCCAGTGGTGTCAGTGGGGGTAGTAAAATCCCTTACTATGACTGTATTGCCATTGATCTCTCCCTTGCTATCTTCTAGAAATTGTTTTATGTATTTGGGTGCTCCTGTATTGGGTACATATATGTTTACCAGAGTTATATCTTCTTGTTGAATTGCTAACTTTACTCTTATGTAGTGGCCTTCCTTATTTATCTCTTGTTATGGCCTTAATTTGCGGTCTATTTTGTCAGATATAAGTATTGCAACCCCAGATTTTTTCTCATTTCCTTTTGCCTGAAAAAATTTTTTCCATCCCTTCACTCTCAGTCTGTGTGAATCCTTTGCTTTGAAGTGGGTCTCTTGCATACAAGAAATATATGGGTCATGTTTTCTTATTCATTCAGTTACCCTATGTCTTTTAATTGGAGCATTTAATCCATTTACGTTTAATGTTATTATTGATAAGTACTTGTTTGTCGTCATTTTTTTCTTAATGTTTGTGTTTCTTCTTGTCTTTCTGTTTCTTCTTTTCACAGCAGTCCCTTTCGCATTTCTTGCATTGCTGGCTTGGTGGTAATAAACTCTCTTATTCTTTTTTTGTCTGTGAAGTTCCTGAATCCTCCTTCAATTTTGAATTATAGCCTTGCTGGGTATAGTATTCTTGAACTCAGTCCCTTGCTTTGCATCACTTTGTATATTTCATTCCATTCCCTTCTGGCCTGGTGTGTTTCTGCTGAGAAATATGTTGATATTCTAATAGGATATCCCTTGTAGGTAACTTTCTGTCTCTCTCTGGCAGCCTTTAAGATTCTTACTTTGTTGTTGATGTTTGCCAATTTAATTATGATGTGTCTTGGTGTCAGTCTTTTGGGGTGCATCTTTTTTGGGAAAGTATGTGCTTCTTGGTCTTGCATAGTTTTTTTTTTTTTCTTTCCAATATCAGGAAAGTTTTCTGTTATTATTACTTCAAACAGGTTTTCTATTCCTTGCTTCTCTTCCTCTCCTTCTGGTACCCCTATTATGCGAATCTTGTTTTCGTTTTGTGTTGTCCCAAAACTCCCTTATACTCTCTTGCTTTTTAAATTTTCTTTCCAGTTGCTGCTGTCTTTTTGTGTTTTTTCCTACCTTGTATTCTATTTCACTGATGCGGTCATCAGCCTCTTCTAGTTTACTCTTTAAGCCTTCCATTGTGTTTTTTATTGCAGCTATGTTGTTCTTCATTTCTTCTTGGTTCCTTTTCATGTTGGTGACATTGTCATTCAGCTCCTTATAATTCTCATTGAGTTGTGTGTATTTGTCATTGAGTTGTGTGTATTTGTCATCCAGCCCTTTGAGCATCCTTATAACCATTACTCTGAATTCTTTCTCTGACAAGTTACTTACCTCAATTTCATTTAACTCCCTCTCTGGTGATTCCTCTTTTTCTTTCCTTTGGGGATTGCTTTTTTGTCTTCCCATGTTTTGCTGTGATGTTTTAATTGTAGACCCTATTGCTTTGCTACCCAGGTTCTTTTGGGGATGGTGCTACTGGTGTGATCTCTCAGGTATCCTGAGTTTGGTAAACTAGCATAGCTCCCTACTTGAGCTATTTGACTTCTCTTGATGTTGGCCTGCGAGCTGGAAAGGCGCAACTGCGGTGTCTAGAAGTCAGCTGTCATGGAGGGGGTTGTGCCAATTTTTGCTGTCTTGCGCCCTTGGTTGAAATTGCATATGCCCAGTGGGGACTCACAGTGGCACCTAGGATCTGTCTGTTGGGGTGGTGGTGCTCAGGAGACTTGTGCTCTGGAAAGGCATGACTGTGGTGTCTTGAGTTCTGTAGTTGTGGGGTGGGCAGCCTCAGTTTTTGCTGCTGCCCCTGTGGTTGGATACACGCATCCTCAGTAGTGGTTCACAGGGGTACCTGCAGTGCATTTGCCAGCAGGGTGTACTGATCCATTCTGAAGTGCCCTGGCACTGAAGCCACACAATTGCAGTGTCTGTGGGCAGGTATCCCATAAGAAAGAGTTCAGCATTTCTACGGCCCAGCAGTGTGCCCGTTTGTATACGTGCGTGCCTAGCAGAGGCTCACAGTGGTGCCCAAGGGCTGCCTGTGGAGCGGTGGGCTTGGGATGCCTGCATGCTGGACAAGTGTGCGACTGTGGTGTCCAGAGTTCTGCAGCTGTTGGGTGGGAACACTCAGTTTTTGCTGTTCCACTTGTGGTTAGATAAGTGTGTTCCCAGTGGCAACTCACAGGGGCACCCACAGTGTGTTTTCCATTGAGGTGCACTGAAGCACTCTGAAGGGCCCTGGCACTGAAGCCATGAAAATGAGGTGGCTATGGGTAAGTATCCAGGATGAGTGAATTAGGAATTTCTACTGCCAGGGAAGTGCGTCCTTGTTGTCCAAGATTGCATACAGTGGGGGCTCACAGCGGCTCCCAAGAGCACCCTGTGGATTGATGGGCTCAGGGGACCTGCTTGCTGGAAATGCGTGACTCTGGCAGTGTGTTTGCCGGCACAGAACTCTGACACACACTGAGGGGCCCTGGCACTGAAGTTGTGCAGCTGGGGTGTCTGTGGGCAGTTATTCAGGAAGAGGGAATTCAGAATTTCTACTGCAGAGCAGTGCATACTTGTCTGTACAAAATCATACCCAGCAGGGGCTCACAGTGGCTCCCAAGAGCAGCCTGTGGAGTGGTATGCTCTGGAGGCCCGCACGCTGTGGTGTCCGGAGTTCTGCAGCTGGGGAGGGGGATGTCTCAGTTACTGCTGCGGGAGCAGTGCACTTTTGGAGGTGGAGATCCCAAGGTCCGCGGGTCTGTGGGTGGGGCAGCAGGATTTTTGCTGGAGTGGGTGCCGGATCTCGTGCAGTGTCCTAGGCCTGTCTGGGTGGTTGGGTTCACCCTATGTGTTTTGACTGGAGCATTAAATCCACTTACATTTAAGGTTGTTATTATTATTTTTTAAAATATATTTTTATTGATTCAAAGAGGAAGGGAGAGGGAGAGAGATATAGAAACATCAATGATGCAAGGGGATCATTGATTGGTTGCCTCCTGCACACCCCCTACTGGGGATCAAGCCAGCAACCCAGGAATGTGCCCTTGACTGGAATTGAACCTGGGACCCTTCTGTCCCCAGGCCAAAATGTTATCCATTGAGCCAAACCAGCTAGGGCTAAGGTTATTATTGTAGGTATTTATTTGTTGCCATTTTCATTTTCTTTATGCCTATGATCCTCTCGCTCTCCTTTTCTTTTACTTAAAGTAGTCCCTATAACATTTCTTGCTTTGGTGGTAATGTACTCCTTTACCCTTTTTTTTTTTTTTTTTTTTTTTGGTCTGGAAAGCTTTTTATTTCACGTTCAATTTTAAATAATAACCTCACTGGCTACACTAGTCTTGGATTTAGGGCCTTGCTTTTCATTATTTTGCATACTTTATGATACTCCCTTCAGTCCTGAAGTATTTCTATTGAAAAGTCAGCTGACATTTTAATGGGATTTCCTTTTTAGGTAATTTTCTGTCTCTCTCGTGCTAAATTTAATATTATTTCTTTGTCTTTAATATTTGCCATTTTAATTATGATGTGTTTATTTGTGGGTCTCTTTGGGTTTATCTTGATTACGACTCTCTGTGCCTACTGAACTTGTGTGACATTTTCCTTCACCAGGTTGGGAAAGTTTTCTGTCACTATTTCTTTAAATAGCTTCTCTGTTCCTTGCTCACCCTCTTCCCCTACTGCTATTCCCACAATGCAGATGTCATTACATTTCACATTGTCCCAGCACTCCCTAAAGCTATCTTCCTGCCTTCTAATTCTTTTTCTTATTTGCTGCTCTAATTGGGTATTTCTTTCTACCTTGACTTCCAAATTGCTGATTTGATCCTCTGCTTATTATCCCTTACAGTGTGTTCTTTGGTGTCAGGTATATCATTCTTCATTTCTATCTGGCTCTTGTTCATGGCTTTGATTTCCCTTTTCAAGCTGCTGTAATTTATACTAAGTTCCTTAAACATCTATGTAACCATTGTTTTGAACTCTATGGCTGATAGGTTGCTTGTCTCCATCTCATTTAGTTATTTTTCTGGAAATTCCTTCTTTTTTCTCCTTTGGGGGTTGTTTCTTTGACTCCCCATTTTAGCTGTCTCTTTGTATTTGTTTCTATGTATTAAATAGAATTGTTATGCCTCCCAGTCTTTGTGGGATGGCCTTATGTAGAAGAGTGTCTTGAGGGGTCCAGTGGTGCCGTATCTTTGTCCATCTGAACTGGATGCTCTAGGAATGACCTTTGTGTGCATTGTTTGTGCTCTGCTATTATAATTATTGATGTCCCATTTGTAGGATATCCCCTCTGACTTGCTGCCAGTGAGATTCAATACCAATGTGGTCATGCCAGCTGTTATATAGGTGCTTTGGGTCTGCTATTTTTGGGGCTTGCTGGATTTTGTGCTCATATTGAATTTAGTCCCTTGGTGTGTCTATCCTGGGCCTCCTGGGAGCTTCTCTAATGCAGCTCAATGTGAGTCCTTTTCTCTTTCTGGCTCTGGATCACCTGCTTGAGGTCTGAGGTACCCTAGTAGTCCAGTGCTCAGGATCTGTCTTGTGTCTCATACCTTGATTGACACTGTTCTGAGCTGTACTCTCTTCCCCTATAAAGCTGATCCTGTAGGTGTCAGCTGCAGGCACTTGGTGTCCCACTAGCTTTTGCCTCCCTGAGCAGTCCAGGATGGTTTCTGTGGTGGGGACCAAACTGCTGTTTCTGACTAATTAGATCAGGCAAAGGCTCAAAGCCCCCAGAGACCTGCCTCTGGCCGCAGACTTATTGGATTCAGTCTGGAAGAGCCTCAATCAGTCGTCCACTGGTTGGATGAGAGATTTTTCAACAGGTTGGGGCAATTGCTTCTGCCTGGAGGCTAATTGTTATTCTCAGTCTCTTAATCTGCCTCAGAAACTCCACAGGGTGGAGCAAGGGATTTTTCCAATAGTGTGGTCAACTGTCTTGCTCCCAGGCAAAAACTGCACAATAGCAAAGCTTTGCCTGAGATAGATGCCTTCTGTAGCATGAGGGAATGACTCATCACAGGAAACTGGGGTGTCTGCCTTCCAAGTTCTAAGGTGAAGGGATTAAGCAAAGGAAAAAAAACCTCATATACACAGATAACAGTATGGTGATTACCAGAGGGAAAGGGGGATAAGTGGAGGTAGAAGGGGGTAAAGGGGGGATAAATGGTAACAGAAGGAGACTTGGGTTGGTGAACACACAATACAATATACAGATGATGTGTTATAGAATGATACCCCTGAAACCTATATAATTTTATTAACCAATTTCACCCCAATAAAGTCAATTAAAAAAAAGACTGGAAGCTTAGTTACATTAAATTTAAAAAAAAACTTTTATACTCTTTCTGTACATACTTTAAAAAAAACAACAACAATTATTAATCAGAATAGCCACATTTGGAACACTTTCTTTTATTGGTCAATATTTTTATATAGTTAGAACATGATCCTAAACCTAATGTGGGCTTGATTCTGGAAAGTAAGTATTTTCACAATTGCCTCAATGCACAGAAACTCTTTTGAAAATAGACATTCTCTAAAGTCTTATTTTGCATGGTCACACACTGATACTTAGATGTTCCAGTATCTAATATGGCCACAGTAGTGTTGATAACCATAGTAATTATTTTCCATCTTTGGAAACCTACTTAGGAACACCATACCCAAAGATCTCAAGTTGCCATGTGTGAATGAACATCCCCCTTTGTTTTATACCTAAATGCTGTACATCTATTTTCGATTATGTATTGTTTGTGTATTTATGCTTTGATTCATAGTAACTTCTCATGTTATGGAATTGATTTGCATTGAAAAAAAAACACCTGTAAATAAAAAGAAGTGCCTGAAATTGTGGTAAGCAGTTAGATAGACATGAGCAGAGCAAAGACAATGGGCTAGGTACAAGTCATCAGGGTGGAAAGCCCCAGGTGCCTAGCAAAGGACAATTGTAGGATGGGACCTCGCTCCCAGGGTTATTTTTCCTCCCCTAGCATCGACCAATCAATCAGTGGAGAC
Source organism: Plecotus auritus (assembly GCF_963455305.1). Lineage (NCBI taxonomy): Eukaryota > Metazoa > Chordata > Mammalia > Chiroptera > Vespertilionidae > Plecotus > Plecotus auritus. The sequence continues at coordinate 58,756,815 of NC_137784.1, read as the reverse complement.
TTAGACCCTAAAAGGACACACCTGGAAAGATGCTGAATATTCTATTAAGATCTTCCCCTAGGACCTCCCCCCAAATCTTCACCCTTAAAACCCTTAGGATGGAGGACCCAGCATGCTCTCCCTTCTTCCTTCCCTCCCTCCCAAAAGTACACCAGCACCCTTGCCTTTACCTTCTCTCTCCCTTCCCCTCCCCTTCCCCACAACACATGTTGCCATTTCCTTCCTTATTCCCAAGATCCAAGGGCCCTTGCTTTACCTCTATAACTTGTTCCTTACGCCCAGTTATTCTAGGAATTACTTTTTCTACCTCCACGATTTACCAAATAAATGTTCACTGACAGTTTGAATCTTGGCTCTGAATTCTTTCCTAGCCAGAACTCAAGTACCGAGGTTGTTGAACCCAGGTCAGTTCTGACCCCACCAGACTAACACCCAGTATCATTCCTGCTGCCTACAACAAAAACAAACAAACAAAAAAACACATGGGAAATTACTGACCTAAATGAAAACAGTTATACCAGGGCTGAGAAAAACAGCAAAACTGTAAAAACTGAACAAATAAATAAATGATGGCTGGCATTAACAGACAATGAACAAAATAACTGGTCATAGGCATAGCTTTCAGTCACTAATGACACAGCCTCCAAGTACCCTGGCCCCTTATTAGATTTCATTACAATGAGTCAAACATTTTTCATAACACTAAATACATCATAAAACAATGTTTTTAGAATTGAAAAGTTCAAAGTAAGCTCTCACTTACCTTCCCTGTTAGAACTGAGGGAAATTCAGTATCAAACTTGTTGCTCAAGCCAAACCTTAAAAACAAAGACAGAACAAAATATATTCTACCCAGCATATTTAACTCTCTCCCATTAAAAAAAAGCCATGCATTTTTCTTTTGATGTTGTGATTTTTAAACATGTCTTAAAATAATTTTATAATTATAGAAAATAAATATTTGACTATTAATAAAAGAAACTAACTAGATCCATGATATGGGATTAAAAATAATGATTTAGAGAAACACTGATAAAGAACTGGAAATATAATTTTTTACTGGAATGGTTCTGTTAAAACCCATTTTAGCCCAGCTGGTGTGGCTCAGTGGTTGAGCATCGACCTATGAACTGGGAGGTCACAGTTTGACTCCCGGTCAGGGCACATGCCTGGGTTGCATGCTCGATCACTAGTAGGGGGGTTGCAGGAGGCAGTGGATTGATGATTCTCTCTTATCATTGATGCTTCTGTTCCTCCCTCTCCCATCATCTCTGAAATCAATAAAAATATATTTAAAAAAACCATTTTAGTTGATAGCTGTTGGGATTGGCTGATGGATGTATGGGAGAATGGATTTTACTATACTTTCTACTTTTGTGTATATATGAAAATTTTCCTAATAAAAACTAAGAAAATCTTTGGAACCATAGACTTTGACAACTTATAATCAGTTGCTATTCAGAAACTCAAAGGTTGATCTTTATGAATGGCTTTTATGTATATGTTCAACCCGTTTTAAGAAAACAGATCTCAGTCCTGAAAGCTCTTGACTCTCTTCAAGTACGCTCACTGAAATCTGTACTAGGAAGTCAAAATGAATTTTATAAGCCTTGGTTCACCTACTTATTAATTTCAGAAGGCATAACAAAGATCACTTCCTGCATGTTAGTGATATATCATAGTGGCCACAATTTTTTGTTAGTGATTGATGGGTTGTAAGCAAAAATGAAGAGATACTAACATTTATAGAGAACCCTTTATGAAGTAGGCAATAATAGAAAGTTACTGGTAACTATGGACTTACCATGAGCTAGATACTGTGCTAAGTAAATAGACTACTATTTCTAGACTTTACAACTCTTCAAGAGAGGTATTGTTATCCTGGCTTTACAGATAAGGAAGCTGACACTCAGAAATCTTTTTTTCCAAAAAGTAATTAATTAAATGACTTGCCCAAAGTTATATAAATACTAAGGGGTGAGCCAAAATTCAAAAGCCAATCTTTACATTCTTTTTGCTCCTGGAAAACAGAAACTACTGTTTATTTATATTGCTATCTTTCATTATGTTTAGTAGCATAATGTTATTTCGTAGGTATTTAATAAAAGTTTTTTGAATAATAACCTACTATACTTTTTGATTTAACTGATTTATGGCACTTTGGTCTTAGGGTCACTTTAAAGATGTTAAGAATCCAATGTCCTATTAAAACTCTATGTGAAAATATTATATTCTCCTCATGTTATTATGGTAATAGCTTATTTTCAAGGACACAAGCCAGTCTTAAACACAAGGACTCTACTTAGCATCTAGTAGCAAGGCACATATCTGTGCATAAATATACTATACCTGTATGTTTAAAATGTATGTTATAACAACAAATTCTGTATTTTAAAACAGTTGAGAAAATTAATTAGCAAGTGAAAACAAAATTTAAATTTATTTTAAAAATACTTCATTACTTTTCCAGGTGTCAGTACAACATATAATGAGAATGTAATATTCTCATAATAACATTCCCTTTAAATCTATACATAGATATTGGAGCATAGCCAAACTTAAAAACAAGATAGTACTCTCTGTACATGAGTTTTTATGGCAACTTTCAGATGCTGTTTGAGAAACTGACATTATAATATTAAATATATATTTGCAATTATCTACTAACTCAGAAATCAATAACATGACAAATATTTAGTAGAGAAAAAAACATTTCATTTAAATCATATGTAGCTAAATATTGACTTTATCACTAGTCAAAAATATAATTTAACTTTTTATTCCACAAAGAGTAGATTCATATTGTGGAATATATACAGGTTTCATTTTAGAAAGTAGACATGATACATTTTAAAGTAGAGCTCTATTTCCATATCTTGTCTAAATGCCTTTTATTGTTTAAAAAAATCTTTATTGTTGAGCTAAATGCCTTTTAGAGGCAATGTCAATAACATGTTCCTACCTTCATTAGATTGCTACCATTTTAATTTTTCCAGCTGCCATTCTTTTACTAGATATCAAGTATGTAGAGGATATAGACAAATATAACCCCCAAAATGTGTGGATCATTTCTATTATTTAAAAAATTCTTAGTTTTGTTATTCTCTCTTTGCATTTATCACAAGACAAATGAACTTTGCTTTCCAGTTTTCAAGTTCATCTTGTCTTCTTTATTGCCAAATTCAGTGTCCTTTTCTCAGAACTTTCCCCTTTGACTTTGCAGCTTGTGACATTGTTGATCACACCCTTCCTAACACTCTTCCATTCTTTCACTTTCTTCTAACACTCTTGCTTTTCCCCAAAATTAAGCTTTTAATCATCTGCTTTTCTTTCTAAGGAAAGTATACTAATTTGTCTGTATTTAATAGCTTTGACAATTACTTCTATGCTGATAACCATCAAATCTATATCACTAGTTTTATATTTTCCAACATGCTCTAGTCCCTCATCTCTAATTGAACACTGAAAATTTCCATTTGGATATCTTGCTGCAAAATAATAATACCACAAGTCAAATGTTTCTAAAATTAAATGTTATCTTTTATTGGAAACTAGCTTCCCTTTTCAAATTCCTCATCTCTATCAATGGCACATTGACTCTCTTTAACCTAGACTTTGGCATAGGTTTTACACCTTCCTTCTACTTTGTTTTTTTGCATGTTATTTTTATTCAGGTGGTTTCAAGTCCTGTTATTTGTTCCTTTGAAATCATTCTCATAATGATTCCTCCATTTCCAGTGCCACTGCTATGTTGGCTCTTGTCTTTGCTCATGTGGTTCTTCTTGCTTCTTCTCCCTAGTTTAAATCCTATTCAGATTTCAAGGCTCAAGTCAAGTGCCAATGCCTTGAATGCTCAAGTTTTTATGGATTCTCCCTTTTTCTGAACACTCAAAGTCATTTATGTGTACTATACAATAACAGTTAATTAATTTCTTTTTATTCCTTATAAATATCTTAAAGGCAATTTTTCTGTTAGCTTTTTTTTGTTAATCCTCACCCAAGGATATTTTTCTATTGATTTTTAGAGAGAGTGGATGGAAGGAAGGGAGAGAGAGAAACATCGATGTGAGAGAGACACCTCAACTGGTTGCCTCCTGCACATGCCCCGACTGGGGTCAGGGATTGAGCATGGAACTGAGGTATGTGCCCTTGATGGGAATTGAACCTGGTACCCTTTAGTGTGTGGGCCAATGCTCTATCCACTGAGCAAAACCGGCTAGGGCTCCTGTTAGCTTTGTAAAGCAAGGCCTGTACTTTGTTTTTCTGTATTCTTCACAGTGCTTAGCTCAGTGCTCAAGTTCTCAAGAAGTACTTGCTATATTCAAATTACTATGTTTCTATTCTAATATACAAAGGAATTCATTTTTCTAAAATATAAAAAGTATATTAGAAATAGTAAGGAAAGCAGCATTTTGCTTCTTAAGACACGGTTTTATGGGCTACATACATCTACTTCAAAATGGTATAAATATAGGCAAACTAGGCCCAATATACTTTCATAATTTTAGCTAAAAGGTAGTAGCAGTCTTGTTCTTGCCTATTAGAGATTTCTTTCTTAACTTTCTCTATTAGAGACTAAGCACTAAAAAAGACTACTTAACTGAAATAACCTTAAGCACAACATTTCACTTAGCAGCTATTAAAAATGTTGAAATGGCTGCTGCTGAATAAAAACCTCAGCTATTTCATAAACAAACCATTAAAAACTGTGAGTCCATAGAGGTTAGGGAAGCTCATCTACCCATTAATTATCAGTGATAGGGTTCTTTAGTATTAGACGAATAGGTACTTGGGAACTGCTCATGCTGTCATTTTATTGGTTTCATCAACTATAGAGCCTACTATGTGTTTGAGGTAGACCCAGCTGGTGGTTCCTAATGACTGCATTTTGTTTTTCAAATGTCTTCAATGCTTCAAATTTTTAAAAAATATATTTTTGTTGATTTCGGAGAGGAAGGGAGAGGGAGAGAGAGATAGAAATATCAATGATGAGAGAGAATCATTGATCGGCTGCCTCCTGCAAACCCACAATGGGGATCAAGCCCGCAACCTAGGCTTATGCCCTGACCAAGAATTGAACTGTGACCTCCTGGTTCAAAGGTCAAAGTTCAACACCGAGGCATGGTGGCTGGGCTCAAATTTTAATTTCTTGGAAAATTCTTTAGAGTCAGGCAAAGAGGGATGTGTCCTGATAGATGCTTTTCCTTCTTCTCTCCTTCCCCATATCCCTCACTGTTTATAATTTTTTTGAAAATGGCTACACATCAGCCTTTGAAACCTTGCACAAATTGAAATTCATGTGCTCAGGTTGTTTAAGAAAACAAATCAAAGCATACAAAAATTCTGCTAACAAGAAACATGATTTACAGATGGACTTAATTGACATCTTCAGAACATTTCACCCTAAAGCCACAGATTATATGTTCTTCTCAAGTGCACATGGGACATTTTAAAAAATAGACCACATATTGGGTCACAAGCAAAGTCTCCCCAAATTCAAGAAGACTGAAATCATACCAAGCATTTTCTCAGATCACAATGGCATAATATTAGAAATAAACTACAATAAAAACAGCCCAAAAATTCAAATACTTGGAAGCTGAATAGCATGCTATTAAACAGTGATTGGGTTACCAAAGAGATCAAAGAAGAAATTAAAAACATCCTGGAAACTAATGACAATAAAAACACAACAATCCAAAATCTATGGGACACAATAAAAGCAGTCCTCAGAAGGAAGTTTATAGAGTGACAGGCCTACCTCAAAAAAAAAAAAGAAAAAATGGTAATAAATCATCTAACTCTACAACTCAAAGAATGAGAACGAGAACAACAAGAAAAGACCAGAGTGAGTAGAAAGGAGATAATAGACATCAGAGTAGAAATAAATGACATAGAGAAAAAAAAACAACAATATAAAAGATCAATGAAACCAAGAGCTGGTTCTTTGAATGGATCAACAAGATTGATGAACCTCTAGCCAGGCTCACCAAGAAGCAAAGAGAGAGGACCCAAACAAACAAAATCAGAAATGAGAGAGGCGAAATAACAACAGACCCAACAGAAATAAAAAGGATTGTTAAAAAATACTATGAACAACTCTATTCCAACAAACTAGACAATCTAGAGGAAATGGACCTATTCCTAGAAAAGTACAACCTTCCAAAAATCAATCAGGAAGATTCTAAAAGTCTCAATAGGCCAATAGCTATGGAAGAAATTAAAGCAGTCATCAAAAAGATTCCAGCAAACAAAAGCCCGGGCCAGACGGCTTCACAGGGGAGTTTTACCAATCCTTCAAGGAAGAACTAAAACCTATCCTCCTCAGACTATTCCAAAAAATTCAAGAGGAAGGAACACTTCCAAGCTCCTTCTATGAAGCCAGCATCACCCTAATACCAAAACCAGATAAAGATAACACAACGAAAGAGAATTACAGGCCAATATCCCTCATGAATATAGATGCCAAGATCCTCAAATAAATTCTAGCAAATCGAATCTAGCAGTACATCAGAAAGATCATACACCATGACTAAGTAGGATTTATCCCGGGGATGCAAGGATGGTACAATATCTGCAAATCAATAAATGTGATACATCACATAAACAAATTGAGAGATAAAAACCACATAGTCATATCAATTGATGCAGAAAAAAGCATTTGACAAAATCCAACACCCTTTCTTGATAAAAACTCTCAGCAAGGTGGGAATAGAAGGATCATACCTGAACATAATAAAAGCCATATATGACAAACCCACAGCCAACATCATACTCAATGGGCAAAAACTAAAACCATTTCCCCTAAGAACAGGAACAAGACAGGGATGCCCACTCTCACCACGCCTGTTCAACACAGTACTGGAAGTATTAGCCATTGCAATTAGACAAGAAGAAATAAAAGGCACCCAAATTGGAAAAGAAGAAGTAAAACTGTCCTTATTCACAGATGACATGATACTGTACATAGAAAACACTAAAGACTCCATCAAAAAATTATTAGACTTAATAAATGAATTCAGCAATGTAGCAGGATACAAAATTAACGCCAAGAAATCTATGGCATTTCTATACAGTAATAGTGAACTTACAGAAAGAGAGACAAAAAAAGCAATCACATTTACCACCACACCAAAAAAACTAAGATACCTAGGAATAAACTTAACCAAGGAGGTAAAAGACCTATATGCGGAAAACTACAAGACACTGAAAAAAGAGTTAGAGGAAGACATAATCAGATGGAAGAACATACCGTGTTCATGGATTGGTAGAATCAACATCATTAAAATGTCCTTACTACCCAAAGCAATCTATAGAGTCAATGCAATCCCCATTAAAATACCAACGCATATTTCACAGACCTAGAACGAACTTTCCAAAAATTCATCTGGAATGAAAAAGACCCCGAATATCTGCAGCAATACTGAGAAAGAAGAAAAAAGTAGGAGGGATCTCAATACCAGATATCAAGCTGTATTACAAAGCCACTGTTCTCAAAACAGCCTGGTACTGGCACAAGAACAGACATATAGATCAATGGAATAGAATAGAGAACCGAGAAATTGACCCAAACCACTATGCTCAATTAATATTCAACAAAGGAGGCATGAACATACAATGGAGTCAAGGCAGTCTCTTCAATAAATGGTATTGGGAAAATTGGACAGATACATGCAAAAAAATGAAACTAGGCCACCAACTGATACCATACACAAAAATAAACTCAAAATGGATAAAGGACTTAAACATACAACAGGAAACCATAAAAATACTAGAGAAATCCATAGGCAGCAAAATCTCAGACATATGCCAAAGCAATTTCTTCACTGATACTGCTCCTAGGGCAATGGAAACTAAAGAGAAAATAAACAAATGGGACTACATCAAAATAAAAAGCTTTTGCACAGCAAAAGAAACCATCAACAAAACAACAAGAAAGCCCACTGCATGGGAGAACATGTTTGCCAATGTTATCACCGATAAGGGCTTAATCTCCAACATTTACAGGAAATTCATAAACTTAACAAAAGGAAGATAAACAACCCAATCAAAAAATGGGCAACAGACCTAAAGTGATACTTTTCGAAAGAAGACAGAAGGAAGGCCAAGATGCATCTGAAAACATGCTCAAAGTCACTAATCATCCGAGAGATGCAAATCAAAACAACAATGTGGTACCATCTCACACCTGTCAGAATGGCTATCATCACCAAATCAACAAACGATAAGTGCTGTTGAGGATGCGGAGAAAAAGGAACCCTTGTGCACTGCTGGTGGGAATGCAGACTGGTGCAGCCACTGTGGTTAACAATATGGAGTTTCCTCAAAAAACTAAAAATGGAACTCCCATTTGACCCAGTGATTCCACTTCTAGGACTATATCTCAAGAAACTAGAAACACCAATTAGAAAGGACATATTTACCCCTATGTTCATAGCAGCAAAATTTACAATAGCTATGATTTGGAAACAGCCTAAGTGCCCATCAGCAGATGAGTGGATTAAAAAACTGTGGTACATCTACACAATACAATACTATGCTGTGGTAAAAAAGGAGTTCTTACCGTTTGCAACAGCATGAATGGAACTGGAGAGCATTATGCTAAGTGAAATAAGCCAGGCAGAGAAAGAGAAATATCACATGATCTCACTCATTTATGGAATATAATGAACAACATAAACTGATGAACAAAAATAGATCCAGAGACAGAGAAACATGGATCAGACCATTAAACCTCAGAGGGAAGGTAGGGGTAAGGGGAAGAGATCAACCAAAGGACTTGTATGCATGCATATAAGCCTAAGCAATGGACACAGACAGCAGGGGGGTGAGGGCATGAGGGGGGGGGGGAGGGGGGAGTAATGGGGGAATAAGGACACATATGTAACACCGTAATCAATAAAGAAATTTTAAAAAAAGAAACAATTTACCTAAAAAACTATGCACTTATAGTAACGCTGATTCTAGAGCATGTGCACTGAACTTTATTTACTATACTAAGGAAAAGTAAAATTTACGCCACATGATTCAAAAAGATTTAAAAAATATATTGTTAAATTTCTTTAATCTTTTAAATGGAAACAATCATGTCTTGCCACACTGTAAAATGGCAAGTGTTACCATAGCTTCCATATTCTCAAAGCCTAAAATTTTACAAAATATTTACCTTATACAAACACAAATTAACAATGCATCACTGTAATTTCTCAAAGACATCTGTTAACAGAAAAGGCATTCCATTCACTGATCTGAGAATTACTAATATTTGTAGTGTTCTCTAATTTTTGCAGAAATGCACTGTGTGGCAAATTTGGCCTATTTCAATTCTATATGTAATAACTTCAGCTCTTTTAATTTTAATGTGACAATTTTATAAATACCTGAGAATTGGTGACCTATCATCTCTACTAACCTCTATACAGGGGTACTATCAATGGTAAATATTTACATATATTAAGTAATATAAAGAATGTGGTAATGTTTACAAATAGGAAAGAAATACTCATGAGTAGAATTTTCCTTGTATTTTAATATATTCGATCCAAATAGTTACTCTAAAGATATCAAGAAGAAAAGTAATAGATACTAAATTATACCACTCAGATGTAGAGTATTTCTGGAACACTTAGTACTTTCAAGAAACACTTCATTGTTTCTGTTTCTAGAACTTCAAATCAGTGAGAGCTAATTTAGCCATATCTTTTTGGAAATGTTGAAAAAGATCCCCAAATATCAATTTATGATCATCACCTCAGAATTGGAGTTACAATTAGTATGTTTAAGTCATTCTACTTCTTAAGAAATTATAATTAATCACATGTTAAAAGATTAATATCTTATTAAAGAACTAAAAGTCAACATATTAGGAAGATACAAGTAGATTGGTATTTTGACACATGGGTTTGCTTAATAAAGCTTTCAGAGGTAAAGCCATTCCATACTCCCATCCCATCACTGATGATATTATTGTATACATATATACTTATGCTCAGAATCACAGGTACTCTCCATAGCATGACTCAACTAACTAGTATTTGTTGAGGGCCTATAATATAGTATGCACTATGGTATTACTAAAGTGAACTAATATTGAGTGCTAGTGAAGTGGACCAATATTCATTCAACTCACTTTTATTGAGTGTCTACTCTAGGGCACACACTGAGGATTCAAGGCGGAACCAAAAATTGTTCCTGCCATTGCAGCTTATAATGTAGTGGAGGTAGAGAAGACTTGCAGGAGTTGGTGACATATGGAGAGCTAAAGTGAGAATACCAGATGAAGGCCCCTTCTTAGAGACAAAGAGATAAGAAACAGCATGCTATTAACAGGAACATATAAGCAGTAAGGGGAAATGTCAGGCGATGAGGCTGATAGATAGGTAGGGTCCAGTTCTATAGTCACATTATGGAGCTTAGATTCTATCCTGTAGGTAAACAACATAATAGTCTTAAGCAGGAAAGTGGTGTCTTAATCTAGCAACAGGTTGGGATGGATGTGAAGGTGACAAAGATGAAGGCAAGACGACTAGTTAGTGTGATGAAAAAGGCCTGAATCAGGGAAGTGGTGGTAGGGAGGAAAATAATAAAAGTTTGGGTCATATATTGTTAATACTTTCTGATTGCTTAGTTGTGAAAATTGTGAGTGGGAAAGAGGAACCAAGGATGAATAACAAAATCAGTAGAGATACATTGAACTGAGATGGAAAATACAGAAATAGGTGAGATTTTTTGAGGGGTTGGGATAGGGGTGTGAGTGTGTGTGTGTGTGGAATGAGTTCTGTATTGAGTATGTTGAATTTAAAATAACAATGGGTCATAAGGTGAGGAAAACCAGGTAAGAGTCTGAGCAGAGTCTGGTACAGAGATACATATTTGGGAGACATCAGGTAATTGAAACCAAGATGAGATCATCTAGGGAGAGCAAGGAATGAGAAGAATAGTAGGCCAAGAACAAAACCCTGGGTAGTACTGGTATTCAATGGGGCAAGAGAGGAAGAGAAGCCCATGAATGAGACAGTTAAGATTTAGCCACAAAAATACAAGGAGAACAAGGAGAGTAAAGTGCCAAGGAATTTGGGGGGGATTTTTTGGCTGGAAAAAATTTTTTAAATCAAGATTTAAACACCTTTAGACAAAATATATACTTTCCAGTTCAAGTAAGGCCCCATCACTACTCATGCTGCATCATTGTCTGTGACCTGTCTTGCCTCTGAAGGCCTATGGGCTTGTGACTCCCAGAGTAGAAGCCTCCAAGAAAGGGAGTCATTATAATTATCATATGCAGCCATGAGGAACAGAAAGGGAATAAAAGATGCCCACTAATTTATCAACAAGAGGGTCATGGTGATCTTAAGGTCAGTTCATCTGTGGTCATGGTGGCAGAATCCAGATTACAGAGGGGTGAAGAGAAAATAGATATGGAGAATGTAGCAACACTTAAGAAATTTGGAAAAGGAAGGAAGAGAGACTAGACAGTAGCTAGAGGGGAAATATAGGTCTAGGAAGGCTTTGGTTTTATTTTGTGTTTAAATAATTATTCTGCCACCATGACAGGGGCTGCCTGATGGAGCACGATCTGAGAGAAGGCTAGGGAAGGTACAAGTAGAGGGATGAGCTTTGGGCAAGTAGAGAGACTCCCTGACCTCAGAGGTTGGAGGGAGAGAGCACAGGAATTCAGACCTAATTAAGATCCAATGCAGGTTTTTTCCCGCAGGGAAAAAAAAGTGACATAATTAAACTGTGTTTTAAGAAAATTAGTTTGGCACAAACATGCAGGATAGATTAGAGTGGGGAGAGGTGGCCGTCTGTGCCAATAATTCAAGCAGGAGATGATGGCAACCCAAAATAAAGTGGTGCCAGTAGAAATAGATAAAATTTAAAAAATCTAATAGACACATCAAAATGCATGATGACATAATTTTGGGATAGATGGACATTCAAAGAGAATGAAGAGGTAAAATGACATAAGGATTTGAAATATTACCCCAGGAAATTAGAATGGTGGTATCAGGGTCAGAAAGGGGGTAATTGGAATGCACAGCCAATGTGGGGAGGGGAAATGCTGGGTTTAAAGTATACTGAGATTGAAGTGATGGTTCTCAAAATTTAAATTTTGAAAAAAAAAAAACACAACTAAGTCCTCTACAGAACAGATGACTGCACAGAGAATTGAAAAAAGAAGAGGTGAGACAGAATAAGAAATATTTCATTCAGATAGGGCAACTCTAACACTCCTATGCCAGAAAAAAAAATTAAAAAGAACCTGATATTTTAGATGTCTCAGAATTATATTAACTATTTCCTAAGGATCTTACTTTACCTACTGAAAAAAAAAAGTTTTCCTACCATTGACAGACCAGAGTCTCAGAACAAGTAAGACATTCTCCTAAACATCTTTTATCAAATCTCAGACATTTGATGTCAAATGTTGAGAGAATGTGTACAATACAAAAGTAATTTTCCAAACTATATGCATTGGTTAGCAATTCAATACTGGTTTGCTGTTTTTCAGGTTTCGGTTTCAATTAATACCAACAGTTGCTACCAACACCACTATTTCACACTCCTAATTCCAGAATCTTTAAACTGGGAGGAATATTATACCTATCACAAGGACCTGCACATGGCAAGTGTCATTGCTTTGCTTTTAATTACAAATAGGTTGGTAAGTACTTCACCATGATTGTGTGAATGGAACCACAAATGAGTTTCAGGAAACTTAAATTCTGTTTTCTTGCTCCCTGTCTGTTCTCTGAACTTTAGAAAATAATAGGGTAAGGAGTTCTGGAATATATACTACTATAGCCTGGAATAAAAACCCATTTTCTGTTCAGTCATGCTAAATAATCTACATGAAAGTAACCTTTTGCACCATAATTAGTTGGGGTTAAAAAAAAAAAGTCTCCCTAGTGATAAAAGGGATGAAAGTAAAACAGTGCAGAAAGCTGGCATCTGGTCATTGTAGTCTATTGATAACATTCTTAGACCAAGAAAAACTATTAAAATTGCCTAACCAAAAAGCAGGTGTTAAAATATCCCCAAACTCATCCTGTAAATGATCTTTCTTAATAAATTTAAAAATTTAAAATCTTTAAAAATCTTTCTTAATACATTTCATACAAAGACCACAAAAATATATTACAAAGAAAACACTCAACATGTTAAAATCAAAAGCTAATGTGATGGGCCCTGGCCAGTTGGTTGGAGCGTCGTCCTGTGCACCGAAAGGTTATATGTTTGATTGTTTGATTCCCAGTCGGGGCACAGGCCTGGGTTTCAGGTTCTGTCCTAGTTGAGGCCTGTGGAAGAGGCAACCAATCGATGTTTCTCACACATCTATGTCTGTCTCTCAAAACAGTAAAACATATCCTTGAGTGAGGATTAAAAAAAAACACCTAACATGGTGGAAGGAGGTGTATGTATATTATAACATATGATTTCAGATAATACAAACTCAGTTGAAAATCAAAAGGGGTAGGGGGAGCCATTATCAAAATTAGAGGCAGCATGACTTGATAGTAAAAAAAATAATAATAGCTCTATTTGAAAATGCAGTATAAGATAGCATAGTTAAGAGGATGAACATGACACAGTACTCAAACTTTCAAGTATTTACAACCCAAGCACATAAAAATGAGAATGCAGTCTTCAAAGCCCAGAGAACCATTAATATTTCCTTTTGCTTTGCAATTATTATGCTATGAGGTTCCTCTTTTTATTTGATCAAATATTACCCAAAATTTCATTTTTTTCTTTAAAAAAAGTCATTCTGCATAAGTTTTCACAATATCATCCTCAGCTTCTGGGGTACTAATTTTCATATATATTAATGTTTGCATATTTAACATTTCGGCATACAAAATCTCTTGCAAGTATGTATCTTAAATTATCTCAGAGCTGAAAGTTTTTAGAAACCATCTATCCAAAAACCCTCATTTTACAGACAGAGAAATAAAAGCCTAGAAATGGTAAGTAACCTGACCAAGGTCACAGGGTTAGAAAGAAGCAAAGGTGGGACTAACAACCAAGAGCCATCACTTTCAATCCATTACTCTTTCCACTTTTATAGCTGCCTTTCAACCTGAACCTCTTTCATAGCTGTCTTTCAACCTGAACCTCTAATTGTGTGATATTTAGGGAAAGTGAGAGTGAGAGTGATCAAGACATGGAAAGGATAATTGTATTTATTCATTTAAGAATTGGATAGGAAGAATGGCTGGATGATTATGTAGGTGGGTGGGAATTCTATATCGTATTTCTGTTTTGAAGAAACAAAGTCTAGGTCTTGTCAAATGTCACAGCAGTCACTGTATTCCACCAGACACCAATCTTAGCAGCAAATAATCTGATACATCCTGCAGTTGAAAGAGTATTCACCTGCCAGCATACACAGAGAAGCAAGGACACGCACCTTCTGGCTCCCAAACTCCTCACTCCCCTGTCCTATGCTCACTATTTACCTGGCTTTGGGGCATCACATTTGCATTCTCACTTCCTTATACACCTCCCTCTCTCAGATTTCTCCATTTACATCAGGTGTCATTTCCTAAATGTATGCTTCAGTAAGCCCCCCACCCCGACTCCACTGGCCCCTTGATCACCTCATTTGTCTGTCGCCAAATCTCAGCCTTTAAAAACCCCATAACTCCCTCTAGCTTACACGGTGATGTGGCCGGCGCCCCGCACCAGTACAGGGTCGGGGGCATATCTCCGCAGGTGCTCCTCGCTCACTACCCGAGGCGGTGGCGGCGTCTCCTCCTCTTGTTCCTTCTCCTCTTCCTCCTCCTCTTCTTCCTCCTCCTCATCTTCCTCGTCATCCTCTAGCCCCGATACCGACGATGACGACGACGGCGACGACGAGGACGAGGACGTAGCTGCTTCTTCCTCCTCCTCCTCCAGTTCCGAGATGGTGTCGAATTCCGCCATGTTGGTCAGCAAGATGCTCATCACGTGACCTCTCGATCGCCGCCACCCTCACGCAGAAGAGTTTGAACTTGCTGAGATGCTGGAAGTTCAGGGGGAACGAAATGAAGAGAGAGAAGTGTATGGAAGGGAACGGGTTTGAGGAGATGCGCCTGCGTATTATGGTAGACAGGATGGGGTTTGGAGGCGGGGGCACGATGGCGAAAAGAGCAAATCAGTGTACGCTTGCGCAGCTCTAAGCAAAGAGGGGTGTTGGTGGTGCATGCCTGGGAATTATGGAGGTCCGGTCTTCTAGTGCTGATCTTAATACTGTTCTTTGGTCTCCTGCTGCTTGTATCCGGAGGACTTACTAATATCTTCTAGTTTTACTTTCTACTAATTAATAGTGAGTATTATTACCCACTCCCACCCCCCCACTGTAGGGAAAGTATATTCTATAAAAGTGGGGTTCTAGCTTTGCCCCAAATATCTCAAGGTACAAACCAATTTACGTTTGTTCAGCATTACAGTTTTAAAAAATTTAGCATAAGAACTTTGCCACACTCTAGAGGTATTTTTATTCACATTTTACTGAAAAGAGAACTTTCTATTACTACTTCTATTCATACTGTGTAATAGTTATAGAGGACTTTCTAAGCTAGGTACTCAAATGTACATATCTCATTTAATACTTCATAACCTTATGAAATATGTACCATGATTATCTCATTTTACAGATGGAAAATCTAGATGCAGAGAGAATACGTAAGTTTTTCAAGGTCATGGAGTTACTAATTAATGGCAGTTCTGACTTTAAACTTGTGGATCTCTTCTGATTCCAAAACCCAGTACTATTAACCAAAGAACTGAAATCGTTTGAATAGGCTTTGTAGAGTAGTGCCTTTTGGGCTGCTTCTTGAAAGATATTTGAATTTTGGAGATTTTTTGGGGTGGTGGTGGAGGGGAGTGTGTGTGTGTGTGTGTGTGGTGGGGGGAGCCTTCCAACCTAAGGAAACATTAATTAACATCATTCATTTTCCAGAGACTGAGCTATACTCTTTCACATACAGTATTTCAATCAATCCTTAAACAATCCTGTGAGGTAAGCATCATTGTATCTATTTTACAGATAGCACAACAGAGTCTCAGGAAGTTTAAGTAATTTATTAAGGTCTATGGTGACCTTTTGTCCAACATTTTTTTTATTTCAAATATTCTATCTTCACAGCCACTAAAATGGTGTAGAGATCACATATTTTGAGTTTCCAATCCACGTCCCAAACTATTTCATACTTCCATGTCATAATTCAGGGATCATTAAGACACTAAAGGCACACATCTGCTAAGTTATAAAACAAATACTGTAATCCAAGTATTTGATAATAACTTCACTGCTCTTTCTGCTGCACTACAGTTGCATCCCAATTAGACTGGAGAAACAGATATAGCCACGCAGTATAGTAGTATAAACAAAGCATTTAGGATGTATGAAGGTGAAAGAAATTAGTTGTATAAGAGGCATTGATCAAACCATTATCATTACTGAGGAGTTTGTGTTATTAAAATGAAAAAATAGTTGTGCTGTACTCAAAAGCTTGATTATTTAAGAGCTTTAAAACTAAGTTGTAAGCCCAGCTGGTGTGATTAGGTGGGGTGTTGTCCTGTGCACCGAAAGGTTGCCAGTTCGATTCCCATTTAGGGAACATACCCAGGTTGTCAGTTCAAGCCCATGTCAGGGCATGTGCGGGAGGCAGCCAATTGATTTCTCTCTCACATCAATGTTTCTCTCTCTCTCTCCCCCTTCCCATCTCTCTAAAAATCAATAAAAATATTTTTAAAAATATTCAAGTTGTAACATTTTATTAACCAATGTTACCCCAATAAATTCAATTAAAAATTTGCTGGTTTACCCTCCAGGAAAAAAATAACTAAAAAAATTAATTGTAACACTACCACTAAGCAGAAAAAAAAATTACTTTTTAATAGTACAGAGAATTTATCTGCTAGCCAGAAGTTATAATTAAAGTTGGAACCTTAAAATATTTTATAATACCCTTCTGGTAAGACATACATGATATAGCTGCCTTTCTTAGGTATTAAAAAATAACATGTCATATTTTGTTTATGGGACTGGCATACCATAGACTTAAAATCAAATTATTCTGCAACAGTTCTTTTCTTTCAAAAAACAAAACAAGCTGTAAGCGGTACTAAAATTTTTTAAACATTATCCATAAAGGTCCACTAAGTTAATGTCTAGAGTGACGTATTTTGCTGATTACTACTTCAACGGTAGTTTCTCTTTTTCACCATTCAGGATTATGCTAGGAGAAGATACTCCAAGGAAAGAAAGAGAAAAGAGTTTAAGGGGTGGACTTTGTGATAAGGTACTGGTACTATAGAAAAAGTGAAGAAATGATGGCTATGGGGACTAGGAGGAAGGACAGGGAGAAGGAAGTTCCACTCTCAAAATGGAAAGAGGTTCATGACATTTAGTCAAATGTCAAAAGGACAAAGCAGTTCAGAGGAGTGCTAGGCTTGGAGAAATTTTCAAGTATGGTCAAATCTGCTCATCTGTATGCCTGCATATACAGTGTGCTGAAAAGGCATATATGATTCTAAAGGTAATTAGGGTTGCTGAACTGTAGGAGAATTTGGAATTGGGAAAGCTAAGAAAAACACATGTTGCCAGTAAACACAAGAAATAACATGATTTAAAAATTATAATTTAGCAACCTCCAAGAATAGTAAAGGTAGGAGTGGATGTAAAATAAAGTAGGCTATGTGATTTTCTGCCTGATGTGCTAGGGGAGTATCTCCTCCTAGCATAATCCTGAGTGGTGAAAAAGCAAAACTACTGTTTAAGTAGTAACCAGCAAAATACTTCACTCTTTGGCTTTTCTTTCCTCTATGGGTAACTCATTCCATATGATGCATGAGGTCCTGAGGCAAGCAGCCACAGGTTTAACCATCTGAGGACATTTCAACTTTAAAATAACTGAAAGGAGGGGAGAACCAAGATGGCAGCATAGGTAAACACCTATACTTGCTGCCTCTCACAACCACATCAAAATTACAACTAAAAGTCAGAACAACTACCACCCAGAACCACAGGAAAGCTGGCTGAGTGGAAGTTCCACAACTAGAGAGGTGAAGAAAGTACATTGAGACTGGTAAGAGGTGCGGAGGCATGGAAAGTGCTGGCACCTGAATATGCTGCTCTTTTAATTGGGAGGGAGATACAAGATCCTGCTTGCTCTGAACTCCAGTTCCAGGCGAGACTCTGGGGGTCCCAGACACATATGGGTAGAAACTGGACTGTCTGGCACCAGGACAGGAACACAAGGGCAGCTTTCTCTTAGAGGTGGTCACAGCGATCATTATTCCTGCACAGGGGCACAGGATGTGGAGACCTGGGGACCTCTTTGGTGCAGGGCTGACTGGCAACCATTGCTGTTTGCTCCACCCTGGTGATTCCCAGAGACCCCTCCCATCCCAGTTTATAACCCCACCCAAGCTGTGCGCATAGGCTTTTGCATATGAATGGCCTGTCCTTTCTCCTCCTAAAACCTGTCAAACTGCAGCTGGGTGAGAGAGCCCCAGAGCTTCCAAAAGAAGGTCCAAGGCTGGGCAGCAGAAGCCTGCCTTGCTTCACAGCTGGGCCTCATCTGGACACTTCCAAACCCTATACAAAGAGGAGGAATATGCAGATTTCTCTGTAGCTCCTTCTGGGTGGCCCCAGACAGTGGCTGACCTTGCACCTCCTAGGAGATCCAAGAGCCAGTATACCCAGTGGTCAGAGTGAGACCATAGTGGATTACAACTCTTCACATCCATAAGAGACACACTCAAGGGGCAGACTCAGTGAGCACCAAAGCCCCACTGAAGCAAGTCCTGCCCCATAAGGTTGTCTCCTGTGCAACACATCTTCCAGTGTAGACACAGCTGGTCCTCACAGCCAATTGGCCTGGGAGTCAATTCCTCCCAGTGATACCAACAACAATCAAGGGTTAACTACAACAAGACTGTCCACACAGCCCACAAAGGGGTGCACCAAGAGTGTCCACCTCAGGTAACTGGGGAGGCTGAGCCACTGAGCCCTATAGGACACAAACCACACAAAGCCACTCTATCAACTCAAGGAGACTTAGCAGCTGCCCAGTACATAGAAACAAACACAGGGAAGCAAACAAAATGCAGAGACAAAGAAACAAGTCACAAATGAAAGAAATGGATGAAAGCAAAATACTGGATATAGAGTTCAAAACTACGGTTATAAGGTTACTCAAGAATCTTCTAGAAACCTCTGAGAAATTTAGTGAGACCCTCAAGGATATGAAAAAGGACCAATCAGAAATTAAGCATACACTGACTAAAATAAAGAATAATATACAGAGATCCAATAGCAGACTAGAGGATCCCAAGAATCAAGTCAAAGATTTGAAATATGAAGAAGCAAAAACCACCCAACCGGAAAAGCAAAAAGAAAAAAGAATTCAAAAATATGAAGATAGTGTAAGGCGCCTCTGGGACAACTTAAACGTACCAACATCCAAATTATTGGGGGTGCCAGAGGAAGATAGTAAGATGTTGAAAACCTATTTGAAGAAATAATGACAGAAAACTTCCCCTACCTGGTGAAAGAAATACACTTACAAATTCAGGAAACACAGAGAACCCCAAACAAAAGGAATCCAAAGAGGGCCACACCAAGACACATCATAATTAAAATGCCAAGGCAAAAGACAGAGAATCTTAAAAGCAGCAAAAGAAAAACAGTTAGTTACCTACAAGAGAGTACCCATACGACTGTCAGCTGATTTCTCAACAGAAGCTATGCAGCCACATGGGAGTGGCAATAAATATTCAGTGATGAATAGCAAGAACCTACAACCAAGATTACTCTACCCAGCAAAGCTATCATTTAGAATTGAAGATCAGATAAAGAGCTTCACAGACAAGAAAAAGCTAAAGGAGTTCATCACCACCAAACCAGTATTATATGAAATGCTGAAGGGTATTCTCTAAGAAGAGGAAGAAGAAGAAAAAGGTAAAGATAAAAAATTATGAACAACAAAGTGACAACAAATACATATCTATCAACAAATGAACCTAAAAATCAAATGAATAAAAAAACTGATGAACAAAACAGACTGGTGAGTTTAATAGAAACAGGGGCATGGAAAGGGAGCAGACTGACAATTCTCAGGGGGAAGGGGTTATGGGGGGTGCAGGAAGAGATTGGACAAAGAGCTTACACCTATGGACCAGGTCAGTTGCGGGTGGGGGAGGCCTGGAGTGGGGTAGGAATGGGGTGGAAGGGAGCTATGGGGGGGGGGGGGAATGAGGAACATCTGTAATAATCTGAACAATAAAGATTTTAAAAATAAATAAAATATAAAAAATATTTAAAAATATTAAAAAATAAAATAACTGAAAGGAAGTATAACTTTAAAAAATGTTGATAAATAAAATATTATTGGAACACAACTACACCCATTTTTGTGTTGTTTGTGGCTATTTTCACATTACAACAACAGAGTTGAGTAGTTATCACACAGATCATATTACTCACAAAAACTAAAATATTTATTATCTGACCCTTTATAGAAAAAAAAAAAAAAAAAAAGCCAAAACCTGCACCAGGCAATTTGCTAGTTAGAGTAATTTCTGTCTTTACCAACAACTTTATCAGGTGGTCCACCTACAAGGGACCTTTATGAGTAAAATATCCAGTAGTAGAGTTTGCTTCAAGTGCTCAGGAAATGACATGAGGGTTTTGTCTTGATTCTTCCATCTTTGGCTTTTCTTTCCTCTTATGGGGAAACTTCACTTCTTAACACATATGTTTTTATTGATTTTTAAATAGAGAGGGAGAGGGAGAGAGATAGAAACATCAACGAGAGAGACACATTGATGGGCTTCCTCCTAATGGGAATTGAGCCTGCAACCGGAGCATGTGCCCTGACCAGGAATAAAACCTAGGGCCTCTTGGGTCCATGGGACAATGCTCAATCCACTGAGAAACATCAGCCAGGCAGTTTTTCATTCCTTTTGGTACATGATATCTGCTAGAAGCTCCAGGTTCTTCACGGCAACCCCATTATCATGAGTAAATTTTATTTTCTTAGCATTTCAATAAGTTCCAACACAAAGTTGATTGTGATTGACTCTATCTGGGTTATGTGCTTATTCCTTTCATTTTTAAAATTTATATATATACACGAGTGGCCTGGTGCATGAAATTCGTGCATGGGGGCAAGGAGGAGGGAGTTCCCTCAGCCCAGCCTGCACCCTCTCCAATCAGGGACCCCCACAGGGATCGGGCCTAAACTGGCAGGTGGACATCCCTCTCACAATCTGGGCCCGCTGGCTCCTAACTACTCACCTGCCTGCCTTCCTGATCGCCCCTAACCGCCTCTGCCTGCCTGCCTGATTGCCCCTAACCCCTCTGCCTGCCTGCCTGATTGCCCCCAACTGCCTTCCCCTGCCGGCCTGATCTCATCCCCATTGCCCTCCTCTGCTGGCCTGATTTCGCCCCCAACTGCACTCCCCTGCAGGCCTGGGTGCCCCCAACTGCCCTCCCTTGCAGGTCTGGTTCCCCCCAACTGCCCTCCCCTGCAAGCCATCTTGTGGCGTCCATCTTGTGTCCACATGGGGGCAGCCATCTTTGGCCACATGGGGACAGCCATATTGTGTGTTGGAATGATGGTCAATTTGCATATTACTCTTTTATTAGATAGGATAGATCAGTGGTCGGCAAACTCATTAGTCAACAGAGCCAAATATTAACAGTACGATTGAAATTTCTTTTGAGAGCCAAATTTTTTAAACTTAATCTATATAGGTAGGTACATTGTTATTAATTTAATTAGGGTACTCTTAAGCTGGCCTTTGCTAAAAACTCAAGGGGCCAAAGAGCCACATGTGGCTCGTGAGCCACAGTTTGCCAACCACTGGGATAGAGGCCTGGTGCACGGGCGGGGGCCAGCTGGTTTGCCCTGAGGGTGTCCCAGATCAGGGTGGGGGTTCCCTTGGGGTGTGGGGCGGCCTAGACAAGGGGCCTGTGGTGGTTTTCAGGCCAGCCACGCCCCCCGGCGACCCGAGTGGAGTCCCTGGTATCTGGGATTTATTTATCTTCTATAATTGAAACTTTGTAGCCTTGAGTGGATGCCTGGGCTGGCCAGGGTGTGCGGAAAGCTTGGCTCCCTTCATTGCTGGGGAAACCCAAGCCTCCTGCTTGCTCTGTGGCCACAGCCATCTTGGTTGGGTTAATTTGCATACTCGCTCCTGATTGGCTGGTGGGCGTGGCTTGTGGGTGTAGCAGAGTGATTGTTAATTTGCATATTACTCTTTTATTAGATAAGATGCCTGGGATATGTGCACACCCTGGCACATGGAGATGGTGTCAATTCCATAAAAAACAATACACTAAGAGAGGAAAAAGCTACTTATCCAGTGAATATTGGGAGTTGCTTCTTGGAAAGGGGAGAATGTATGCTGCTTAGGAATAAGAATCAAATGCCACTAGATCATCTAAATGTATAATTTTAAATGTAAATGTTATCCATTTGAAAGCAAAATTATAATCAAATTAATATTGCAAAATAAATTTCTCCTGGAAAACAGAAAGAACACGTAAATTTTCCTGGTGGTCCATTTCTTCATTTGTTATGTGTTACCCTGTACTTGTCACATAGCATTTTTTAATATCTGTCCATTTCAATAAATATAGATCTACATTGTCTACTTTTATGTCTACATATTTGCTGTCATATGGTTACAACAATATTTTTGCCAATCTCTTATTGTCAGATATTTAAGCTGGTGCCAGTTTTTTATTACCAACAAGACCCTTGAATATACCTCTTGACTTACACTTTAATTATTTTCTTAAGATAAATTTCAAGAAGGAGGACTGTTAGATGTTTATTTTTTTATTTTTATCCCTCCCCATTGACCTCTTCTAACCCAACCCTCTCCCCCACCCCAGGCCTTCACCACCTGTGTCCACGGGTCATGCATATATCCATACAAGTTCATTGGTTGATCTCTTTCCACCCACACTCCCCTGCCTTCCCTATGAGGTTCAACAGTCTGTTCATGCTTCTATGATTGTGGGTCTATTTTTGATCATCTGTTTATTTGGTTCATTAGATTCCACATATGAGTGAGATCATGTGATACTTATCTTTCTCTGACTGGCTTATTTCACTCAGTATAATATTCTCCAGGTCCATCCGTGCTGTTGCAAATAGTAAGAGTTCTTTCTTTTTTATTGCCATGTAGTATTCCATTGTGTAAATGTACCATAGTTGTTTTTTAATTTAAATTCTTTATTGTTTAAAGTATGACATATGCCTCCTTTTCCCCCATTGACCTCTCCCTGGCCACTCCCACCTGACAGCACGTGCCCTCACCCCCCTACTGTCTGTGTCCATTGGTTATGATTATATGCATGCATACAAGTCCTTTGGTTAATCTCTTACCACCACCCCCTTTCACTCTCCCCTACCTTCCCTCTGAGGTTTCCAGTCTATTCAATGCTTCTCTGTTTTTGGATCTATTTTTATTCATCAGTTTATGTTGTTCATTATATTCCACACATGAATGCGATCATGTGATATTTATCTTTCTCTGACTGGCTTATTTCACTTAGCATAATGCTTTCCAGGTCCATCCATGCTATTGCAAATGGTAAGCGTTCTTTCACTTTTCCAGCAGTGTAAGTATCCCATTGTGTAGATGTACCACAGTTTTTTAATTCACTCATCTCCTGATGGGCACTGAGGCTGTTTCCAAATCTTAGCTATTGTAAATTGTGCTGCTATAAACATAGGAGTGCATATATCCTTTCTGAATGGTGTTTCTGATTTCTTGGGATATATTCCTAGAAGTGAGATTACTGGGTCAAATGGAAGTTCCATTTTTAATTTTTTGAGGAAACTCCATACTGTTTTCCACAGTGGCTGTACCGGTCTGCATTCCCACCAGCAGTGCACGAGGGTTTCTTTTTCTCTGCATCCACGCCAGCACTTGTCGTTTGTTGATTTGTTGATGATAGCCATTCTGACAGGTGTGAGGTGATATTTCATTGTCATTTTGATTTCCATTTCTCAGATGATTAGTGACTTTGAGCATTTCTTCATATGCCTCTTGGCTCTCTGCATGTCCAGTTTGGAGAAGTGTCTATATAGGGTCTCTGCCCATTTTTTTTTTTATTAGATTGTTTGTCTTTCTTTAGTTAAGTTGTACGAGTTCCCTATATATGTTTGGATATTAACCCCTTATCAGATATATCGTTGACAAATATGTTCTCCCATGCAGTGTGCTCTCTTTTCATTTTGTTGATGGTTTCTTTTGCTGTGCAGAAGCTTTTTGTTTTGATGTAGTCCATTTGTTTATTTTCCCCTTGGTTTCCTGTGCCCTAGGAGATGTATCCATAAACATATTGCTATGAGAGTTGTCTGAGATTTTGCTGCCTATGGTTTCTTCTAAGATTTTTATGGTTTCATGACTTATATTTAAGTCTTTTATCCATTTTGAGTTTATTCTTGTGTATGGTGTAAGTTGATGGTCTAGTTTCATTTTTAAAAAATCTTTATTGTTGCAAGTATTACATACTTCCCCTTTTCCCCTCATTGAGTCTCCCAGCCCACCTCCATCTCCCAGACCTTCACCACCCTATTGTCTGTGTCCCTGGGTTATGCATATATGCATACAAGTTAATTAATAAACTTCTTCCCACCCACCCACCCACCCTCCCCTGCTTTTCCTCTGAGGTTTGACAGTCTGTTCTATGCTTCTATGTCTCTGGATCTATTTTTCATCAGATTATGTTCTTTATTAGATTCAATATATGAGTGAGATCATATGATACTTATATTTCTCTAAATGATTTATTTCACTTAGCATAATGCTCTCCAAGTCCAACCATGCTATTGCAAATAGTAAGAGTTCTTTATTTCTTAAAACTGCATAGTATTCTATTGTGTAGATGTACCACTATTTTGTTTTGGTTTTATTTATTTATTTATTTATTTATTTATTTATTTATTTATTTCTAAAATCTTTATTGTTGGAAGTATTACATATGTCCTCCTTTTCTCCCATTGACCTCTCCCATCCTGCCCACGCCCCCCACCCCAGACCTTCACCACCCTATTGTCTGTGTCCATGGGTTATGTATATATCCATATGAGTTCATTGGTGGATATCTTCCCCCCCATCACCACACTCTCCCCATCTTGCCTCTGAGGTTTGACAGTCTGTTCGATATTTCTATGTCTCTGATTCTATTTTTATTCATCAGTTTATGTTGTTCATTAGATTCAACATATGAGTAAGATCATGTGATACTTATCTTTCTCTGACTGGCTTATTTTGCTTAGTATAATTCTCTATAGGTCCATCCATGCCATTGCAAATGGTGAGAGTTCTTTTTTTACAGCTGCATAGTATTCCATTGTATAGATGTATCATAATTTTTTAATCTGCTTATCTTCTCATGCATACTTGAGCTGTTTCCAAATCTTAGCTATTGTAAATTGCTACTATGAACATAGGGGTGCATATATTCTTCCTGATGAGTGTTTCTGATTTCTTAGGATATATTCCTAGAAGTGGGATCACTGGGTCAAATGGGAGTTCCATTTTTAATTTTTTGAGGAAACTCCATACTATTTTCCACAGAGGCTGCACCAGTCTGCATTCCCACAAGAAGTGTACGAGGGTTCCCTTTTCTCCACACCCTTTCCAAAACTTGTCATTGGTTGATTTGTTGATGATAGCCATTCTGACAGTTGTGAGGTGGCTTCTTGTTTTTTTTTATTTGCATCTCTCAGATGATTAGTGACTTTGAAATTTTTCATATGCTTTTTGGTCTTCTGTATGTCCACTTTGGAGAAGTGTCTATTTAGGTCCTTTGCCCATTTTTTAATTGGATGGCTTATCTTCCTCTGTTAAGTTGTATGAGTTCCCTATAAATTTTGGAGATTACTGGGATTAAAAATGGTGGCAGAGTAAGTGGATGCTGCAGGGACAAACTGGAATTACAACTAAAATACAGAAAAAACTTGCTGAATAATCAACAGAAGACTCCCTGGAGAGAACCCTGATAACCAAGGATCGAAAGTGGAGACGGCATAGAGACTGGTAGGAGGGGTGTAGGCACAAAAGGGCTGTCCAGGTGCCCACAGACAGCAGTTTAAGATCTGGAGAGACATCTCAGCTGTGGGGGTTGCCACTGAGAATTCTGGGATCTAATTCCCAAGCTGGGCTCCCCCAGCAGAGAGCACCAGAACTGAGTAGGGTACCCACACAACATCTGGCTGTGAAAAGCAGTATGGTTGCTGTCTGCCAGAGAATGATGGCTAGAAATTCAGGCATTCTATAAAAGGTGAAATACACAAAATTCCCTGTTGAGCCACCCACCTTGTGCTCTGACAGAGGGAGGGCAGAGGGGACTGTAGCTGTGTGAGCAGAAGCCAGCTCAGAAGTCAGACACTCCCAGATTCCAGTGCTGAGTCATTCCCTCAGGCAGTGGAGGACATCTTTCCCACACAGATATTTGCTTTACCTGTGGGGAAGACAGTTGCTCCACCCTATTGGAAAACACCTTGCCCTGAGGTCAGGTAAGAGACAAAAAATTAACAATTAGCCTCCAGGCAGTCCTGACTGCCCCACCCTGTTGAAAAATAACTCTCCACCCACCTGAGGACTATTGCCTGGGGCAATTCAAGTTAGAATCCTATGGGTCTGTAGACAAAAGTGATCTCTGGAGGCTTTGAGTCTTCGCTATATCTAATTAATCAGAAACAGTGTCTGACACTGTCCTGCACTAGAGATCGAGAGGTGTAGAGGATCTACCTAATATACAATCAGAAACCCAAATAGACAGCCAAAATGAGGAGACAAAGAAACAACACCCAAATGAAAGAACAAGAGAATTCTCTAGTATAAGAGATAAATGAAGCAGAGATAAGAAATTTATCTGAAAGAGTTCAAAGTAATGATGGTAAAGATGCTCAACAGCATGAGAAAATATATAATAACTATGAAAAAAAAGAGTCATAAATAAAGAATGATATAGTACAGATAAAGAACACATGAGAAGGAAAACACAGCAGATTACGGGAAGCTAAGGATCAAATCAGTGAATTAGAAGACAGGGTTAAAAAATCACTCAATCGGAGAACCAAAAAGAAGAAACAATTAAAAATCAGGAGAACAGCTTAAGGGAGCTGTGGAACAACGTGAAACGTATCAATATTAGAATACCAGGTGTGCCAGAAGGGGCAGAAAGGGAAAAAGGGATAGAGAAGGTGTTTGAAGAAATAATGGCAGAAAACTTCCTTAACTTGGTAAAAGAAAAAGTCACACAAGTTCAAGAGGCAAAGACAACCTCAAGCAAGAAGAACCCAAACAAGCCCATTGGCTGATACATCACAATTAAAATGCTAAAAATTACAGACAAAGGGGGAATCTTAAAGGCAGCAAGATAAAAGCAAAGTGTTACCTACAAAGAGCTCCATTAAGGCTGACACTTGATTTCTCATCAGAAACTTTACAGGCCAGGAGGGAATGGCATGAAGTACTCAAGGTGATGGAAAGCAAGGCTCAGAAACCAAGATTGCTATATTCAGGAAGGCTATCATTGAAAATAGATGGTCAAATAAAGAGCTTCCCAGACCAAAAAAAAAGGCTAAAGGAGTGCATCACCACCAAGCCAGCATTACAAGAAATGCTAAAGGGACTGCTGTAATGAGAAGAAGAAATAGAGAAACATAGGCACACGGAATTAAAATGGCATTAAATAAGTACATAACAATATTAACATAAAATGTAAATAGGATTAAATGCTCCAATCAAAAGACCTAGGGAAGCTGAATAGATACAAAAGCATGACCCAATGACATGACCCACCTCAGAACAAAAGACACACACAGGATGAGAGTGAAGGGATGGAAAGAAATTTTCCATGCAAATGGAAAAGAAAAGAAAAGGCTGGAGTAGCAATGCTCATATCCAACAAAATAGATTTCAAAATGAAGGCCATCACAAGAGAAAAGAAAAGTCACTACATAATACTAAAGGGGAGAAACCAAGATGGCAGCATAGGTAAACACCTGAAATTGCTGCCTCACACAACCACTTCAAAACTACAACTAAAAGACAAAACACACATCATCCAGAACCACAGAAAGGCTGGCTGAGTGGAAATTCTACAACTAGAAGGAAAGAGAAAAGCACACTGAGACTCACGGGAGCCGCGGAAGTAAAGTGCAGGGTACGGAGGCATGCGAGTACGGAAAGGGCTGGCAACTGAGTACACAGTTGTCTTTCTCAATCAGGAGGGAGACACAAGCTCCCAACTGCTCTGAACTCCAGTTCAGGTGAGTCTCTGAACAAACTGCAGCTGGGTCAGAGAGACCCAGAACATCCAAAAAGAAGGGCCAAGGCCCCACAGCAGCTTGCATTGCTTCACAGCCTCATCTGGGCACCTCCAAACCCCAAACAAAGAAGAGGAATCTTCAGATCTCTCCATAGCTCCTCCTGAGTGGCCTCAGGCAGAGGATAAATTAGCACCTCCTTAGAGATCCAAGAGCCAGTGTACCCATTGGTCAGAGTGGGACTATTCAGATTACAACTCAGATCCATAAGGAGCACACTCAGGGGGCAGAATCAGTGAGCACCAAAGCCCCACTGAAGCAAGTCTTGTTTCATAAGGGTGTCTGGAGCACAGAAGTTCTCCCATCCAAGACACAGCTGATTCTCACAGCCAATTGGCCTGGAGGCCAATTCTTCCCAGTGATACCAACAACAATAAAGGCTTAACTACAACAAAACTGTGCACACAGCCCACAAAGGGGTGCGCCAAGAGTGTCTACCTCAGATAACTGGGGAGGCTGAGCCACCGGGCCCTATAGGACACCTAGCTCACAAAGCCACTCTATCAACACAGGGAAGCAGCCAAAATGCGGAGACAAAGAAACAAGTCGCAAATGAAAGAAATGGATTAAAGCAAACTACTGGATATAGAGTTCAAAACCACTGTTATAAGGTTTTTCAAGAATTTTCTAGAAACCGCTGATAAATTTAGTGAGACCCTCTAGGATATGAAAAAAGACCAATCAGAAATTAAGCATACACTGACTGAAATAAAGAATAATATACAGAGATCCAACAGAAGACTAGAGGATTGCAAGAATCAAGTCAAAGATTTGAAATACAAAGAAGCAAAAAACACCCAACTGGAAAACCAAAAAGAAAAAAGAATCCGAAAATATGAAGATAGTGTAAGGAGCCTCTGGGACAACTTCAAGCGTACCAACATCGGAATTATGGGGGTGCCAGAAGAAGAGAGAGAGTAAGATATTGAAAACCTATTTGAAGAAATAATGACAGAAAACTTACCCTACCTGGTGGAAGAAATAGACTTACAAGTCCAGAAAGTGCAGAGAACCCCAAACAAAAGGAATCCAAAGAGGACCACACCAAGACACATCATAATTAAAATGCCAAGAACAAAAGACAAAGAGAGAATATTAAAAACAGTAAGAGAAAAACAGTTACCTACAAGGGAGTACCCATACGATTGTCATCTGATTTCTCAACAGAAACTATGCAGGCAAGATGGGAGTGGCAAGAAATATTCAAAGTGATGAATAGCAAGAACCTACAACCAAGATTACTTTACCCAGCAAAGCTATCATTCAGAATTGAAGGACAGATAAAGAGCTTCACAGATAAGAAAAAGCTGAGTGGCGACCCCTGCTTAATTATACTTCCTAGCCCCACCCATGGTCCTCTTCGATGATCAAGGTGTTTGGTATTATTGGTGAATACATTAGGCGGGGGTTCAGCCCACATAAGGGCTCTTGCCCATGCAGAGTGAGGAATATAAGTACAAAATACTTCCCCATTTGCCCCAGGTAATATTACCGTACAGCTGATGACTGCTAGCATGGCAAGAAATACGATCTCAGGCGTTCTTGGGGTTCTGGTTACCTCACAATTTCTTTTCTATTTTTTTATTTATTAATTTTCTATTTTTTTATTTTTATACATATGTGTCCTTATTCCCCCATTAACCCCCACCCCCCAGTCATGCCGCACTCACCTGTTGTCTGTGTCCATTGATTAGGCTCATATGCATGCACACAAGTCCCTTGGTTGATCTCTCCCCCTTACTTGCACCGACCCCCTCCTTCCCTGAGGTTTGAGGTTCTGATTGACGTTTCTCAGTCTCTGGTTCTGTTCTTGTTCATCAGTCTATGCCATTCATTGTATTCCACAAATGAGTGAGATCATGTGATATTTATCTTTCTCTGCCTGGCTTATTTCACTTAACATAATACTCTCCATCTCCATCCATACTGTTGCAAATGGTAGGAACTCCTTCTTTTTTACTGCAGCATAGTATTCCATTGTGTAGATATACCACAGTTTTTTAATCAACTCATCTGCTGATGGGCATTTAGGCTGTTTTCAAATCTTAGCTATGGTAAATTGTGCTGCTATGAACATAGGGGTGCATATATCCTTTCTGATTCGTGTTTCTAGTTTCTTGGGATATATTCCTAGAAGTGGGATCACTGGGTCAAATGGGAGTTCCATTTTTAGTTTTTTGAGGAAACTCCATACTGTTCTCCACAGTGGCTGCACCAGTCTGCATTCCCACCAGCAGGGCACGAGGGTTCCTTTTTCTCCGCATCCTCGCCAACACTTGTCGTTTGTTGATTTGTTCATGATAGCTATTCTGACATGTGTAAAATGGTACCGCATTGTTGTTTTGATCTGCATCTCTCTGATGATTAGTGACTTTGAGCAGTTTTTTTATATGTCTCTTGGCCTTCCTTCTGTCTTCTTTCAAAAAGATCCTCTTTAGATCAGTTGCCCATTTTTTGATTGGGTTGTTTATCTTCTTTTTGTTAAGTTGTATGAGTTCCCTGTAAATGTTGGAGATTACATGCTTATCTTTGATATCATTGGCAAATATGTTCTTCCATGCAGTGGGCTTTCTTGTAGTTTTATTGATGGTCTCCTTTTCTGTGCAAAAGCTTTTTATTTTGATGTAGTCCAATTTGTTTATTTTCTCTTTAGTTTCCATTGCCCTAGGAGCAGTATCAGTGAAGAAATTGCTTCGGCATATGTCAGAGACTTTTCTGGCTGGGGATTACTCTAGTATGTTTATTGTTTCTTGTCATATGTTTATGTCCTGGATCCATTTTGAGTTTATTATTGTGTATGGTATAAGTTGGTGTTCTAGTTTCATTTTTTTGCATGTATCTGTCCAATTTTCCCAACACCATTTATTGAAGAGACTGTCTTGACTGCATTGTATGTTCATGCCTCCTTTGTCAAATATTAATTGAACATAGTGGTTTGGGTTGATATCTGGGTTCTCTATTCTATTCCATTGGTCTATATGTCTGTTCTTGTGCCAGTACCAGGCAGTTTTGAGAACAGTGGCTTTGTAATACAGCTTGAAATCTGTTATTGAGATCCCACCTTCTTTGTTCTTCTTTCTCAGGATTGCTGTGGCTATTTGGGGTCTTTTTTTCATTCCAGATGAATTTTTGGATAGTTCTGTCTAGGTCTGTGAAATATGCCATTGCTATTTTAATGGGGAGTGCATTGAATTTATAGATTGCTTTGGGTAGTATTGACATTTTAATGATGTTGATTCTCCCAATCCATGAACATGGTATTTTCTTCCATCTGTTTACATCTTCCTCTATCTCTTTTTTCAGTGTCCTGTTGTTTTCCGCATATAGGTCTTTTACCTCTTTAGTTAAGTTTATTCCTAGGTACCGTGTTTCCCCGAAAATAAAACATCCTCCGAAAATAAGACCTACTTACAGGTTTCCTTCTCAGTGAAATATAAGGCATCCCCCGAAAATAAGGCCCCCAGGCTCAGTCTCAGAATGAAAATTAATTTACCATAAACTGGTCGCTAAGGCCACCCCGACTGGCGTCTAGCAACCAGTGATGTTACACTGAGTCCTGACGTCACTGCTGTGTGGAGGCGGAGCGGAGGTCGGAGTGAGCGGTGAGCATGGGGCGAGAGAGAGGAGACTTTCACAGATGAGTGTAGAGGAACAGGAGGATTAGAGCAGACGGGACGTGGCGAAGGTGTTGAGTACTTGTCTGTCTCTGGTGACACTACCTGATGCTCGCGGCCACCTTCATGATGACTGAAGGTTCGCAGTCAGTGGCAAACCCTGCTCCAGCCCAGATCCAGGCCCCAGCAAGCCCAGGGACAGTCCCCAGGCAGGCCCCAGGGGATAAATGTCTGATAAAGGGGTAGGGGGGATGTCTGGTGAAGGTATTCAGTGGCACAGGGGTGGGGGAGGGGGATCACTTAAAATGACACAGGAGGATCAGAGGGGACAATCAAAATGACACAGGAGGATCAGAGGGGACAATCAAAATGACACAGGAGGATCAAAAGGGGTTACTAAAATGGTAATCCCCCCTCTGATTCTCCTGTGCCATTTTGATTCCCCCCTCTGATCCCCCCTGTGTCATTTTGAGTGATCCCCCTCCCCCCATCTTGATACCCCAATTTCTTTTTTTTACCCCTAGAAATGAGCGCAAAAAGAAAAAGCTAGTCCGTGGAGTACAAGAAAGGAATCGTGGAAGACTCTTGGGGCCAAAATCTTACTGCTTTCTGCAAAGAGAAGATGTTGAGTATCCGATTGGTCTGAAAATGGCGAGCAGAGTATGGTTACCTCACTGAACAAGTGGACAAGGGAAATGCTAAAAAGCGCAAGTGTGGATCAGGTCGGCAACCATTATTTTCCAAGCTGGAAGACCTGATCTGTGAATGGGTTGTTGACAGGAGAGCAAAGGCTTTGGTTGTGAATAGGGCTCAGATTCAAGAATTTGCCCTTGCAATGGCACCACAGTTTGACATAGCCCCCGAAGACTTCAAAGCATCACAACACTGGCTGGATAATTTCCTTCAGCGAAGTGAACTGTCTTTAAGAAGATCTACAACATTGTTTAGGTTGGAAGATACTCAAGTTATTAAGCAAGCACTTGCATTGAAGTCCTTTATTGATGATGCTGACTTGTCTAAATACAATCTTTCCAACATGATTGCTATGGATGAAACTGCAGTGTTTATGGGCCAATCATCTCAAACAACAATTGAACAGCGGGGTGCCTCCTTAGTGTACATTCCCTCCACTGCTTACGAAAGTGCACGCGTTTCCTGTATTTTGGCAGTTCGTCTGGATGGCACTAAAATCCCACCTTTAATCATTTCTAAGGGCAAGAAGGAAAAGATTGAACGTGTTTTGGGCGTTTTTATTCTTGAAACTGAAAAAGCCTGGGCCACACAAGCAGTTATAAGGAAGGGGGTTGATTTAATGCTGCCGCTTGTTATGCGAGGGAGCCAAAGAGGTCTGCTAGTCTGGGATGCAGCCAGCACTCACCGCGCTAAAGACATGAAGACATTTCTTCACGAAAGAAAAATAGATCAGATAATGATTCCCACAGGAATGACGGCCTATCTCCAGACTCTTGATATTGCAAAAAACAAGCCATTCAAAGACAATTTGCGCATGGAAAATAATGACTACATTGAAAATAGAATGGAGAGAAATCAGCGTGGAAACTTTGTGAAACCTAAACTGCAAGAAGTTGTGACTTAGGTGAAGAATTCATGGGAGAAAATCACTGACAGTTGCATTGCAAATGCACTGCGAGCAGGCTACCTTGACAGGAAGTACTCATTTAAAGACAGTGCTATTGCTAAACATGAGAGATTTGGTCCACTGATTCTGAAAGAAATGGAGTCACAAGAAATTCACCAGGAAATTCAGGAATTCGATTGTTATGATGATGTTCCAGAAGATGATGACATGATTGTCATTGAATAAATGAGTAAATTCTTGATACTGTAGGATTCACAGTTTGTCTGGTTTGTGTTGACAACTACCGTACTACTGTACCGTATACAGGTAAAAATTTCCTTTATTTTCATTTAACAATAAATGTGTACCATATTCTTCTTCATGGAAAAATAAGACATCCCCTGAAAATAAGACCTAGCGTGTCTTTGGGGGCAAAAATTAATATAAGACACTGTCTTATTTTCGGGGAAACACGGGGTATCTTAATTTTTATGGTGCCATGGTAAATGGGATTGCTTTTTTATCCTCTCTTTCTGTAAGTTCACTATTGGTGTATAGAAATGCCATAGATTTCTTGGTGTTAATTTTTGATCCAGCTACATTGCCGAATTCATTTATTAAGTCTATTAGTTTTTTTATGGAATCTTTCGGGGTTTTTTAGGTACAATATCATGTCATCTGCAAAAAAGCACAGCTTTACTTCTTGTTTTCCAATTTGAATGCCTTTTATTTCTTCTTCTTGTCTAATTGAAATGGCTAATACTTCCAGTACTATGTTGAACAGGAGTGGTGAGAGTGGGCATCCCTGTCTTTTTCCTGTTCTTAGGGGAAATGGTTTTAGTTTTTGCCCATTGAGTATGATGTTAGCTGTGGGTTTATCATATATAGCTTTTATTGTGTTGAGGTATGATCCCTCTATTCCCACCTTGTTGAGAGTTTTTATCAAGAAAGGGTGTTGGATTTTGTGAAATGTTTTTTCTGCATCAATTGATATGACTATGTGATATTTATCTCTCAATTTGTGTACATGATGTATCACGTTTATTGATTTGCAGATATTGTACCATCTTTGTATTCCTGGGATAAATCCTACTTGGTCATGGTGTGTGATCTTTCTGATGTAGTGGTGGATCTGATTTGCTAGAATTTTGTTTAGGATTTTAGCATCTATATTCATGAGGGATATTGGCCTGTAATTCTCTTTCAATGTGTTGTCTTTATCTGGTTTTGGTATTAGGCTTATGGTGGCTTCATAGTATGAGCTTGGAAGTGTTCCTTACTGTTGAATTTTTTGGAATAGTCTGAGGAGGATAGGTTTTAGTTCTTCCTTGAAGGATTGGTAAAACTCCCCTGTGAAGTCATCTGGCCCTGGGCTTTTGTTTGCTGGAAGCTTTTTGATGACTGCTTCAATTAATTCCATAGTTATTGGCCTATTGAGATGTTTAGATTCTTCCTGATTGAGTTTTGGAAGGTTATATTTTTCTAGGAATATGTCCCTTTCCTCCAGGTTGTCCAGTTTATTGGAATAGTGTTGTTCATAGTATTTTTTTTTAACAATCCTTTATATTTTGTTGGGGTCAGTTGTTATTTCACCGCTTTCATTTCTGATTTTGTTTGTTTGGGTCTTCTCTCTTTGCTTCTTGGTGATCCTGGCTAGAGGTTCATCAATCTTGTTTATCTTTTCAAAGAACCAGCTCTTGGTTTTGTTGATATTTTGTATTATTTTTTGGTCTCAATGTTGTTTATCTCTGCTATGATCTTTTTTATTTCCTTCCTTCTGCTTACACTGGGCTTTTCTTGTTGCTCTCTTGCTAATTCTTTGAGTTGTAGGGTTAGGTAATTTATTACCATTTTTCTTGTTTTTTTGATGTAGGCCTGTAGAGCTATGAACTTTCCTCTCAAGACTGCTTTCGCTGTGTCCCATAGATTTTGGATTGTTGTGTTTTCATTGTAATTTGTTGCCATGATGTTTTTTATTTCTTCCTTGATCTCTCTGGTAACACAGTCATTGTTTAATAGCATGCTGTTTAGTCTCCATGTGTTTGATTTCTTTGGATTGTTTTTGCTGTAGTTGATTTCCAGTTTTATGCCACCGTGATCTGAGAAGATGCTTGCTATGATTTCTGTCTTCCTGAATTTGAAGATACTTTGCCTATGACCCAACATATGGTCTATCTTTGAAAATGACCCATGTGCACTTGAGAAGAATGTATATTCTGTGGCTTTGCAGTGTAATGTTCTGATCATGTCAATTAATTCCATCTGGTCTTGTGAGTCATTTAGGATTGACGTTTCTTTGCTGATGTTTTGTTTAGAGGATTTGTCCAATGTTGATAGTGGGGTATTAAAGTCTCCTACTACAATTGTATTGCTGTCAATCTCTCCTTTCCTATCCTCCAGGAGTTTTTTTTTTTTATGTATTTGGGTGCTCCTGTATTGGGTGCATATATGTTTACCAGACTTATTTCTTCTTGTTGGATTGCTTCCTTTAGTATTATGAAGTGGCCTTCCTTATCTCTTGTTAAGTACTTCACTTTGAGATCTAATTTGTCAGATATAAGTATTGCTACCCCAGTTTTTTTTTCCATTTCCATTCGCCTGAAAAACCTTTTTCCATCCCTTCATCCTCAGTCTGTGTGCGTCTTTTTTTCTTAGGTGGGTTTCCTGTAGACTGTAGATAAATGGGTCGTGTTTTCTTATCCAATCCATTACCCTATGTCTTTTGATTGGGGCATTTAATCCATTTACATTTAAAATTTTTATTTATAGGTACTTATTTGTCGCCATTTTTATTCTTTTTTTAAAATAAATCTTTATTATTCAGATTATTACAGGTGTTCCTCGTTTTTCCCCCCATAGCTGCCCTCCACCTGATTCCCCACCCCACCCCATGTCCTTACTCCCCGCCACTGTCTTCATCCATAAGTGTAAGATTTTTGTCCAATCTCTTCCCACACCCCTCACACCCCCTTCCCCCTGAGAATTGTCAGTCCACTCCCTTTCTATGTCCCTGATTCTATTATATTCACCAGTCCTTTCTGTTCTTCAGATTTTTTATTCACTTGATTTTTAGATTCACTTGTTGGTAGGTATGTATTTGATGTCATTTTGTTGTTCATAATTATTATCTTTACCTTTTTCTTCTTCTTCCTCTTCTTAAAGAACACCCTTCAGCATTTCATGTAATCCTGGTTTGGTGGTGATGAACTCCTTTAGCTTTTTCTTGTCTGTGAAGCTCTTTATCTGACCTTCAACTCTGAACGATAGCTTTGCTGGGTAGAGTAATCTTGGTTGTAGGTTCCTGCTGTTCATCATTTTGTATATTTCTTGCCACTCCCTTCTGGCCTGCATAGTTTCTGCCGAGAAATCAGCTGACAGTCGTATGGGTGCTCCCTTGTAGGTAACAGTTTTTCTCTTGCTGCTTTCAAGATTCTCTCTTTGTCTTTTGCCCTTGGCATTTTAATTATGATGTGTCTTGGTGTGGTCCTCTTTGGATTCCTCTTTTATGGGGTTCTGTGTGCTTCCTGAACTTGTAAGTCTATTTCTTTCACCAGGTAGGGGAAGTTTTCTGTCATTATTTATTCTAATAGGTTTTCAATATTTTGCTCTCTCTCTTCTTTTGGCACCCCAAAATTCTGATGTTGGTACGCTTAAAGTTGTCCCAGAGGCTCCTTACACTATCTTCATATTTTTGGATTCTTTTTTCTTTTTGTTTTTCTGGTTGGGTGTTTTTTGTTTCCTCATATTTCAGATCTTTGGTTTGATTCTTGGGGTACGTTGATCTACAGTTGAGTTTCTGTATATACTTTATTTCAGACAGTGTATGCTTAATTTCTGACTGGTCCCTTTCCATCTTTTTGGCATTCTCATTAAGATCCTTAAAGGTATCACTAAGTTCCTCAGCGGTTTTTAGAAGATTCTTGAGTAACCTTATAAATGTGGTTCTGAACTGTATGTCATCCAGTAGTTTGCTTTCCTCTATTTCTTTCATTCGTGACATGTTTCTTTGTCTCTGCATTTTGCTGCTTCCCTGTGTTGATGGAGTGGCTTTGTGTGGTAGGTGACCTATAGGGGCCAGTAGCTCAGCCTCCCCAATCACCTGAGGTGGACGCTCTTGGTGCACCCCTTTGTGGGCTGAGTGTAAAGTCTTGGTGTAGTTAAGCCTTGATTGCTGTTGGTACACTGGGAGGAATTGACCTCCAGGCCAATTGGCTGTGAGGACCCACTGTGTCTATAATGGAAGAACTGCTGCGCTGGAGACATGCTTATGGTGCAGGACTTGTTTCAGTGGGCCTTTGGTGCTCACTGAGTCTGCCTCTTGAATGTGTCACTTATGGATGTGAGGAGTTGAAATTCTGTGTCTCACATTGACCACTACATACACTGGCTTCTGGATCTCCAGTGGGGTGCAGGTCAGCTACTGTCTGAGGCCACCCAGCAGGAGCTACAGCAAGAACTACAGTTTTCTCCCCTTTGCTTGGGGTTTGGAGGTTTTGGAGCTGTCTGACCCGGGCTGCAAGTTTGCTATGTTAATCTGCGATAGGGCAGGTCATTCATATGCTAAAGCTGCTGCTTGGAGCTTGGGTGGGTTTGTAGGTTGTGCGGTTCGGGGTCTCAGGGCGTGACTAGGCTAGGGCGTGGCACTCAGCGATGGCTGCCAGTTAGCCAGCTCTGCGTCTCCTACCGTGTCCCAGCGTCCCGGGCCCCAGCGCAGTAAATAATTATTCCTGCGCACAGCCCTGCAAGCAAGCCTCACTTTCCGTGGGGAAGACAGTCCAGCTTCTCCCCGTAGGACTTTGGGTCCCTGGCGTCTCCCCAGAAACTGGAGTTCAGAGTAATTGGGAGCTTGTCTCCCTTCGGGTTGAAAAAAGCAGCACTCCCAGTCGCCTGTTGCCAGCCCTATTCGCGCACCCCCGTACCTCAGCTTTTCAGCACTTGTGCACCTCTCAATGCTGTTTGCTCTTTCTTTCTAGTTGTAGAACTTCCACTAAGTCAGCTTTCCCATGGTTCTGGGTGATAGACGTTTTGTCTTTTAGTTGTAGTTTTGAAATTGTTGTGCGAGGCAGCAGTTTAGGTGTTTACCTACGCCGCCATCTTGGATACTCCCTGCACTATTAGTCGCCATTTTTATTCTTTACCCCTGTGTTCCTTCTTTGTTTCCTATTTCTTTCTTTTTTTACTGCAGGCCCTTTGGCATTTCTTGCATCACTGGTTTGGTGGTAATAAATTCCCTTAGTCCTTTTTTGTCTGTGAAGCTCCTGATTTCCCTACAATTTTGATTGTTATCCTTGCTGGGTATAGTATTCTTGGATTCAGACCCTTCCTTTGCATGACTTTGTATATTTCATTCCATTCCTTTCTGGCCTTATGAGTTTCTGTTGAGAAATCAGTTGCTAGTCTGATGGGGGTTCCTTTGTAGGTAACTTTCTATCTCTCCCTGGCCGCTTTTAAGATTCTTACTTTGTCGTTGGTGTTTGCCAATTTAAATATAATGTGCCTTGGTGTCGGTCTTTTGGGGTTCATTTTGTTTGGGACTCTGTCAGCTTCTTGGATTTGTGTGAGTTTTTTCTTCCCTATATCAGGGAAGTTTTCTGTCATTATGTCTTCAAACAGGTTTTCTTGTCCTTCCTAAGTTTCCTCTCCTTCTGGGCTACTTGTTATGCGGATGCTGATTTGTTTCATGTTGTCCCAAAGTTCCCTTAGGCTCTCCTGCTTTTCAATTTTTTTTCTAGAACCTGCTCTACTTGGGTATTATTTCCTACCTTGTCTTCTAGCTCACTGATGTGGTCCTCTGCTTCTTCTAGTCTATTCTTGATGCTTTCTATTGAGTTCTTTGCAGCAGCAATGTCATTTTTCATTTCTTCTTGGTTCTTCTTCATTTCCTCTTGGTTCTTACTCATATTGTCAAATTTGTCTTCCATTCTTTTCAGCCACCTTATGACCATTTCTCTGAATTCTTTCTCTGGCAGATTGCTTGCCTCCATGTTGTTTACTTCCTTTTCTGGTGATGGCTCTTTTTCTTTCATATTCGGGCTGTTTCTTTGTCTCCCCATGGTCTCTCTTCTCTGGGTGTCTGGTTATGTAGTTCTCTTTCTCCTTTCCATGGTGGAGTGTAGAGCTCCTCTGAATCCGCGTGTTTGCGCCAATTGGGGACCGGTGTTCTCGGGTTCGCAGCTGTTTGGTGGGTGCCGTAGTTGCAGATTTTCAGGATTCCGATAACATCCATGTTCCCCTTCAAGATGGCGTTCTCTCCACGTTCGAGCCAGTGGCTCCGGTAGGGAACCCAGCAGCAGTTGGGGCTGCCCAGTCAGGGGAGCCCCGTCCATCAGTCCTCCATCTCCTCCTGGAATATAGCTGTCTCTTAACTCACCTACAGACACTTGCCGTGAGACCCTCAGCTGATCTATCTGCTCTGGGACAAGGCTCGGGACATGTCTGTCTATCCTGCAGCAATTTTTTTCCCAATTCATTCTTTTTATTTTTTCTTGGTTCTTCTTCATTTCCTTTTGGTTCTTACACATATTGTTTAATATGTCTTCCATCCTTTTTAGAGTCCTTATGACCATTGCTCTGAACTTCTTCTCTGACATATTGCTTGCCTCATTTCATTTACTTCATTTTCCAGTGATTCCTCCTTTCTTTTGTATGGGGGGCTTTTTTTTTGTCTCCACATGTTTGCTCCTTTCAGGGTGTCTGGTTATGTAGCTCTCTCTCTCCTGCGTTGACTTAAAGGCACAAAATACAACACTTCAAGACACAACGCACAGGGTACCCAACACAAATGTATTAACGATTCCAATAAACCCAAATAAATGTAGCCACCAGAGAAAAGAGAATTAGAGGAGAGAAAAGAGTGCAAAAATTATGTTGAGAAAAGGAGAAAATGTAACAGAAAAGAAAGATAAGAAAAAAGTAGGGGAAAAATATATGTGTATGGGGAGAAACTCCAGAAAACTAAAAACCAATCCAAAAAATGCAAACACCTTACACCTAGAGATAAATGCAAACAACAAACACCAACTAATCAAAAAAGTGCAAACAACAAACACTCAAGCAACAAACACCCAGATGAATCTGTGGAGGCAGAGCTTATTTCCAGAAGGTAAGGTTAAGGTATTGAATGAATAGGGAAATGGCCACAATTCAGTATAGAGGTGTTAGAAAGAGAGTGAGTGTATAAGAAAAAAAAGTAAAAAACTAAATAAAAAAGGAGAAAATATATATATATTTTAAATATATATAAAAAAATTTATCTATGTATTCATCTATTATTGGAAAAGGAGAATAGAGTGTAGAAGGCCTGAGTTAGTGATTGGAACTAATTAAGCTATTAGTAGAAGAAGAGAGCAATCTAGGAGAGGAAACACAGAAGCAAAAAAAAGCAAAAAAAGAAAGAAAGAAAACAAACAAACAAACATCAAGAACAAGAAAGAGAGAAAGAGAAAGGAAAAAAATTGGCTGATGAAGAAAGAGGAGAGAGAAGTGTGCATGGACTTGGAGCAGGGGAGAGGAAATTAGATATTAGTAAGATCAAATTTTAACAGGGAGTGAAAAGAAAGGATAGACAAAAACTAAAGCAGGAACAGGGTAAGAGAAACAGGATGAATAAAGGGAAAA
This sequence comes from Plecotus auritus, assembly GCF_963455305.1. Taxonomy (NCBI): domain Eukaryota; kingdom Metazoa; phylum Chordata; class Mammalia; order Chiroptera; family Vespertilionidae; genus Plecotus; species Plecotus auritus. The sequence continues at coordinate 58,715,653 of NC_137784.1, read as the reverse complement.
GTGAGGACGATAGTGTTGGCATAAAGGAAAAATTGAGATAGAGTAAAATAATGCTATAAGAAAAATAAAAATAGAATGTAGAACACTAATCCCAAGATAAAATGAAATAAAATAAAAGTTTTAAAAAGGTAAAATAATAGTAATAATAATAATTAAAAATAAAATATAATGATAAAAAATAATATCAAGTGAGAAAGAAAATTTTAGTTTCTTTTTTTTAAATTTCTTATTGATTAAGGTATTACATATGTGTCCTTATTCCCCCATTCCCCTCCACCTCCCATTCATGTCCCCACTCCGCTGTTGTCTGTGTCAATTGATTAGGCTTATATGAATGAATATTAGTCCTTTTGTTGATTTCTTCCCCTTACCCCCACCATCCTCTACATTCCCTGAAGTTTGACATACTCATTGATGTTTCTCTTTCTCTGGATCTATTTTTTTTCATCAGTTTATGTTGTTCATTATATTCCACAAATGAGTGAGATCATGTGATATTTATATTTCTTGGCCTGGCGTATTTCACGTAGCATAATGCTCTCCAACTCCATCCATGTTGTTGCAAATGGAAAGAACTCCTTCTTTTTTACCGCAGCGTAGTATTACATTGTGTAGATGTACCACAGTTTTTTAATCTACTCATCTGCTGATGGGCACTTAGGTTGTTTCCAAATCTTAGCTATGGTGAATTGTGCTGCTATGAACATAGGGGTGCATATATCCTTTCTGATTCGTGTTTCTAGTTTCTTGGGATATATTCCTAGAAGTGGGATCACTGGGTCAAATGGGAGTTCCACTTTTAGTTTTTTGAGGAAACTCCATACTGTTCTCCACAGTAGATGCACCAGTCTCCATTCCCACTAGCAGTGCATGAGGTTTCCTTTCTATCCGCATCCTCTCCAGCAGTAGTAATTTGTTGACTTGTTGATAATAGACATTCTGACAGGTGTGAGATGGTACCGCATTTTTGTTTTGATTTGCATCTCTCTGATGATTAGTGACTTTGAGCAGATTTTCATATGTCTCCTGGCCTTCCTTCTGTCTTCTTTCGAAAAGTGTCTATTGAGATCAGTTGCCCATTTTTTGATTGGGTTGTTTATCTTCTTTTTGGTAAGCTGCATGAGTTCCCTGTAAATGTTGGAGATTAAACCCTTATCATTGATATCATTGGAAAATATGTTCTCCCATGCATGGGCTTTCTTATTGTTTTGTTGATGGTTTCCTTTGCTGTGCAAAAGCTTTTCATTTTTGATGTAGTCCCATTTGCTTATTTTCTCGTCAGTTTCCATTGCCCTAGGAGCAGTATCAGTGAAGAAGTTCCTTCGGCATATGTCACAGAATTTTCTGCCTATGGATTCCTCTAGTATTTTTATGGTTTCCTGTCGTATATTGAAGGCCTTGATCCATTTTGAGGTTATTTTTGTGTATGGTGTAAGTTGGTGTTCTAGTTTCATTTTTTTTTTTGCATGTATCTGTCCAATTTTCCCAACACCATTTATTGAAGAGACTGTCTTGACTGCATTGTATGTTCATGCCTTCTTTGTCAAATATTAATTGAGCATAGTGATTTGGGTCAATTTCTCGGTTCTCTATTCTATTCCATTGATCTATATGTCTGTTCTTGTGCCAATACCAGGCAGTTTTGAGAACAGTGGCTTTGTAATACAGCTTGTTATGTGGTATTGAGATCTCACCTACTTTGTTCTTCTTTCTCAGTATTGCTGTAGCTATTCCAGGTTTCTTTTTATTCCAGATGAATTTTTTATTTTTTTTTATTTTTATTTTTTATTTTTTATTTTTATTTTTTTAGCATATTAGGTTTTTATTACATAGGATAATTTGTTTAGAGTAAACTGCACATTTTCCAGATGAATTTTTTAAATGTTCTTTCTAGGTCTGTGAAATATGCCATTGGTATTTTAATGGGAAGTGCATTGAATTTATTGATTGCTTTGGGTAGTATGGACATTTTGATGATGTAGATTCTACCAATCTATGAACATGGTATGTTCTTATATCTGTTTATGTCTTCCTCTATCTCTTTTTTCAGTGTCGTGTAGTTTGCCTCAGATAGGTCTTTTACCTCCTTAGTTAAGCTTATTCCTTGGTATCTTAATTTTTTTGGTGTGATGGTAAATGGGATTGCTTTTTTAGTCTCTCTTTCTGTAAGTTCACTATTGGTGTATAGAAATTCTATACATTTCTTGGTATTAATTTTGTATCCTGCTACATTTCCGAATTCATTTATTAATTGTAATAATTTTTTGATGGAGTCTTTAGGGTTTTCTATGTACAGTATCATGTCATCTGCAAATAAGGACAGTTTTACTTCTTCCTTTCCAATTTGGATGCCTTTTATTTCTTTTTCTTTTCTGATTGCAATGGGTAGTACTTCCAGCACTATGTTGAACAGGAGTTGTGAGAGTGGGCATCCCTGTCTTTGTCCTGTTCTTAGGGGAAATGGTTTTAGTTTTTGCCCATTGAGTATGATATTGGCCGTGGGTTTGTCATATATGGCTTTTATTATGTTGAAGTATGATCCTTCTATTCCCACCTTGCTGAGAGTTTTTTTCAAGAAATGGTGTTGGATTTTGTCAAATGCTTTTCCTGCATCTAATGATATGACTATGTGATTTTTATCTCTCAATTTGTTTATGTGATGTATCACGTTTATTGATTTGCAGATATTGTACCATCCTTGTATTCCTGGGATAAATCCTACTTGGTCATGGTGTATGATCTTTCTGATGTAGTGCTGGATCCGATTTGCTAGAATTTTGTTGAGGATTTTGTCATCTATGTTCATGAAGGATATTGGCTTGTAATTCTCTTTCAATGTGTTGTCTTTATCTGGTTTTGGTATTAGGGTAATGCTGGCTTCATAGAATGAGCTTGGAAGTGTTCCTTTCTCTTGAATTTTCTGGACTAGTCTGAGGAGAACAGGTTTTAGTTCTTCCTTGAAGGATTGGTAAAACTCCCCTGTGAAGCCATCTGGCCCCAGGCTTTTGTTTGCTGGGAGCTTTTTGATGGCTGCTTCAATTTCTTCCATAGTTATCAGCCTATTGAGGTTTTTAGTATCTTCCTGAGTACGTTTTGGAAGGTTGTATTTTTCTAGGAATATGTCCATTTCCTCCAGGTTGTCTAGTTTGTTAGAATAGAGTTGTTCATAGTATTTTTTAACAATCCTTGTATTTCTGTGGGGTCTGTTTTTATTTCTCCTCTTTCATTTCTGATTTTATTTGGGTCCTCTCTCTTTGCTTCTTGGTGAGCCTGGCTAGAGGTTCATCAATCTTGTTTATCCTTTCAAAGAACCAGCTCTTGGTTTCATTGATCTTTTGTATTGATTTTTTGGTCCCTATGTCATTCATTTCTGCCCTGATCTTTAATATTTTCTTCCTTCTGCTCACTGTTGCCTTTTCTTGTTTCTCTCTAATTCTTTGAGTTGTTGAGTTAGATGATTTATTACCATTTTTTCTTGTTTTTTGAGGTAGGCCTGTAGAGCTATAAATTTCCCTCTCAGGACTGCTTTCATTGTATCCCATAGGATTTGCATTGTTGTATTTTTAGTGTCATTAGTCTCCAAGATGTTTTTAATTTCTTCTTTGATCTCATTTATCACCCAATCATTGTTTAATAGCTTGCTATTCAGCTTCCAAGTGTTTAAATTTTTTGAAATGTTTTTATTGTAGTTTATTTCTAATATTATGGCATTGTGGCCTGAGAAAATGCTTGATATGATTACAATCTTTTTGAATTTGGGGAGACTTTGTTTGTGACCCAATATGTGGTTTATTTTTGAAAATATACCATGTGCACTTGAGAAGAACGTATTTTCTGTGGTTTTGGGGTGAAATACTCTGAAGATGTCAATTAAGTCCATCTGATCTAGTGAGTCATTTTGAATTGCTCTTTCTTTGCTGATTTTTGTCTAGAGGATTTATCCAGTGATGTCAGTAGTCTATTAAAATCCCCTACTATGATTGTATTGTTGTCAATCTCTCTCTTGATATATTCCAGGATTTTTTTTATGTATTTGGGTGCTCCTGCATTGGGTGCATATATGTTTATCAGGGTTATATCTCTTGTTGTATCGATCCCTTTAGTATTATGAAATGGTCTTCCTTATCTCTTGTTATGACCTTTACTTTGAGGTCTATTTTGTCAAAAATAAGTACTGCTACCCCAGTTTTTTTTTTTTTATTTCCATTTGCCTGAAAGATGTTTTTCCATTCCTTCACTTTCAGTCTGTATGAGTCCCTTTTTCCGAGGTGGGTTTCTTGTAGACAGCATATATATGGATCATGGTTTTTTATCCATTCAGTTACTCGATGTCTTTTGATTGGAGCAATTAGTCCATTTACGTTTAAAGTTATTGAAAGGATCTTATTTGTAGCCATTTTTATTTTAGGTGTCTTCGTTCCTTTTTACCTTTTTATTTCTTCTTTTTACACCTGTCCCTTTAGCATTTCTTCCATTGCTGGGTTGGTAATGATAAACTCCCTTAGCATTTTTTTTTTCTGTGAAGCTCCTTATTTCCCCTTCAATTTTGAATGATAACCTTGCTGGATAGAGTATCCTTGGATTCAGTCCCTTGGTTTGCATCACTATGTAAATTTCCTTCCATTCTTTTCTGGCCTGATGTGTTTCTGTTGAGAAATCATTTGATAATCTAATGGGAGGTGTCGTGTATGTAACTTTCTGTCTCTCTCTTGCAGCCTTTAAGATTCTCTCTTTGTCCTGAATATTTGCCATCATAATTATGATGTGTCTTGGTGTAGGTCTTTTCGGGTTCATCCTGTTTGGGACTCTCTGTGCTTGTGTGACTTTTTTCTTTGCCACATCAGGGAAGTTTTCTGACATTATTTCTTCAAATAGTTCTTCTAACCCTTGTTCTTCTTTCTGTTGTTCTGGCACCCCTATTATTCTTATGTTTCTTCATTTCATGTTGTCCCATATCCCCCTTGGGCTCTCCTCCTGTCTTTGAATTATTTTCTTCAGTTGCAATTCAGTTTGGCTGTGTTTTGCTTCCCTGTCTTCTAGTTCACTAATTCAGTCCCCTCCTTCTCCTAGTCTACTGTTGAAATGTTCCATGGTGTTTTTTATTGCTGCTATATAACTCTTCATTTCTTTTTGATTCTTACATAAGGTGTTGATTTTTCCTCCATCTGGTTTATGAACTGTATGGCCCTTATTCTGAATTCTTTTTCTGACATATTGTATACCTCTGTTTCACTTAGCTGCTTTTCTGGTGATGCCTCCTTTTTTTTCCTTTGGGGATATTTTTGTGTACCAATTTTTGGTCTCACTGACTGATCTAGATGTCGAGCTGTGCAGGGGCTGCTCCTTGGGTGGCAGGGGCTTCTCTGGTTGTGGTTGCTCCTCGGGCAGTTACGGTAGCAATTGCTTCTCAGTTGGCAGCGGCTCCTCTGTTGGGTGCTGTTCTCAGCAGTGTTGCCTCCTCTGGCTGGTGGTGGAGGCTGCTTGTATCGCTGCTGTTCCTTGGATAGGGGTGGGCTGATTATGAGGTTGCTGCTTCTTGGATGGGGACGGGTTGCTCGTGTCCGCTGCTCTTTGGATGGTGGCCAGCTGCTCACATGGCTGCTGCTCCTCGGACATGGGCGGACTTCTCAGGTGGATGCTGTTCTTTAGATGGGGGTTGGCTGCGTGCTGCTGCTGTTCCTCAGATGGGACGGGCTACTCGTGATGCTGCTGCTCCTTGGACAGGGGCAGATTGCTTTCAGCGCTGCTGCTCCTTGTACGGGTGTGGGTTCCTCGTGCAGCTGCTTCTCCTTGGATGGGGGGCCGTCTGCTCATGCAGCTGCTGCTCCTCAGATGGGGGGAGGCTGCTCGTGTGGCTGCTGCTCCTCAGAAGGGGGTAGGATGCTCACATAGCTGCTGCTCCTCGGATGTGGTTGGGCTGCTCACACACCTGCTGCTCCTCGGATGTGGGTTGGCAACTTGTGCATCTGTTGCTCCTCAGAAGGGAGTGGGCTGCTCACACAGTTGCTGCTCCTCAGGTGAGGGCAGGCGGCTCACACAAGTGCTGCTCCTTGGATGGGGGCAGGTGGTTCGTGCGGCTGCTGCTCCTCGGAAAAGGACGGTCTACTCACACAGCTGCTGCTCCTTGGAAGGGAGTGGGCTCCTTGCACAGCTTCTGCTCCTTGGAAGGTTGCTGGCTGCTCATGCGGCACAGATGCTGCTCTTCGGCAGGTGCAGGGTGTGGGCTGCATGCAGCTGCTGCTCCTCAGAGGGGGGCCGGCTGTGTCGGGCTGCCGCTCCTCTGTAGTTGGTGTCCTGCTCAAGTGGCTGCTGCTCCTCGAATGGGGTGAGCTGTTTGCGTGGTTGCTGCTCCTCAGACAGGGGAACTGACTGCTCACACAGCTGTTGCTCCTTGGACAGGGGCAGGCCATGTGAGGCTGCTGCTCTTAGGCCTGGGGCGGGTTGCTCATGGGGCTGCTGATCCTTGGACAGGTGCGGGCTGCTCATGTGTCTGCTGTTCACGTGGTTGCAGTGCTCTTGGCTAAAGTGTTGGGCCGGTCAGAGGGAAGCCTGCTTCCGAACTCACAGGAGCCTGCGCCCAGGGTGGCTGGAGCCTCGTTGACCGTGGGATCACAGCCTAGGTAGCATGTCCCTGGCAGGGGTGGCTGTAGAGTCCCAGGTGTTATCTGAGGGCACTCTGGGTGGAGTTGGGTCTGGAAACCCAGTTACAGCAGCTCTCCCCTTCAAAAATGCTAGGCCTCTAAGCACAAGCTGGCCTCCCAGTACTGTTTTTAATGGTAGCAGAAGCTGCCTAGTTAGGCGAGCCTGATTAGCCTGCCCCTGAAGGTCCTGTGGGATCTAACTGTGCCTCACTCACTCTCTCTCTCTCTCTCTCTCACACACACACCCCACCTGACCACATGCTCCTCTTTTACTCCCTCACTCATTCATGCTCTTTCCCTCACTGCCGCATTCTTCCTGCCTCTATAGTTGGGTCTGGGGTGTTACTGACCCATTTGTGGATGGAGTTTCCTCTCCAGGTGTCTGGTTATGTGACTTGCTCTCAAGCCCCTTGACAAGACAGGATAAAATTCACCTCAACAAGACACAACACAGAGGGAACTAAGCACAAATGTACACATGACACCAATAACCCCAATATAAGTGACAACCTGAGCAAAGAGAGTCAGGGCAGAGAAAAGAGAGCACAAGTGCTATCAAAGAGACAGAAAAAGATAAGGGATAAAAGACAAAGGAATAAAAAGGAGCATATATATATGTATCTGGGGGTAAGACACCACAGAACCAATAGATAAACAAACAAACAAAAAAAAAAAATACAAACACCACACACCCAGCAAAGAGGATTGGGGCAGAATCTGTAGAGACTGAGCTTATATAGTGAAAATAAGATTACGAATTGGATGAATATGGGGAGGACCTTAATTTAGTATTGAGGAAGTAGAAAGGGAATAAGTGGATGAGAAGAAAGAGAATGAGAAGAAAAATAATAAATTTACAAAAAAATTGATTTCAAAAATGGTATAAAAATTAAAAATAGCAAATAAAAAATAGTGATGGAAAAATAATGCGAAAAGAAATAGAAAAAAAAAAACAAACAAAAACAGGAAAACAAAGAAAAAAAAAGAAAACAAAAGAAAAAAGGGATAATAAAAAAATAAGAATAAAAGTGAAAAAAGTGGAGTGTGGTTCCTTTGGCTGGCTTATGATTCCAGTCGTCTGTACTGTACTGTTTCTCAGTTTCCGGTTGCTGGGGCTAAAGATTGCTCTTTAAGGCAGTTCCTATGACCTCAGGGAGTATTCAGATTCCTTTGTATTATTCAGGGTGGGATCTGGGTGTGGCTATATTGGTTGCCTGGAGACTGGAGGGAGGGGCTATCTCTCAGGAGAAAATCACAACCAGGACCTAGATATGATTCAACACCAGACTCGCTACCACCTCTCCTGGACCGCCACTTACTCTCCCCAGATTCCACAAGTCCACACCTTCTCCCACACCTCAACCACGGTTAATTGTCTGTATCCGAAAGGTCCTATGAACTAGGTTCAGTGGAGAAAAGCACAGGCCCCAGCATGAGGAGGGACTGCGTCTCTTCAAGCTCCTCTCCTACTGGCACTGCGTGGTCCGGCCAGCCCTTCAGGGCTCCCTCTGAGCTCAGATCCAAAATTCAGACTCCAAGGTCCAAAATTCCCTAACTCCTGCAGTCCCATGTTCCTTTTTTTTTTTCAGTCAGATGCTTTGCCTGTCCTCAGGGACGCGGCTTGGCACCCTGTAGTTTCTCCCTGACTCTCTGGACACAGAGGTCCTTGCCTAGGTCCTTGATTTCACCTTTGTCCAGGGGACCTCTGCCCTTCACGGCTGCAAACTATCTCACCAGCTGCATCTCCTTTGCCAATTCGGGCTGAATTCTCCTCGTTTTAGCCGCTCACTCTATTTGCTCCAGGACAAAGCTCAGAACACGTCCGTCTATTCCGCCGCAATTTTGTCTCTCCCAAAATTTTATTTTCTTAAGTAAAATATAAAAAATAAAAAAGTGAAGTAGTGAAGATTGTTCACTTCCTCTACTGTCGGCCTGGCACATCTGTTTCCTGTCAGGTAGTCAGCACAGTGTTGAAGTTTCCTGTGATCCATTGCTCCTCTGTGTCATAAGCCACAACCTTGTTTTCAAGCAGGCAGGATCTCTCTGCTCCCTTTGTTTCTCTGCCTGCCTTCAGTTGTATTTATACTAGCATCAATTTCCGACACAACCCCTGGGTGGCAGTGTTGCTGTATTAATTTCTGGGACTAAATGTTTAGAATCTTCTTTCCCTGCTGCACTTAATACTGGGTTGGAGGGATGGACTCACCCAGAGCTGGTTTCCTGCTTATCTCTCCTTATTCTGATCCCCAGTTTCCACAAAAACAACTTTCCCTTGCAGGCTTTGTGAGTGTTTTTAACTGGAAGATTCTATGTATTGGACTTACTAAGCAAAAGCAAGGAGGTAAAAAAAAAAAAAAAAAGACAAAGGAACCACACTGAGAAACATCTTTTTTCCCTGGCACTGCATGGCCAGTATAGAACTCCAGGCGGCCTTTCTTGGCACAGTCTCCCATGGCTGTGGGCTTAGATCTAGAGTCCCCCTCTGCCAGCAGCCCCATGGACCCCCTTCCACATTCAAGGGCTATACTGACCCCAAGGGCTGTGGTTTTGGTGGAGCACAGTCTCCCTCTGAGACTCTAGTCCCTACTGTGGGCATTTCTCCCTTCAGCCTGGATCCCAGATCTAAGCTCTCTCTAGGTGATCTCTGACCTTTCTGTCCATGGGTTGCCTCACCAGCTGTGTTTAATTTGGCAATTCTAGATCGGTGTTATTCGATTCAGCTATTCCTTCTATCTGCTCAGTGAGAAGGCGCAGGACCAGTCTGCATATTTGGCCGCCCCTTTGTCTCACCGTAGACAAACTTTTTAGGTGCCTGCAGCCACAGAGGCTGGAGTCTCAGTGTTCATGGGTTCACAGCTGAGACAGCTGGTCCCTGGTGTTGTGGTTGTAGGGTCCCAGGAGGTATATGGGGTCTCCCTGGTTGAAGGTAAGGCTGTGCTTCTGATCACAGCTGCTCTCCCCTTCAAGGTGGCACAGTCTCTGTGGCAGAGATTTCAGCAGTAGTAGAGGCTGCCTGACAAGAGGAGTCTGGTCTGTCAGTCCTCAACAGTCCTAGGAATATAGCTGTTCATCATTCAAAAATACAGACACTCCCCGCATGTCCACACACTCTCCTTTCGCTCTCTCACTCTCACAATCCCTTGGAGCCTGCAGTCCCGCAGGCCGCCACCTTGCTCAAGGATATTTTTCCATTGATTTTTTATGAAGAGTGCAAGAGAGAGGGAAAGACAGAGAGAAACAGTGACATTAGAGAAACACATCGATTGGTTGTCTCTTGCATGAGCCAAATCATGGCCCGAACCAGGGAGGAGCCTGCAACCAAGGTATGTGCCCTCGACCGGAATTGAACCCAGGACCCTTCAGTTCACAGTCTGATTCTCTATCAACTGAGCCAAACTGGCTAGACCCAGGCTGTTTAGATTACAATGACTTTTTAGTATAGTTTGATATTATGTAGTGTGATACCTCCAACTTTGCTCTCCCTTCTTAAGATTGCTGAGGCTTTTCTGGTCTTTTTTGGTTCCATATAAATTTTTGGAATATTTGTTTTAAATCTGTGAAATATGCCTTTGCTATTTTAATAGGAATTGTGTTGTTCTGGGTAGTATGGACATTTTAATGATGTTAATTCTTCCAATCCATGAACATGTTATATACTTCCACTTATTTGTATCTTCTTCAATTTCTTTCTTTAGTATCCTGTAATTTTTTGAGTATAGGTTTTTTACTTCCTTGATTAAATTTATTCTTTGGTGCCTTATTTTTTGGTTGCAATAGTAAATAAGATTGTTTTTTTAATTATTTGTTTCTGACAGTTCTTTATTGGTATATAAGTATACCACTGATTTCTGAATATTAATATTGTATTCTGCTACATTTCCAAATTCATTTACTATATCTAGTAGATTTTTGGTGGAATTTTCAGGGTTTTCTATGTAGACTGTTATGTCACCTGTGAAGAGTGACAGTTTTACTTCCTCCTTTGCAATTAATATGCCTTTTATTTTTTCTTCTTGTGTGATTGCTCTGGCTAGAACTTCCTAGTACTATGTTGAATAAGAGTAGTGAAAGAGGACATCCCTGTCTTGTTTCTGATCTTACAGGCACTGCTCTCAAGAAGACATAGAAATGGCCAACATTTATATGAAAAGATACTCAACTTCACTAGCTATTAGGGAAATGCAAATCAAAACTACTGTGAGATACTATCTCACACCTGTTAGAATGGCTATTATCAACAAAACAAGTAATAACAACTGGGGAGAGGTTGTGGAGAAAAGGCAACCCTCATTGACTGCTGGTAGGAATGTAGACTGGTACAGCCACTATGAAAAACAGTCTGGCAGTTCGTCAAAAATTTAAGAATAGTGTTACTCGATGACCTAGAAATCCCTCTCCTGGGTTCCTAACCAAAAAATTCTAAAGCATTTATTCACAAAGATATATGCACTCCTTTGTTCATTGTAGCATTTTTCATGGTAGCCAAGACATGGAGACCACCTAAATAACCTTCAATAGAGGATTGGATAAAGAAAAAATAGTACATATATAAAATGGAGAACTACTCAGCCATAAGAAAAGATGAAATATTGCAAATGGCGACAGCATGGGTAGACTTCAAAATATTATGTTATGCAAAAGTAGTCAGAAAAAAATAAGAACCATATGATTTTACTCATATGTGGGATATAAATCTGAAAAATCATAGACACAGACAACAGACAGAGGGGTGTGGGAGGGGGATAGGGGTAAAGGGGCCCAAATATTTGTTGAACACAATGCAATGTTCAGATCATGTGACAGAAATGTACAATTGAAACCTGTTATTCTATTAGCAAAGGTCACCCCAATAAATTTAATAAAAAATAAAATGATATTAAAGGAGTTATACAGAGCTTCCCAGAGAAGAAAAAGCTAAAGGAGTTCATCACCCTCAAACCAGTATTATAAAAAAAATGTGTGTTTAAGAAGAAGGAAAGATAAATATGGGAATATGTGTATATATAATAACTTGCCAATAAATAGGGCTCTATTTATAATCACTTTAAGTGTAAGTGATTTAAATGCTAAAAAAATATGGGGCAGCTGAATGGATAAGAAAACAAAACTCATATATATGTTCTCTACAAGAGACGTATCTCAGAACGAAAGACAAACACAGACAATTTAATGGGAATCAGCGCAAAAAAGGTGGGTAGCAATAATTTTATCAAATAAAATGGACACTGAAACAAAGGCTATAAGAGAGACAAAGAAGGACATTACATAATGATAAAGTGATCAATTCAAGAAGAGAATATAACTTTTGTAACCATTATTCAACCAATGTAGGAAAACCTAAATATATAAATCAACTATTCATAGAGATAAAGAAGATCAACATTAATACAGGCATAATAGGGGAATTTAACACCTCATTGACATCAATGGATAGATCTTCCAGACAGAAAATCATCAAGGAAACTGTGGCCTTAAATGACACACTAGATCAGATGGATTTAATTGATATCTTCAGAGCATTTTACTCCAAAGCAGAATATATATCCTTTTCCAGTGTACATGTAAACTTAGGAAGATTGAAATCATACAAGGCGAGAGGAGGAAAAATGGCAGCGGAATAGACAGACGTGTTCCGAGCCTTGTCCCGGAGTAGAAAGAAAGAACAGCTGAGGGTCGCACGAGGAGTGTTTGTTGGCAAGGTAAGGGACAGCTAAACTCCAGAAGAAGGTGGGGGACTGCTAGATGGGGTTCCCCTGACCTGACAGCCCCCATTGCGGCTGGGTCCCCTCCCGGAGCTGCGGGCTTGGACACGGAGTCTGCACCATCTTGAACGGGAAAGTGGAGCTTATCGGAAGCCTGAAAATCCACAACTGCGGCACCCACGGAACAGTTGCAAGCCCCAGAACACCGGTCCCCAGTTGGTGCAAACACGCGGATTCACAGGAGCTCTACATTCCACCATGGAAAGGTCAGATATCGCCTGGGATAAGGTGAGGTCTCTGGTCCTGGCGGGAGAGAGGAACGCACATTTTGTGGGAGCTGGAGGACCAGGGAAGTCTGAGCCTAGAAAAATCCGTGGCTGTTGGGGCTGGCGTGATCCGTGAATGTGGAAGGGGGTCCTCAGAGCTGCTAACAGAAGGGATCTCTAAAAAGCAACCCATTTTGATCTGACGTGCAGGGATAGCCTAAGAATTTCAAGGTGTGCCGGCTGCTTAGACTTACGCGGAGCCCCGGAGTTCGCACACTTGGGCTTTTACCTCTTGAAATTCTTGCTTCTGATTACTAAGCCCAATACATAGGATCACCCAGTTGGGGACACCCTGGGAGACTGCAGGGGAAAGTGTTTTTCTGGAACCTGGGGATCAGAGCGGGGGGTGACCATTTGAGAGCCAGCCCACTGAGGCAGCCCACTCCCACAAACCAGTAGTGAGTGCCACAGGGAAAGAAGGCTCTAACACTGCATAGAGAGGCCATATATAGACCCGGAAGTCATTCCAGAAACACTGCCACCCAGGGGCTGAATCACAAATTGACTCTTGTATAATCAAAAATAAAGGAATACGAGAAATTAAGACACACCGCCTGCTTAAAATCCGAACTGGCTTACAATACTGAAGAGTAGTGGAAAGCAGGGAACTGCAATACTGTCTGGACTGAAAAACAGGCGTGCCAAACAGAACAACAGAGGAAGTGAATGACCTTCACTACTGCACATTTTATTTTTATTTTTTATTTTTTTATTTTAATTTTTTGCATCTTTTACTCAAGAAACTAATTTTTTTCTTTTTTCCTCACTTCATTTTACTTTTTTAATTATTACATTTTTATTTTCAATCTGTATTATTACTACTGCTATTTTATCTTTTTTTTAAGTATCATTTTATTTTCTCTTCATTTTACTTTGGGATTAGTGTTCTACATTCTATTTTCATCTTTCCTTTAGCATCCTTTTACTTTATCTCAACTCTACCTTTATGTCATCACACTCTTCCTAACCTTCCCCTTTTCGGTGTCCTATTTATCTTACCCCTTTCCTGCTTTAGATTTCCCCTATTCTTTCTGTTTACCCCCTGTTAAAATTTCACCCTACTTACATATCTAATCTCCAATCCCCTCCTCCAAGTCCTTGCACACCTCTCTCTTCACTGTCTTAACTATCCAAAAAATTGTTTTTCTATCTGTCCTTTTGTTGTTCCTTGCTTGAATGTTGATTATATAGAATTTTTATGCTTTTTTTGTGAGATTGTTTTGCTTATTCTTCTTTTGTTTGTTTATTTTTTTGTTTTGTGCTTCTGTTTTCCCTTGCCTTAATCAATATTAGTTGGTGTTGTAGTTTGTATTAATCCCCAGGTACTTGTTGCTGGCATTTGCTGGGATTAGTGATTGTTCTATTGGAGTTTTATCCCCATATATATAGTTTGTTTCCCTTTCTCTCTTAGTTTCTTTCTTGTCTCTCTTACTTTTTTTTCCTTTTCCCAATTTCATTGTGACACTCCTTTTTTTCCTTTCTTTCTTTTTCCTCTTCTTCTTTCTCTCCTATCCCCTAATTTGCCTTTCTCTGATGGTCACCTTTATTGGAGGTTATTAATATCGTGAATACATTTCTGTTCAGTGCCTTGTGTGTTGTACCTGGTAGTGCTGTATTTTATGCGTTTAAATCAAGGCAGGAGAGAGAGAACTACATAACCAGACACCCAGAGAAGAGAGACCATGGGGAGACAAAGACACAGCCCGCATATGAAAGAAAAGCAGGCATCACCAGAAAAGGAAGTAAACGAAATGGAGGCAAGCAACCTTACAGAAAAAGAATTCAGAGAAATGGTCATAAGGTGGCTGAAAAGAATGGAAGACAAATTCGACAATATGAGCAAGAACCAAGAGGAAATGAAGAAGAACAAATAAGAAATGAAAAATGACATCTCTGCTGTAAAGAACTCAATAGAAAGCATCAAGAGTAGACTAGAAGAAGCAGAGGACCGCATCAGTGAGCTAGAAGACAAGATGGGAAAAAATACCCAAGTAGAGCAACGTCTAGAAAAAAAAATTAAAAGGTAGGAGGAGAGCCTAAGGGAACTTTGGGACAACACGAAACAAAACAACATGCACATAATAGGGGTTCCAGAAGAAAAGGAAGCTGAGCAAGGAATAGAAAACCTCTTTGAAGAAATAATGACAGAAAATTTCCCTGATATAGGGAAGAAAAAACCCACACAAATCCAAGAAGCTCACAGAGTCCCAAGCAAAATGAACCCCAAAAGACCGACACCAAGGCACATCATACTTAAATTGGCAAACACCAACGACAAAGTAAGAATCTTAAAAGCGGCAAGAGAGAGACAGAAAGTTACCTACAAAGGAACCCCCATCAGACTAGCAACTGATTTCTCAACAGAAACTCATCAGGCCAGAAGGGAATGGAATGAAATATACAAAGTCATGCAAAGGAAGGGTCTGAATCCAAGAATACTGTACCCAGCAAGGCTATCCATCAAAATTGAAGGTGAAATCAGGAGCTTCACAGACAAAAAAGGACTAAGGAAATTTATTACCACCAAACCAGCAATGCAAGAAATGCTAAAGGGTCTGCTGTAAAAAAAAAAAAGAAATAGGAATCGAAGAAGGAACACAGGGGTAAAGAATAAAAATGGCGACAAATAAGTACCTATCAATAATAACTTTAAAAGTTAATGGATTAAATGCCCCAATCAAAAGACATAGGGTAAGAAAACAAGACCCATATATCTGCTGTCTACAAGAAACCCACCTCAAAAAAAAAAAAAAGACGCACACAGACTGAGGGTGAAGGGATGGAAAAAGGTTTTCCAGGCAAATGGAACTGAAAAAAAAGCTGGGGTAGCAATACTTATATCTGACAAATTAGATCTCAAAGTGAAGGACATAACAAGAGATAAGGAAGGCCACTTCATAATACTAAAGGGAGCAATCCAACAAGAAGAAATAACTCTGGTAAACATATATGAACTCAATACAGGAGCACTCAAATACATAAAAAAAAACTCCTGGAGGATATGAAGGGAGAGATTGACAGCAATACAATCATAGTAGGAGACTTTAATACCCCACTATCACCATTGGACAAATCCTCTAAACAAAAAATCAGCAAAGAAACATCAATACTAAATGACTCACTAGACCAGATGGAATTAATTGACATCTTCAGAACATTTCACCCCAAAGCCACAGAATATACATTCTTCTCAAGTGCACATGGGTCATTTTCAAAGATAGACCATATATTGGGACATAAGCAAAGTCTCTTCAAATTCAAGAAGATAGAAATCATATCAAGCATCTTCTCAGACCACAGTGGCATAAAACTGGAAATCAACTACAATAAAAACAACCCAAAGAAATCAAACACATGGAGACTAAACAGCATGCTATTAAACAATGATTGGGTTACCAGAGAGATCAAGGAAGAAATAAAAAACATCATGGCAACAAATGACAATGAAAACACTACAATCCAAAATCTATGGGACACAGCGAAAGCAGTCTTGAGAGTGAAGTTCATAGCTCTACAAGCCTACTGCAAAAAACAAGAAACAATGGTAATAAATTACCTAACCCAACAACTCAAAGAGTTAGAAAAGGAGCAACAAGAAAAGCCCAGTGTAAGCAGAAGGACGGAAATAATAAAGATCAAAGCGGAGATAAACGACCTAGAGACCAAAGAAACAATACAAAAGATCAACAAAACCAAGGGCTTGTTCTTTGAAAGAATAAACACGATTGATGAACCTCTAGCCAGGCTCACCAAGAAGCAAAGAGAGAGGACTGAAATAAACAAAATCAGAAATGAAAGAGTTGAAATAACAACAGACCCCACCGAAATACAAAAGATTGTTAAAAAATACTATGAACAACTTTATTCCAACAAACTGGACAACCTGGAGGAAATGGACATATTCCTAGAAAAATATAACCTTCCAAAACTCAATCAGGAGGAATCTAAACATCTCAATAGGCCAATAACTATGGAAGAAATTGAAGCAGTCACCAAAAAGCTTCCAGCAAACAAAAGCCCAGGGCCAGACGACTTCACAGGGGAGTTTTACCAAACCTTCAAGGAAGAACTAAAACCTATCCTCCTCAGACTATTCCAAAAAATTCAAGAGGAAGGAACACTTCCAGCTCATTCAATGAAGCCAGCATCACCCTAATACCAAAACTAGATAAAGACAACACAATGAAAGAGAATTACAGGCCAATATCCCTCATGAACATAGATCCCAAAATCCTCAACAAAGTTCTAGCAAATTGGATCCAGCAATACATCAGAAATATTATACACCATGACCAATTAGATTTATTCCAGGTATGCAAGGATGGTACAATATCCACAAATCAATAAACCTGATACATCACATAAACAAATTGAGAGATAAAAATCACATAGTCATATTAATTTATGCAGAAAAAGCATTTGACAAAATCCAACACCCTTTCTTGCAAAAAACTCTCAGAAAGATGGGAATAGAAGGATCATACCTCAACATAATAAAAGCTATCCTATCTAATAAAGAGGGATATGCTAATTAACCATCACTCCATCACAATGATGGCTGCACCCACAGCTGAGGCCAAGTTTCCATAAGGTGCCTTAACAAGCAATCAGCAGGGACGTGAGGCTACGCCCTCTCCCGCCCCTGTGGGGCTTGACAGGGGACCTCAGGCCGCGCCCCCCACAATGTGGGGCTTTACAGGGGGCTTCAGGCCACACCCCCCACCCAGCGGGGCTGGACGGGGTACCTCAAGGTGCGCTTCCCATCCTGCTGCTGGGCTAGGGGACCTCAGGCTGCTCTCCCCCGCCCCAGTGCCAAGCCGGGGACCTCAGGCCATGCCCCCCAGCAGGTGGGACTTGACAGGGGACTTCAGACCATGTCCCCCACCCCAGCACCAGGCCCGGGGACCTCAGGCCCCACCCCCGCCCAGGGGGGGCCTGAGGCTGCACCCCCCTGCCGATGGGGCTTTACAGGGGACCTGAGGCTGTTCCCCCCTCCCGGTGCCAGGCCGGGGGACCTGAGGCTGCACCCTGCTCCCCCCCCACCTGTCGGGGCTTGATGGAGGACCTCAAGGTATGCCCCCCCACCCCAGTCTGGGCTGGGGGACTTCAGGCCATGCCCCCCGTCCTGACGCCAGGCCAGGGGACCTGAGGCTATGTTCCCTGCTGGCAGGGCTTGACAAGGGTGGGACTAGCCTGGTCTGGATCTATCCCAATGAGGGCGGGGTGGGGGGGGCGGCCAGGTCTGGGTCTCTCGAGATTTTAAGGTGCATGTGGGTGGGCAGGGACTTGACTCTGGGTCCCGTGTTGTGTCCCAGACTCTGACTGGAGGAAGGTTTTCATATACATTTTACTAATTTTCTTTCATCTCTGACACTTCTATTATAGAGAAAGGGCAGGCCGAAACCAGTTTGGCTCAGTGGATAGAGTGTCGGCCTGTGGACTGAAAGGTCCCGGTTTGATTCCGGTCAAGGGTATGTACCTTGGTTACAGGCACATCCCCAGTGGGAGGTGTGCAGGAGGCAGCTGATCGATGTTTCTCTTTCATCGATGTTTCTAGCTCTCTATCCCTCTCTCTTCCTCTCTGTGAAATATCAATAAAATATATTTTTTTAAAAAAGAGAGAAAGGGCAAATAGCAATATTAAATTATTTCCTCTAATTAATCCCCTTTTAATGTGCACGAATTTTGTGCACTGGGCCACTAGTATATGATAAACCCACAGCTAACATCATACTCACGACCAAATGGCCAGTCACCAGGAGGTGCATGGAGCACCTCTTGGCCATAACAACCTAACAACCAGTCGCTATGATGCCCACTGTGGCCGATGAACTGGCCCGATCAGGCAGTGGGGCCAGCGGCCAACCTTGCAGCCCCTCCCCGCTGCTGGCCTGCCCTTGATCAGACTCTCCCACCCCAATCAAGAGCCAGGCCTGCAAAAAAACAAACAAACAAACAAACAAAAAAACAGCTGGGCCTTCTGGCCAAACACCCACTCCCTCCACCCCCCATGCTAGCTGTGCCCCCATCAGGTTGCCCCACCAAGATAGGCCCACAGCCCCTCCCCCTGGCCAGCCTGTCCATGATCACACTCCCCACCCTAATAGGGAGTGGGTGGCCAACCTTCTGCATCCCCTCCGCCACCCATCCCCAACTCTGATTACCCCCCCACTCCAATAGGGGCAGGACTGGCCAGCCCACCACCCACAGCCTCTCCCCATGGCCTGCCCCACACCCAAACAGCCCCCCAACCCCAGTCGGGGGTGGGGCCCACTGGCCAATCACCCATGGCCCCTTCCTCCAGCTGACCTGGCCCTGATAGGGGGCCCTGATCAGGCCCTAATACAGGCAGGCTGGCCAGCCAACCTCCTGCCATCTCCTTCCGACAAGCCCAGCTATGATCTGCCCTGATTGGGGCTGGGCCGGCCAGACCCACCTGTGCAGGAATTTGTGCACTGGGCTTCTAGTATGTAGATAAGAGCTGAAGGAGCATGCCACTAATGGAGAAAGGGGGTATTTTCACAGAACCAGTATTTTTCCCCATCCCATCTCCATTTGATGACAAGCAAAACATACCATTGGCCATTTAGTTTTAAAAAATGAATATGCTTGTGAACATATACCAGTTACTTTATGTACAATAAAGGAAATGAAAGAATAGAGAACACTATACTGTAGCAGTCAGATGTGTTGAAACCAAATTGCAATTTACTAGTTGAGAATGACTTCTTGGTCTGGAGGAACAGAGTTCTGGAGTAAAGTAGCAGGTTCCCTTTTTAGTAGACACCTCCTGTCTGCTGCTGGAACACATCAAATGTATCTTCATCCTCATTTCCAACTGTGCAGGTATGTCTGTTTCATTGATTGGCTGCCCATCAAATTGGAATCTGATCTGCCTCATTGACAAACCCTGTTGTTCACAATAGGCTTTCATTAGTTTACTAAGTGGTGTATGTCTCTTAATCTTAAACTGCACCACAGAACCACCCTGCCCTGCCACCTTCAAATTAATATGATCATTAATTAATATGATCATTGTTCTCAGTCTTGACTCCTTCCTTGGGCTTTTCACCAGCCATGGCGAGCGCTGGAGTCTCCTCAGCTGCTGCTTCACAAAAGAGGTACCAGGTCCGCACCTAACGATCACACACCATATAATCTTTAAAATGAGATGTGTGGGACATAGCACTTAAGGAATGAAGTGGAAATAAAAATAACTCACTGTTTTATCAATTCACCTAGGGGACAGTCTTTTACTCTGTATGTCAATCCCCTTTCATGAGAAAATCAAATGTAATACTAATCCATATGAAATATTTTTTGCTTGTCTCCTAATGTGTGTATTTTTTAAAACTCAAGGCTATTTAAAACATTCTTCAATAATAGAAAGAGCTTTCATTTGATTACTTTAATCAGGGAGAAATTACTTCCATTTGTAGTTCATCTGTTTTCTTCTCAACTATAAGCCAAATGTTGTACCACAATACTACAGAGTGAAGTAAAAAGTTTGGGAAGATCTGACTCATTCATTCAACAAATATTTGTATAAAACTAATTATATACTAATCATAAAAATGGATGTATTTTAGTTCAGAGTGGTCCAGTGATCAGCTTAATTTTTTGTGAGGTTCATAACCTGAGATCCATGGAAGGACTTTAGTGGGTCCATGAATCTCCCAAAACTATTTAAAAAAATGACGTGTGTGCATACAGGTGTGCTTTTATCCATTTTTCTGGGGCGAGGGTCCATAGTTTCAACATATTATTAAACTGCTGTTAAATATGCACCTTGCACTATAAGAATATAGCAAAGGGGTAATTTTAATTTAGAAGATATTAAAATGAAATGAACATGGAATTTTTAAAAAATATTTTTATTGATTTCAGAGAGGAAGGGAGAGGAAGAGAGAGACAGAAACATTAATGATGAGAGGGAATCAACCAATTGGCTGCCTCCTACAGGTTGGACCGAGCCCGCAACCCAGGTATGTGCCCTTGACCAAAATCGAACCTGGGACCCTTCTGTCCGCAGGCTGTCGCTCTATCCACTGAGCCAAACCAGCTAGGGCAGTGGTGGGCAAACTCATTAGTCAACAGAACCAAATATCAACAGTACAACAATTGAAATTTCTTTTGAGAGCCAAATTTTTTAAACTTAAACTTCTTCTAACGCCACTTCTTCAAAGTAGACTCGCCCAGGCCATGGTATTTTGTGGAAGAGCCACACTCAAGGGGCCAAAGAGCCGCAGTTTGCCAACCATGGAGCTAGGACATGAACATGGAATTTAATAAAACATCATGCATAGGCTGTTCCAAAATCATTCCATTTTAATTTTTTCATAGAAGTTGGAAAGAAAAATCTTGTAAAGGTGGCTTTGTACAACCAGGTTTGAAGGCTTAGCTAATAATGAAGATACCACCGTTTAAGGAGTCCCTTTCTAATTTTCTCACACCAGACTTACCCAAGAGACTCTGGCTCATAAAAACAAATGAAAGACTTTTAGTGGACAGAAAATTTATGACTCAAGATAATTTATTTTATCTTGTCCTTTCCCTCAGTGTTCTCTCTTCCAAATACTAGTGACTTTGCTCTTCTAAAGTGTTTCAAAACATAATTCTGGACTGGAAGAATCTACTTTTCTATCTTTTTGTGTCTTTTGCTGATGGTTGGGGCTTAGTGAATGAGTGTTAATTATAACCGTAAGGTTAGATATAATAATAGCCCTGAGAGTGCCCCTAACCTCATTTTCTACTTTACTTTGTCAGCCACCTCACCCATAATGGAAAAAAATATGCAGATTTACTTCCAAACACTTTAAAGCCCACTGTTTAAATCTTACTCTCAATTTGGAATCGCTACCCTAGTAATGTATTAACCAGAACTGCCTCCTCAGGTAGAGTCCTCCTAATGGAAAAAGTTGGTCCCTTTCCAACTTCCCACCTTTGCTTTTTAGAGGGGAGAAAAAGTGCAACACTGTGAACAGAAGCATTATTATTGTGCACTAATGCTATTGAAATGTCATTTCTTCCCCAGAGGGATAAAAGTGATAAAGTTGAATATTACTAATTTTCTCTGATGACAGGTCGCAACAGGTTGGAGTAATAAGAATGTGATAAAAGAACTACTACAACTGAAAAAAACATCTCCCCGCTTTCCCTGTCCAAGATTAACACAGAGTGTCCATTTCCCCTGCCCAGGTATGCTGCTCTCTGGCTTGCTGGCAGGAGCGGATAGGCATCAGGTTGGGACCTCTGGGCTTTCCTGCCTGCAGACACAAACCAGCATCCAGTCCCCACACCTTGAACCTCAGACGCCTGCCTGGACAGTTATGAGGGCTTTAACTATTTATTAGTGATATTTGTGCCTACCGGATGTTAGGGTTGATAGCTTATTATGTCCCAGAACCATACTGTAGCCTTCTCGCCAACTTCGGCACAGGAAGCAGGAGCATCTTTGAGAGTCTAGGTGATGAGGCCGCTTTGCCATTGAGGAGGCCTTCATGGCTAAACTGAAAGGTCAGTTGCCAGCCAAGCACCTTGAACCTAGGTTGACCATCATCATCTTTGGCAGGAAGACAACCCACCCATATGGGGAAGGGTTTGAAATGGAATGTTCAAACAACAGTGACTGAGCATAAGGACACCATGGCTAGCCTCTCGCCTCATTCACCCATTGATCTTTCCTGTGCATCTGTTTTCCTATCTGGTCAACTACAAGGTTGGATCTTGATGCTTGTGGCTTAATATAACCATTGTCCACCCACTTACTCCTTTGACTAATCAGGAAATGGAGAAAAACACAACTTGAGTTTAGTTCTAAGTGGCACATTCTACGTGCTTTGAGCAGAGGCACAAGCGAGGGAGGTCATATGGTTGCTGCCCTTCACCTCGCTGTCAGCCACGCAGTGGACTCCCTTGGTTAAGCTATCCCTGGAGAGACCTGAAGAGTAGGAAGTAGGACAGGCCAAGAGAAGTACAGGAGAAGTGAAGAAAGGAAAGGTGTGAGGGCACTGGAATCGATTACTCACTAGTCATCTGTACAGCCTTGCTCATCCAAGCATAAAGGCTGTGGTGTCTTCTGCTGGGAAAAAAGGCAAAGGCGGTGCGGGCGTCTTTGGGGAACAGTGACCTGCCAGCTGCAGCTGGAAGGCTGCCACCGCTGCTTCTACAGCCTGTAGGACCAAGGTTGCTGTTTTCCTATGAGCTGAAAGTGGCTGGGGTCAAGATCATGTGGTTCATGGACACGGTGCCCATTGCACTGGACTGCCCAGGATACAGTGCGCTGCAGTCTTCCGGAGGATGGTTATAAGGCGAGCCCCAGGCGGCCAACACCAACTGGTGAAGATCTATACTGGCCACATGAGGGTACTTCATGTAGTGGGCCCCCCATGAAGTTGGATACTGGCAGAGCACTCCCATAGCCTCCAATGCTGCCAGCCCC
The DNA here is from genome assembly GCF_963455305.1 of Plecotus auritus. NCBI lineage: Eukaryota > Metazoa > Chordata > Mammalia > Chiroptera > Vespertilionidae > Plecotus > Plecotus auritus. The sequence goes on along the minus strand of NC_137784.1, from coordinate 58,692,543 downwards.
AGAGGTGGTATTGCCTCCTGCGGGGCTCCTGAGAGTGCTCGGGTACATGCCCACTTCTTTTACCAAAAAGCAGCTTCTGTACGTAGTGGCTTGGGTATAAGGAAAGAGTTCCCTAACCCATCCTAAAGTCCCTGTAAGGCCTCAACTAGCCTTTAAGAAGCACCCAGGAATTAGTCTGTACCTGTGCGGCACTCTCCTCTGTACTCCTCAGCCTACTCCATCCTGTTTCCTACCCCAGTGGTTGGCAAACTCATTAGTCAACAGAGCCAAATATCAACAGTACAACAATTGAAATTTCTTTTGAGAGCCAAATTTTTTAAACTTAAACTTCTTCTAACGCTACCTCTTCAAAATAGACTCGCCCAGGCCGTGGTATTTTGTGGAAGAGCCACACTCAAGGGGCCAAAGAGCCGCATGTGGCTCGTGAGCCGCAGTTTGCCGACCAAGGCCCTAATCTTTTGCATATCTGTAAACTGCCTTTTTGCCTACTTTTCCTTTGTGCTTTTGCTACATAAGCAACTGGCTTATGATGAGCCGCAGAGCAGATTTCTGTGGCTGACCTGCTGCTCTCCCACACTGCCAGCAGTACTGGAATAAATGCTCATATATGATTCAACCCTGTCTCTGCTTCATTGGCTTGAGTAGTGACAGGCAGCACGGACACATTGTTTGTCTGGTTACAGAAACAAAACCCTCCTTTTCAGCGCAGTAATGGGCCAGTGCCATGTTGAGTACCCTTGCAAGGTAATGTGGGCAGAGGGGATACCACCATTCATGTTGGGCAGGGGAAGATCCATGGAAAATGAGGAGGCCCCAGAGTAAGGACTGAATCCCAAAGAGCAGAGCTTGGTTCTGCTTCTGCACATCTTCATTTCACTATGAAGGAAGCTGGTCAGAAACCCCTGGAGAAGCTCCTGCCTCCAAAAGTGCTAAAGTAATGCTATGGGGGCCAGAAGGACAAGTGAGAATGGTAAGACCCAAAGGCTTGAGAGCTCTGGGAGAGGGAGCATAGAGTGAACAAATTCATTTGAATGCAAATGTTATGTAAAAGCCTGTAGCCCCTTGACGTCAGTCTAGCCAATGATAGCCCATCTATACCAGGCTACCAGTCACCTGGAAACCATCTGGGTAGGACAGTGGTCGGCAAACCGCAGCTCGCGAGCCACATGCGGCTCTTTGGCCCCTTGAGTGTGGCTCTTCCACAAAATACCACGGCCTGGGCGAGTCTATTTTGAAGAGGTGGCGTTAGAAGAAGTTTAAGTTTAAAAAATTTGGCTCTCAAAAGAAATTTCAATCGTTGTACTGTTGATATTTGGCTCTGTTGACTAATGAGTTTGCCGACCACTGGACTAGGGAGTCTTCAAAGGGCTTAGTGATATGCAAGGGTTGGGGTTACATGGGCAAATAGCCAAAGGGAGTGCCAGATGGGCAGTTAACAGGTAAGCAGGCTGGAGGTCTGCAAAGGCCTGCAGGTATGCAGAAAGGGCTGGGGATCTTCAAAGGGCTGGCATTCTGGTTTCTGCAGCATAGTTGACAATCTTTCCATGATAATAGGCAGCTCCAAATGGGGAGGAAGGGCTGCATCTTCAGGTCAGCTCCAGCCAGGGTCGAAGTGCCTTCTTTAATCAGAATAAAACAATCATGGTTAACAGAGCATGATTAATATTTCTTACAATACTAGCTGGTTCCCCAAATCCTATTGCTGCCCCCTTTCATTTCAAAGGACAAAGGTTCATTTAACAACTATATTTTGTGTGTCTACTGTGTGCCAGGCACTGTTGTGAGCTCTGGGAATACAGCAGTGAACAAGAGACAAACATCCCTACTCTCCCTTCCTATGGTTACATACATTCCAGTGTATGGAAGACTGGATTAATTGGATGTTTTACAAATATGCCCAAATTAAAGGAAGGTGAAGAGAGTAGATTACAGAAACGGAAAGGGAAGAGGGAAAAGAACCATGTGAGCAGTAGCCTTTCTTGTTTTTAGGTCAGTTCATTAGTCTCAGATGTCTCTTTATGCCAGGTATGGCTTCTGCCTTACAGCCAGTGCCCTGATCAACATAAACTGATGAACAAAAATAGATCCAGAGACAAGGTAGCACTGAACAGACAGTCCAACCTCAGAGAGAAGGTAGGCACGGGGGCGGGGGGGTACAGTTTAAAGATCAACCAAAGGATGTGTATGCATGCATAGTAGCATAACCAATGGACACAGACACTGGGGAGGTGGGGGTGGGAGTGGCAGGGAGGTGTCAATCGGGGGAAAAAAGAATACTTTAAACAATTAAAATAAATCCTATATAATAAAAGCCTAGGTGGCATCATGCCCTTGCATGACACCCTCACGGCATCACAAGATGGCCACCCCTATGTCATCACAAGATGGCCATCACAAGATGGCCACCACAAGATGGTCAGCAGGGAAGGGCAGTTGGGGGCAACCAGGCCTGCAGGGGAGGGCAGTTGGGGGTGACCAGGCCTGTAGGGGAGGGCAGTTGTGGGGGGACCAGGCTTGCAGGAGAAGGCAATTAGAAGCAACCAGGCTGACAGGGGAGGGCAGTTAGGGGGGACCAGGCCTGCAGGGGAGGGCAGTTAGGGGGAAACCAGGCCTGCAGGACAGGGCAATTAGGAGCAACCAGACTGGCAGAGGAGGGCAGTTAGGGGGGACCAGGCCAGTAGGGGAGGGCAGTTGGGGGTGACCAGGCCTGTAGGGGAGGGCAGTTGTGGGGGGACCAGGCTTGCAGGAGAAGGCAATTAGAAGCAACCAGGCTGACAGGGGAGGGCAGTTAGGGGGGACCAGGCCTGCAGGGGAGGGCAGTTAGGGGGGAACCAGGCCTGCAGGACAGGGCAATTAGGAGCAACCAGGCTGGCAGAGGAGGGCAGTTAGGGGGGACCAGGCCAGTAGGGGAGGGCAGTTGGGGGCAACCAGGCCAGCAGGGGAGGGCAGTTAGGGGTGATGAGGCCAGAAGGGGAGGGCAGTTGGGGGCCATTGGGCTGGCAAGGGAGCAGTTAGGCATCAATCAGGCCGGCAGGGGAGCGGTTAGGAGGTGATCAGGCTGGCGGGCAGAAGCGGTTAGGGGCAATCAGGCAGGCAGGCAGGTGAGTGGTTATGAGCCAGCAGTCCCAGATTGTGAAAGGGATGTCTGGTAGTTGGACATTCCCCGAGGGATCCCAGATTGGATAGGGTGCAGGCTGGGCTGAGGGACACCTGTCCCCAGTGCACTAATTTCATGCACTGCGTCTCTAGTAAATAAATAAATAAAGCCAGTGCCCTATGGGCCCAAATTCCTGCAGTTTCAAACACCTGGCAGCTTCAGTTCCCAAATTTCTTTTACATTTGAAGAGGTTTCCTTTGTAAAGCTCCAACTGTTGAAAAAGACCTGGGCTTACTAAGTAGATGCCAATGCACTCAAGATTTTGCTTCAAGAAACCAGATCACCTCTTGACTACAAAAACAATATGTATCTCAGTGTTCCTTCTCTCCTTACCCCCTGCTCCAAAAAAAAACTACCATAACGTTTAGTCCAGGCTATAATCCTACTCAGGGAATATGTTACTCTATAAAGTTCAATCCAAGCTGGCATCCCCATTAACAAATCCTTCTTTTGCTTTGGGAATATCACCTAACCTATGGGAGTTGCAGAGTTTTTCCCTTTGTAAAGTAACAGGATTTACTGACATAATGTATGCAAACTGCTTAACTTAATGCTTGGTACACAATATGGGACCACTGTACTGTGTTCACCAATTCACTCAACAAATATTTATTGAAGTCCTAGATGCTGTTCTATAAATGGAGACATCAATAGTGAACAGACAAAGCCCCTGGCCTTACTAAGCTTATATTCTAGTTGGAAAAGGCACTAATAAGTAATTAAATTTTCTGGTATGTCAGATAATAATAATGCTATGAAAACAAAGAAAGCAGGAAGTAAGATAGGGAATACTGGAGGGTGTTGCAATTTTAAATGTGGTGGTCTGAGAAGATCTCACTTAGAAATAACAATTATATAAAACATAGAAGAGGTGATGGAATGAGCTATGAGGAGAGGATCCATATAGAGGGAACAACAAGAGAAAAGAGAATGCTTATATTCTATTGGAGAAACAGCAAGGAAGACAGTGTGGCTAAAGAGTAGATGAGGTCCAAAAACTAAAATGAACGATCATTGAGAGAGGGAATAATGGCGGCGGAATAGACAGACGTGTTCCGAGCCTTGTCCCGGAGCAGAAAGAAAGAACAGCTGAGGGACGCACAAGGAGTGTTTGTTGGCTGGTTGGGAGACAGCTGAATTCCAGAAGGAGGTGGGGGACTGCTGAACGGGGTTCCCCTGACCTGGCAGCACCAACTGCGGCTGGGTCCCCTCCCGGAGCTGCGGGCTTGGACGCGGAGTCTGCGCCATCTTGATCCGGAAAGTGGAGCTTATCTGAAGCCTGAGAATCCACAACGGCGGCACCCCAGGAACAGCTGCGAGCCCCAGAACAACGCTCCCCAACTGGCGCAAGCACACGGGTTCAGAGGAGCTCTACACTCCACCACGGAAAGGTCAGATTTCGCCTGGGATAAGGTGAGGTCTCTGGTCCAGGCGGGAGAGAGGAACGCGCGTTTTGCGGGAGCTGGAGGACCAGGGAAGTCTGTGCCTAGAAAAGTCCGTGGCTGTAGGGGCTGGCGTGATCTGTGATTGTGGAAAGGGGTCCTCAGAGCTGCTAAGAGAAGGGCACTCTAAAAAGCAACCCATTTTGATCTGAAGTGCAGGGACACCCTAAGAATTTCAGGCTGTCCAGACTTACGCGCAGCCCGTGCGCTCCCTTTGTGCCTGGGTTTACTCGCAGTCCTGGAGTTCGCACACTTGGGCTTTTTCCTCTTCAAATCCTTGCTTCTGATTACTAAGCCCAATACATAGGATCACCCAGTTGGGGACACCCTGGGAGACTGCAGGGGAAAGTTGTTTTTCTGGAACCTGGGGATCGGAGCAGGGAGTGACCATCAGAGAGTCAGCTCTGAGGCAGACCACGCCCACAGGCCGGTGGCAGTGCCACAGGGAAAGAAGGCTCTAACACTGCCTAGAGAGGCCATAGATAGACCCGGAAGTCAATCCAGAAACACTGCCACCCAGGGGCTGAATCACAAATTGACTCTTGCGTAATCAAAAATAAAGGAATACGAGAAATTAAGACACACCGCCTGCTTAAAATCAGGACTGGCTTACAACACCGAAGAGCAGTGGATCGCAGGGAACTGCAATACTGTCTGGACTGAGAAACAGGCGTGCCAAACAGAAAAACAGAGGAAGTGAATGACCTTCACTACTTCACATTTTATTTTTACCTTTTATTTTTTTATTTTTTTATTTTTTTTTATTTTCATTTTTTGCATCTTTTAATCAAGAAACTTTTTTCTCTTTTTTCATCACTTGATTTTACCTTTTTAATGATTACATTTTTATTTTCAATCCGTATTATTACTACTGCTATTTTATCTTTTTTTTTTTTTTAAAGTGTCATTTTATTTTCTCTTCATTTTATTTTGGGATTAGGGTTCTACATTCTATTTTTTATCTTTCCTTTAGCATCGTTTTACTCTATCTCAACTCTACCTTTAGGCCATCACTCTCTTCCCAACTTCCCCCTTTTCAGTGTCCTGTTTGTCTTACCCTTTTACTGCTTTAGATTTTCCCTATTCTTTCTGTTTACCCCTTGTTAAAATTTCACCCTACTTACATATCTAATCTCTAATCCCCTGCTCCAAGTCCACATACACCTCTCCCTTCGCTGTCTGAGCTATCCATAAACTTGTCCTTCTCTCTGTCCTTTTGTTGTTGTTTGCTTGAATGTAGATTATATCCAATTTTTATGCTGTTTTTGTGAGATTGTTTTGCTTATTCTTCTTTTGTTTATTTTTTTGTTTGTTTTGTGCTTCAGCTTTCCCTTGCCTCAATCCATATTAGTTGGTGTTGTAGTTTGTATTAATCCCCAGGCACTTGTTGCTGGCATTTGCTGGGATTAGTGATTGTTCTATTGGAGTTTTATCCCCAATATATATAGTCTGTTCCCCTTTCTCTCTTAGTCACTTTCTTGTCTCTCTTACTTTTTTTTTCTCTCTTTACTTTCCCTTTTCCCAATTTCATTTTCACACTCCTTTTTTCTTTTTTTCTTTCTTTCTTTCTTTTTTCCTCTTCTTCTTTCTCTCCTATCACCTAATTTGCCTTTCTCTGGTGGTCACCTTTATTGGAGGTTATTAATATCGTGAATACATTCCTGTTCAGTGCCTTGTGAGTTGTACCTGGTAGTGCTGTATTTTGTGCCTTTAAATCAACCCAGGAGAGAGAGAACTACATAACCAGACACCCAGAGAAGAGAGACCATGGGGAGACAAAGAAGCAGCCCGCATATGAAAGAAAAGCAGGCATCACCAGAAAAGGAAGTAAACGAAATGGAGGCAAGCAACCTTCCAGAAAAAGAATTCAGAGAAATGGTCATAAGGTGGCTGAAAAGAATGGAAGACAAATTCGACAATATGAGTAAGAACCAAGAGGAAATGAAGAAGAACCAAGAAGAAATGAAAAATGACATCGCTGCTGTAAAGAACTCAATAGAAAGCATCAAGAGTAGACTAGAAGAAGCAGAGGACCGCATCAGTGAGCTAGAAGACAAGATGGAAAAAAATACCCAAGAAAAGCAACTTCTAGAAAAAAAAATTAAAAGGCAGGAGGAGAGTCTAAGGGAACTTTGGGACAACACGAAACAAAACAACATCCGCATAATAGGGGTTCCAGAAGGAAAGGAAGCTGAGCAAGGAATAGAAAACCTCTTTGAAGAAATAATGACAGAAAATTTCCCAGATATAGGGAAGAAAAAACCCACACAAATCCAAGAAGCTCACAGAGTCCCAAGCAAAATGAACCCCAAAAGACCGACGCCAAGGCACATTATAATTAAATTGGCAAACACCAACGACAAAGTAAGAATCTTAAAAGCAGCAAGAGAGAGACAGAAAGTTACATACAAAGGAACCCCCATCAGACTAGCAACTGATTTCTCAACAGAAACTCATCAGGCCAGAAGGGAATGGAATGAAATATACAAAGTCATGCAAAGGAAGGGGCTGAATCCAAGAATACTGTACCCAGCAAGGCTGTCAATCAAAATTGAAGGTGAAATCAGGAGCTTCACAGACAAAAAAGGACTAAGGGAATTTATTACCACCAAACCAGCAATGCAAGAAATGCTAAAGGGTCTACTGTAAAAAAAAAAAAAAAGAAAGAAAGAAACAGGAAGCGAAGAAGTAACACAGGGGTAAAGAATAGGAATGGCGACAAATAAGTACCTATCAATAATAACTTTAAATGTAAATGGATTAAATGCCCCAATCAAAAGACATAGGGTAACAGATTGGATAAGAAAACACGACCCATATATCTGCTGTCTACAAGAAACCCACCTCAGAAAAAAAGACGCACACAGACTGAGGGTGAAGGGATGGAAAAAGGTTTTCCAGGCAAATGGAACTGAAAAAAAAGCTGGGGTAGCAATACTTATTTCTGACAAATTAGATCTCAAACTGAAGGACATAACAAGAGATAAGGAAGGCCATTTCATAATACTAAAGGGAGCAATCCAACAAGAAGAAATAACTCTGGTAAACATATATGCACCCAATACAGGAGCACCCAAATACATAAAAAAACTCCTGGAGGATATTAAGGGAGACATTGACAGCAATACAATCATAGTAGGAGACTTTAATACCCCACTATCACCATTGGACAAATCCTCTAAACAAAACATCAGCAAAGAAACATCAATCCTAAATGACTCACTAGACCAGATGGAATTAATTGACATCTTCAGAACATTTCACCCCAAAGCCACAGAATATACATTCTTCTCAAGCGCACATGGGTCATTTTCAAAGATAGACCATATGTTGGGACATAGGCAAAGTCTCTTCAAATTCAAGAAGATAGAAATCATATCAAGCATCTTCTCAGACCACAGTGGCATAAAACTGGAAATCAACTACAATAAAAACAACCCAAAGAAATCAAACACATGGAGACTAAACAGCATGCTATTAAACCATGACTGGGTTACCAGAGAGATCAAAGAAGAAATAAAAAACATCATGACAACAAATGACAATGAAAACACTACAATCCAAAATCTATGGGACACAGCGAAAGCAGTCTTGAGAGGGAAGTTCATAGCTCTACAAGCCTACTGCAAAAAACAAGAAACAGGGGTAATAAATTACCTAACCCAACAACTCAAAGAGTTAGAAAAAGAGCAACAAGAAAAGCCCAGTGTAAGCAGAAGGAAGGAAATAATAAAGATCAGAGCACAGATAAACGACATAGAGACCAAAGAAACAATACAAAAGATCAACAAAACCAAGAGCTGGTTCTTTGAAAGGATAAACAAGATTGATGAACCTCTAGCCAGGCTCACCAAGAAGCAAAGGGAGAGGACCCAAATAAACAAGATCAGAAATGAAAGAGGTGAAATAACAACAGATCCCGCCGAAATACAAAGGATTGTTAAAAAATACTATGAACAACTCTATTCCAACAAACTGGACAACCTGGAGGAAATGGACATATTCCTAGAAAAATATAACCTTCCAAAACTCAATCAGGAAGAATCTAAACAGCTCAACATGCCAGTAACTATGGAAGAAATTGAAGCAGTCATCAAAGAGCTTCCGGCAAACAAAAGCCCGGGGCCAGACGGCTTCACAGGAGAGTTCTACCAAACATTCAAGGAAGAACTAAAACCTATCCTCCTCAGACTATTCCAAAAAATTCAAGAGGAAGGAACACTTCCCAGCTCCTTCTATGAAGCCAGCATCACCCTAATACAAAAACCAGATAAAGACAACACAATGAAGGAGAATTACAGGCCAATATCCCTCATGAATGTAGATGCCAAAATCCTCAATAAAATTCTAGCAAATAGGATCCAGCAGTACATCAGAAAGATCATACACCATGACCAAGTAGGATTTATCCCAGGAATGCAAGGATGGTTCAATATCCGCAAATCAATAAATGTGATACATCACATAAACAAATTGAGAGATAAAAATCACATAGTCATATCAATTGATGCAGAAAAAGCATTTGACAAAATCCAACACCCTTTCTTGATAAAAACTCTCAACAAGGTGGGAATAGAAGGATCATACCTCAACATCATAAAAGCTATATATGATAAACCCACAGCTAACATCATACTCAATGGGCAAAAACTAAAACCATTTCCCCTAAGAACAGGAACAAGACAGGGATGCCCACTCTCACCACTCCTGTTTGACATAGTACTGGAAGTATTAGCCACTGCAATTAGACAAGAAGAAGAAATAAAAGGCATCCAAATTGGAAAAGAAGAAGTAAAGCTGTCCTTATTTGCAGATGACATGATATTGTACATAAAAAACCCGAAAGACTCCATCAAAAAACTAACAGACTTAATAAATGAATTCGGCAATGTAGCAGGATACAAAATTAACACCAAGAAATCTATGGCATTTCTATACACCAACAATGAACTTACAGAAAGAGAGACTAAAAAAGCAATCCCATTTTCCATCGCACCAAAAAAATTAAGATACTTAGGAATAAACCTAACCAAGGAGGTAAAAGACCTATATGCGGAAAACTACAGGACACTGAAAAAAGAGATAGAGGAAGATGTAAACAGATGGAAGAACATACCATGTTCATGGATTGGTAGAATCAACATCATTAAAATGTCCATACTACCCAAAGCAATCTATAGATTCAATGCACTCCCCATTAAAATACCAACGGCGTATTTCACAGACCTAGAAAGAACTCTCCAAAAATTCATCTGGAATAAAAAAAGACCCCGAATAGCCACAGCAATCCTGAGAAAGAAGAATAAAGTAGGAGGGATCTCAATACCAGATTTCAAGCTGTATTACAAAGCCACTGTCATCAAAACAGCCTGGTACTGGCACAAGAACAGACATATAGATCAATGGAACAGAATAGAGAATCCAGATATCGACCCAAACCAATATGCGCATTTAATATTTGACAAAGGAGGCATGAGCATACAATGGAGTCAAGACAGTCTCTTTAATAAATGGTGTTGGGAAAATTGGACAGATACATGCAAAAAAATGAAACTAGATCACCAACTTACACCATACACAAAAATAAACTCAAAATGGGTACAGGACTTAAATATAAGACGGGAAACCATAAAAATACTGGAGGAATCCACAGGCAGCAAAATCTCAGACATATGCCAAAAGAACTTTTTCAGTGATACTGCCCCTAGGGTAATGGAAGCCAAACAGAAAATAAACAAATGGGACTACATCAAAATAAAAAGCTTTTGCACAGCAAAAGAAACCATCAACAAAACAACAAGAAACCCCACTGTATGGGAGAACATATTTGCAAATGGTATCACTGATAAAGGTTTAATTTCCAACATCTACAGGCAGCTTATACAACTTAATAAAAGGAAGATAAATGATCCAATAAAAAAATGGGCAACGGACCTAAATAGAAGCTTTTCGAAAGAAGACAGAAGGAAGGCCAAGAGACACATGAAAACATGCTCAAAGTCACTAATTATCCGAGAGATGCAAATCAAAACAACAATGCGATACCATCTCACACCTGTCAGAATGGCTATCATCAACAAATCAACAAACGACAAGTGTTGGCGAGGATGCGGAGAAAAAGGAACCCTCGTGCACTGCTGGTGGGAATGCAGACTGGTGCAGCCACTGTGGAGAACAGTATGGAGTTTCCTCAAAAAACTGAAAATGGAACTCCCATTTGACCCAGTAATCCCACTCCTAGGAATATATCCTAAGAAACCAGAAACACCAATCAGAAAGGATATATGCACCCCTATGTTCATAGCAGCACAATTTACAATAGCTAAGATTTGGAAACAGCCTAAATGCCCATCAGCAGATGACTGGATCAGAAAACTATGGTACATCTACACAATGGAATACTATGCTGCCGTAAAAAAGAAGGAATTACTACCATTTGTAGGCACTTGGATGGAATTAGAGAACATTATGCTAAGTGAAATAAGCCAGTCAATGAAAGAAAAATACCACATGATCCCACTCATTTGGGGATAATGAAAAACATTATAAACTGATGAACAAAAAGATAGTTACAGAGGCAGTAAAGCATCAAACAGACTGTCAAATTACAGTGGTAAGGTTAGGGAGAGGTGGGGGAAATAAGAGATCAACTGAAGGACTTATATGCATGTATATAAGAGTAACCAACGGATGCAAAACATTGGGGGGTGAGGGCATATATGGGAGTGGGGTGGGGGTCGGGGGCAATGATAAGATATGTACACATATAATACCTTAATAAAAATTTGAAAAAAAAAAAAATAAAATGAACGATCATTATAAAGATTCTAGTTTTGCTCCAAGTGAGGTAGGGAGACATTGTAGGTTTTTTTTTAATTTAATTTTTTTGTTGTTTAAAGTATTACATAACTCTCCTTTTTTTCCCCATTGACCACTCCCTGGCTGCCCCCACCGCCCAGCACATGCCTTCCCCCTCCCCCCGATCTGTGTCCATTGGTTATGCTCATATGCATGCATAGAAGTCCTTTGGTTGATCTCTTACCCCTTTACCCCCCACCTTCCCTCATAGGTTGGACAGTCTATTCGATGCTTCTATGTCTCTGGCCCTATTTTTGTTCATCAGTTTATGTTGTTCATTATATTCCACAAATGAGTGACATCATGTGATATTTATCTTTCTCCAACTGGCTTATTTTGCTTAGCATAATGCTCTCCAGGTCCATCCATGCTGTTGCAAATGGTAAGAGATCCTTCTTTTTTACAGCAGCATAGTATTCCATTGTGTAGATGTACCACTGTTTTTTAATCCACTCACCTGCTGATGGGCACTTAGGCTGTTTCCAAATCTTAGCTATTATAAATTGTGCTGCTATGAACATAGGGGTGCAGATATCCTTTCTGATTGGTGTTTCTGATTCCTTGGGATATAGTCCTAGAAGTGGGATTACTGGGTAAAATAGGAGTTCCATTTTTAATTTTTTGAGGAAACTTGAAATTTGAACATCTTGAAAGGGTGTGAGGACATATGTTTGAGCCCTGAAGAGTGGAGTATCATGCACATAGTAGGAAATACTTGTATGTTAAATCAATAAGTGACTTTGGAACTATAGACTAGAAATCACCATTAGACCCAGCTCCACGGATGTCTGGAAGAGAAGCTAGTAAGAATATTGTCCAGTGCTTGGCAGAACTTAGCTTCAGGGTAACTCTTGTTTTGTGTTTCTGTTTGTTTATTTCCAAGGAGTGGGTGGGAGTCGGGTGGAGGAGTTGGGAGGTAGGAGAGGGAGGTAGACAGACAGGGAGGTTTAGCCTTTATTTGACTGAAAATTTTGATTTTTTTCTTCACCTAGAGGTTAATCAGAGAGGTACCCTCACTGCAGGAAACAGAGTGGTCAGCAGCAGGAGTGAAACCCCATAGGAAGATCAGGGCTCAGGTTTTTTAGTACCACTAAGGAATTATCTTTTAGATTTTCTGAGACTTACAGAGGCATTAGTCAAATGAAGTCTCTGTGAGACCCCCACCCCTTTCTCCACTGCCTAGCTCTGGGCTGATTCCTACAGATGAGGTTAATTGTAAGGCTTGATAATGAATGTGAAAGTGCTTTATAAACAGCACAATCCCCATGTCTATGGGGATCTGGGTGATGCTTGGGAGACTCACAGCCTGGTAAATATTTTTCTAATCCTAGTCTGGCCTCTCAGAGCTGCCAGAGTAGGCCAGGACTATTCTCCATCTCCCTATTCTCCCACAGCTCCCTGGTCCAGATTTCATCCTAGTTCAGCCTCTGCCGGGCAGGAATCTCTTTGTACTCTGGATCTTGGCTTCAGTTGTTAATCATTGGGCCCTCTCTACTACTGGGAGAGAGATAAGGAATGCAGATTAAGTCACTCTGACTGATATGGTAACTGAGGCTAAGAGTAGGGCAGAGACTTACTCAAGACACTCCATAGTAAATGATCAGTGGATGTTGGATTTAAACCCAAGCATAACTGACTGAGGAACTCTTCTAGGTGTCTTACCATTCTACTTATTTCAGCCTCAGTTTCCAACTGAAAAATGGGACCAACAGTAGAAATCACTCTATATATATGTTGGAAATAGTCAGTGTATCAGTGGTGTGCTCAAAAAAATGGCCATTATTACTGTCATCCACAGAGTTATATTAAAAATAAATAATGTTGATATGAACATCATTTTACATGCCTTTTAATGTATATGCCTAAATGTGAAATTGTTGGGTCCTAGAAGAGGTATGTGTTTAGATTTAGTAGAGAGTACCAAAGAATTTTCCAAAGTTTTTATACCAATATGCCATATTTTTCCATGTATAAGACACTATTTTTTTTCTAAAATCATTAGACTGAAAATCGTGGGGTGTCTTATACATGGAAATCAGTCAAAGAGGGAACTACACTGGTGGGTAGCTGCCCATACTTTGTCAAACAGGCTTCCTCCAATCACAAGCCTTATTGTTACCAAAGTCAGCTGATGCTATAATTGGAGGTGGAGAGTGCGCAGATGCAACAGGGACCAGAGTGTTCTGAGCCCATGAAGATGTAAAAAAATAAAAAGATAAATACGGATAAGTGATGGTCTTACTCTGCATAATTCAAACTGAATATAATCAGCTATGCAAAAGAGCCTGGAAATAGAGCTGCAGAGAGACAATTTGGACCTCCTCCCACTGTGTGTATGATCAGACAGTGGAGAAAACAGGAAGAACAACTCCTTAAGATGCCAAAAAAGAAGGCCTTAAGAGGAAAACCAGCAAAATGGGCAAACTTGGAGCAGAGGCTTAAGACATGGATTATGGAGCAGCGCCAAAGTGGCTTATGTGTATCAACAAAGCTTATTCAATGTCAGGCAAGAATGTTTGCAAGCAAAATGAACAATGTTGATTTTACAGGAAAGGCAAAATGGTGCTTCACTTTCATGAGGAGAGAAGGGTTGGCCAGGAGAACACAAACAAAGTTAACTCAGAAAATGCCACCAGTTTATGAGGATGATCTCACATATAGACAGTGACTCAGAAGAGAGCAGTGAGCCCTAACCGGTTTGGCTCAGTGGATAGAGCGTCGGCCTGCGGACTGAAAGGTCCCAGGTTCGATTCCGGTCAAGGGCACATAACTTGGTTGCGGGCACATCCCCAGTGGGAGGTATGCAGGAGGCAGCTGATCGATGTTTCTCTCTCATCGATGTTTCTAACTCTCTATCCCTCTTCCTTCCTCTCTGTAAAAAATCAATAAAATATATTAAAAAAAAAAAAGAAGAAGAAGAGAGCAGTGATACAACAGAAGTTGAAGAAATTGATATGTCTGGAACTAATAGTGATGAAGAAGAGAGCAGTAATACAACAGAGGCTGAATAAAGTGATATGCTGCATAATAGCATAGTACTGGTATATAAACATTACCTGTAGTAATTACTAAATAAAAATGTGTTCTGTTTTATGTTTAAAATATTGATTTCTAATTTTGGGTTGGAAAAGTGAGGGGCATCTTATACATGGGGGCATCTTATACACTGAAAAATATGCTACATTCCTGGTAGCAATATCTGAGAGTTCTAATTTCTCTACATCTTTGCTAAAGTTTGGAATTCTTATTCTTTTTCATTTAGCCACTGTCAATTCTTTTTATATAGTAATCATTTCTTTGTTTTACATATATATCTTTAATCTATTAGTTGCAACAACCCAACACTCTAACCACTGAGCAACTGGCCAAGACACTATGCATATTCTAGATATGTCCTTTATCACATATGTGTTTTGCAATATTTTCCACCAGTATGTTACACATTTTTTATACCTACTAAGATAGTGTCTTTAAAGTATGAGTTTTTGCAACTAATAGCTGAAATACATATAAGAGTTTTAGTTTCCATTGCTTCAATGTATACATATTTCATCTATTTTTGCTTAGTGCTCATTTTACTTATAATATTGTTTATATTTTTGTTTGTTGGTTTTTTTCAACATTGTTATTGTGGTAAAATATACATAACATAAAATTTATCATTTTAACCAGTTTTATTATTTTATTACTTTTAATTTAATTTCTTTTTAGCAAGAAAGGCAGATTTATTATTTGTACATTTGTGGTAGAATGTTAGTTTTTTATGAGAGGTGATTGACAGGTGAACATGGTGGATTAGCGTGGTGGTGCATGGGCAGGCTAAATAGCCATCTCAGATGGTGGTTTAAGAAAAACTGAATTTATTTAGGGAAAGGGGATGGGGGATGGGATATCCAAAGGAAAGGGCTGCACGGCACAGAGCCAAGGGGACATTGGGTAAATGATGGCAGCCAAAATATATTGCAACAATGAAACAAGGAGGGGCATTGAAGAAGCAACAAGAAAACCTAGGTTGGGCTGCTCTGGCTCACTGAGGAGTCAGAGAAAAGGGAGCCTTGGAGACAGGCTCAGGGTGTAAGCCCCAGACAAGCTACTGCTATCCATTGCTCCCCTGGTTGCAAGTCTCATGGGGTCCCATAGAGGTTGGGGGATATGTGCCAGTGGACATGCTCCTGGGAGGGAGAGAGCAAGCTGGGGCCTTTGTCTTAAGCATATTTATCTTTCTCTTGCAGATGGAAATCTTAGGGTAGGTCTCAGGGAAGGGTCTTAATATAATATTAATCGGCATTCCAGGTGTGCTCTTTCAGGGTCATGGTCTCCATTGGTTGGTCAGTGCCAGGGCAAGAGGTCATTAGTCAATGTAGCTGGTCCTGAGGCAGTCCCAGTGCCACTTGCCTTGTTTTGCTGCTTTTCTGGGCCTAGAGCTGAAATACAACTGAAGCCTAGATGTTATCTTTAGGAAGGAAAAGGTCAGGGGGTCTAAACTGCCAGACCAGTGATATGCCAGGGGAGGATAGGTTACCCTGGGGGCAAGGTTCTTGTTTTCCCAGTTTTGCCCCTTGCTAGGCATCCAGGGCTTTTTGCCCTGCTGAGTTTCTGTACCTGGCCCATAGCCCTTGCTCTGGGGGTTTAAGTGATGCTATGTTTACTTTCAGAAGTGAGAATGGGGATGGAAGTAGCTGTTAGCAGGAAATAGGTTAGGGAATTTGAATGACTTTTCATCTTTTTCCATTGGTCTTTATGTTATGGTTTAATTTAATTATTGAAACTTTATATAGTGTAGTTCCAAAACATCTTCATATTCAAGCATAAGTATCCAAATTCTAAAGCCAAATACAAATAACTTTTGAATAATTAGCTATATCACTGTTTCACTCCAGGTTTGTCACAATCAAGAATATGTTGTGTTCTATATTGGATTCTCCTCTCTAGTATCAACCATTTCTTTATATCCCAACATCAAATTCTATACATTTTATAGAAGAGATGTTAAATCTCAATGAGGCCAACTTTACATCATTGACATGACTATAAAATGAAGTAAATTGTTTGACAAACTCAACCAAAACCAGTTAATCTAACTGGATGCTGTTCCTTATAAGAGTAGACTCATGGAGGCAGATACCATAGCCATGATGAACTTGTAATCTGAATTGGGTTGCTGCAACTAAGTAAGCACATATATAGTATTTCTAATGATCTGTTCTGTCTTTAGACCAGTAATGTTTCTATATATTAGTTTCCATTGCTTCAATGTATATGAGTAAATATTTCTTGAGTATCTATTATGAGCCAGGCAAGGAGATACAGCAGTAAATAAGGAAGACTAATCTCTGCCAAAAAAATCATGAAATTTACATTCTACTGGAAGAAGACAATGTATTTTTGTCATATCCTTAACAACTCTGTTAACATATTCCATGAGAATTATTGAAAAAGGAATCCTTGAGGAGAACATGCTCAGAAGGAATACTTGCTGCCCCTATTTCACTCACAGTTACAATTCTGGTGGCAAGACTGAATATGATTCCACAGATGCATTATAGCTACATAGAAGTAAAGATAGATATTCACAATACTATTGAGTGAACATTTTTTTTTAATTTTATTTTTTTAATTGTTTGAAGTATTACAAATAGTAGTACATATGTCTCCTTTTTTTTTCCTTCCCCATTGACCTTTCCCCGGCCTCCCCTTCCCCCCAGTACATGCCTTTACCTGCCCCCTCCCCCCAGTGTTTTTTATCCATTGGTTATGCTTAAATGCATGCGTACAAGTCCTTCGGTTGATCTCTTACAGCCCCCACCCCCCGCAACCTCCTCTGCCTTCCCACTGTAGTTTGACAGTCTGTTCAATGCTTCTTTGCCTCTGTATCTATTTTTCCCCCATTTCATTCCTTTAAAAAATCTTGCCTCTGCAGACTAGAAATAAACATATAATAACAAAAAATGATTGAGTCCCAATTTCCATGTCCAACAGTTCTGAGTCCCCATTTCAATGTCAAACAGGTCCTTATGTGTACATGTCAGCAATGATATCTGGATGGTGGGCACATGGTGGCAATGCAGGTCCGACCCTCTCTGGTTTGGTCCTAGGCAACTTGCTGCGTCGCACAGCTGCTGACTGCTAGCGTGGCAAGGCGTCATCAGCGTCTTCCATCTCTGGACTGTTTCTCCTCTTGTCTTCGTGGTTGGAGCAGACCTGTCAATTCCTCTCTGTTGCAGGAATCCACATGGTCTTGGAGTTGTTTTCTGAAAATATACAAACATATTCTCGACCAAAAGTTAATAAAGGAATCTTTTCTATATAATTGATTTGGGATCCTTTTTATTTTTGCCCAAACGATTTTCCTTTGTCTTATTTAGACACCATGTGTGTTTTTCATGGGTGTCTTGCTGTTAGCATTACAAATGAAAACTAATTTTGTAAAGTAAAAATTTTCTACATGTAATTTACTTATAGGATATTTTTCCTTACATGATATTACCCTTCTATCCCCCCTTTTTTGATTAATGGAGGCTTTTGTAACTTTTATAATGCAGTCTTGATGACTTTAAATTTTAATTTTTTGACAAAAATATGACTGCTTTAGTTTCATTGCATGTTCAGGAATTTTACCATGAGATGAACTACCAATAGAAATTTTAGTTACCACATTAGGAACAGCTTTTTGTCCAGTACAATTAAATTTTCTTGAATATTCACTTATTTCAATTAGCCTATTTAAATTAATCTGAAAACTTGATTATTATTTTACTGTCAAATTTAATACTCTACCAACAATCTTAATTTACCCTGTAAATATGAGTGGAAAGGATTATTTGCATTCTTGAGTAGGCCCTGAGCATTCCTGGTGCTAGGCTGGATTTAGATATAGGGCAGCTGCTGTCGGCCAAGTCTCTGTCTGTTACCTGGGTCCCAATCTGAGCTGGGCCAAGTCACTGTCTGTCACCTGTGTCCCGATCTGAGCTGGGCGTGGGAAGCAAAGCAGCCATGGGGGCAGGAGACCTCCCTCAGACGGGGTGAGGGTTCAGGCCCCTGCAAGGTTGGGGGGGTGAGGGTCTGTGCCCCACCTCTGTTGATCCCCAAGTTCTCTCCTGATGGCCCCTCTGCGACTGTGCCTGTCTTAGGTTGTTCCTTCTCTGAGGAATCTTACCCGTCTCTGGCTAACCAGTCATCCTCCGGGGCCAAGCAGGGTGATGTGAGGTTCAGTTCTGTCTCCTTGGTAGCCTATGCCCCCGTGGCCTCCACGCCCAGCACCTGCCTTGGGATCCCCTGGCCTGCTGGCGGGGCCTCAGCACTGATCTCATATCTCGGGGAACTCAGGTTTCTTCTTCAGGGAGGGCCCAGCTCACACGATTGGGCGAGAGACAGATCCATGGTACCAGCCACCACGAGGCTTCATGCTCAGCATGAACAGAAAGCTCAGGCAACAGCTGAGAGCAATTGGATTGTGAGAAGAGGGTCCCTCTTGGCACAAAAGGCAAGAGGGGCCAATATAGAATGCTCAAGTGCCTTCCCAATGCCTTAATTCCTTCTGAAAGGGATTATATCCTTTCATGTCCTTTTTTTTTTCTTTTTTTTTAAATTGCTGCCAAACATTCCAACAATTAGTTTGTAAGTTTATTTGGGATAATTGTACAATATGCTGTTGTAAAATATCTAAAATTTTAATAACATTGTAGAATAATATCATGTAAGGATATTCTTTGCTCTAGGCCATGGCTATTAAATTTCAAACTGGCTGTCAATTTCTTTTTGTAACCTTATATAAATTTTGTCAGGAAGGCAAAAACAGAAATTATTTCCCCATAATCCCCCACCCCCTACTTATGTCCCACCCCCTTGTTGTCTGTGTCCATTGATTATGCTCATATGCATGCACACAAGTCCCTTGGTTGATCTCTCCCCCTTACCCCCACCCTCCCCTACCTTCCCTGTGGTATGACGTGCTGTTTGACGTTTCTCAGTCTCTGGATTTGTTCTTGTTCATCAGTTATGCCGTTCATTATATTCCACAAATGAGTGAGATCATGTGATACTTATCTTTCTCTGCCTGGCTTATTTCACTTAACATAATACTCTCCATCTCCATTCATGTTGTTGCAAATGGTAGGAACTCCTTCTTTTTTACCACAGCGTAGTATTCCATTGTGTAGATATACCACAGTTTTTTAATCCACTCATCTGCTGATGGGCATTTAGGCTGTTTCCAAATCTTAGCTATGGTGAATTGTGCTGCTATGAACATAGGGGTGCATATATCCTTTCTGATTCGTGTTTCTAGTTTCTTGGGATATATTCCTAGAAGTGGGATCACTGGGTCAAAAGGGAGTTCCATTTTTAGTTTTTTGAGGAAACTCCATACTGTTCTCCACAGTGGCTGCACCAGTCTGCATTCCCACCAGCAATGCACGAGGGTTCCTTTTTCTCCACATCCGCGCCAGCACTTGTCATTTGTTGATTTGTTGATGATAGCCATTCTGACAGGTGTGAGATGGTGCCGCATTGTTGTTTGATTTGCATCTCTCTGATGATTAGCGACTTTGAGCAGGTTTTCATATGTCTCTTGGCCTTCCTTCTGTCTTCTTTCGAAAAGTGTCTATTTAGATCAGTTGCCCATTTTTTGATTGGGTTGTTTATCTTCTTTTTGTTGAGTTGCATGAGTTCCCGGTAAATGTTGGAGATTAAACCCTTATCGTTGATATCATTGGCAAATATGTTCTCCCATGCAGTGGGCTTTCTTGTTGTTTTATTGATGGTTTCCTTTGCTGTGCAAAAGCTTTTTATTTTGATGTAGTCACATTTGTTTATTTTCTCTTTAGCTTCCATTGCCCTAGGAGCAGTATCAGTGAAGAAGTTCCTTTGGCATATGTCTGAGATTTTTCTGCCTGTGGATTCCTCTAGTATTTTTATGGTTTCCCATCTTATGTTTAAGTCCTTTATCCATTTTGAGTTTATTTTTGTGTATGGTGTAAGTTGGTGATCTAGCTTCATTTTTTTGCATGTGTCTGTCCAATTTTCCCAACACCATTTGTTGAAGAGACTGTCTTGACTTTATTGTATGTTCGAGCCTCCTTTGTCAAAAATTAATTGAGCATAGAGATTTGGGTCAATTTCTGGGTTCTCTATTCTATTCCATTGATCTATATGTCTGTTCTTGTGCCAGTACCAGGCTGTTTTAAGGACAGTGGCTTTGTAATACAGCTTGATATCTGGTGTTGAGATCCCACCTACTTTGTTCTTCTTTCTCAGGATTGCTGCAGCTATTCGGGGTCTTTTTTTATTCCAGATAAATTTTTGGAAAGTTCGCTCTAGGTCTGTGAAATATGTCTTTGGTATTTTAATGGGAAGTGCATTGAATTTATAGATTGCTTTGGGTAGTATGGACGTTTTGATGATGTTGATTCTACCAATCCATGAACATGGTATGTTCTTCCATCTGTTTATGTCTTCCTCTATCTCTTTTTTCAGTGTCCTGTAGTTTTCCACATATAGGTCTTTTACCTCCTTAGTTAAGTTTATTCCTAGGTATCTTAATTTTTTTGGTGCGATGGTAAATGGGATTGCTTTTTTAGTCTCTCTTTCTGTAAGATCATTATTGGTATATAGAAATGCCATAGATTTCTTGGCGTTAATTTTGTATCCTGCTATGTTGCCGAATTCATTTATTAAGTCTAGTAATTTTTTGATGGAGTCTTTAGGGTTTTCTATGTACAGTATCATGTCATCTGCGAATAAGGACAGTTTTACTTCTTCTTTTCCAATTTGGATGCCTTTTATTTCTTCTTCTTGTCTGATTGCAATGGCTAGTACTTCCAGCACTATATTGAACAGGAGTGGTGAGAGTGGGCACCCCTGTCTTGTTCCTGTTCTTAGGGGAAATGGTTTTAGTTTTTGCCCATTGAGTATGATGTTGGCTGTAGGTTTGTCATATATGGCTTTTATTATGTTCAGGTATGATCCTTCTATTCCCACCTTGCTGAGAATTTTTATCAAGAAAGGGTGTTGGATTTTGTAAAATGCTTTTTCTGCATCAATTGATATGACTATGTGGTTTTTATCTCTCAATTTGTTTATGTGATGTATCACATTTATTGATTTGCGAATATTGTACCATCCTTGCATCCCCGGGATAAATCCTACTTGGTCATGGTGTATGATCTTTCTGATGTACTGTTGGATTCGATTTGCTAGAATTTTGTTGAGGATTTTGGCATCTATATTCATGAGGGAAATTGGCCTGTAATTCTCTTTCATTGTGTTATCTTTATCTGGTTTTGGTATTAGGGTGATACTGGCTTCATAGAAGGAGCTTGGAAGTGTTCCTTCCTCTTGAATTTTCTGAAATAGTCTGAGGAGCATAGGTTTTAGTTCTTCCTTGAATGTTTGGTAAAACTCCCCTGTGAAGCCATCTGGCCCTGGGCTTTTGTTTGCTGGGAGCTTTTTGATGACTGCTTCAATTTCTTCCATAGTTATCGGCCTATTGAGATTTTTAGAATCTTCCTGAGTGAGTTTTAGAAGGTTGTATTTTTCTAGGAATGTCTCCATTTCCTCCAGGTTGTCTAGTTTGTTAGAATAGAGTTTTTCATAGTATTTTTTAACAATCCTTTGTATTTCTGTGGGGTCTGTTGTTATTTCACCTCTTTCATTTCTGATTTTGTTTATTTGGGTCCTCTCTCTTTGCTTCTTGGTAAGCCTGGCTAGAGGTTCATCAATCTTGTTTATCCTTTCGAAGAACCAGCTCCTGGTTTTGTTGATCTTTTTTTATTGTTTTTTTTTTTGGTCTCTATGTCATTCATTTCTGCTCTGGTCTTTATTATGTCCTTCCTTCTGCTCACTGTGGGCTTTTCTTGTTGCTCTCTTTCTAATTCTTTGAGTTGTTGAGTTAGATCATTTATTAGCATTTTTTCTTGTTTTTTGAGGTAGGCCTGTAGAGCTATAAACTTCCCTCTCAGGACTGCTTTCATTGTGTCCCATAGCAATTGTATTGTTGTGTTTTTATTGTCATTAGTCTCCAGGATGTTTTTAATTTCTTCTTTGATCTCGTTGCTCACCCAATCATTGTTTAATAGCATGCTATTCAGCTTCCAAGTGTTTGAATTTTTTGGAATGTTTTTATTATAGTTTATTTCTAATAGTATGCCATTGTGGTCTCAGAAAATGCTTGATATGATTTCAATCTTTTTAAATTTGGGGAGACTTTGTTTGTGACCAGTATGTGGTCTATTTTTGAAAATGTCCCATGTGCACTTGAGAAGAACGTATATTCCGTGGCTTTGGGTTGAAATGCTCTGAAGATGTCAATTAGGTCCATTTGATCTAGTGCATCATTTAGAATTGCTGTTTCTTTGCTGATTTTTTGTCTAGGGGATTTATCCAGTGATGTCAGTGGTGTATTAAAGTCTCCTACTATAATTGTATTGTTGTCAATCTCTCCCTTGATGTCTTCCAGGAGTTTTTTTATGTATTTGGGCGCTCCTGCATTGGGTGCCTATATGTTTACCAGAGTTATATCTTCTTGTTGAATTGCTCCCTTTAGTATTATGTAGTGGCCTTCCTTATCTCTTGTTATGGCCTTTACTTTGAGGTCTATTTTATCAGATATAAGTATCGCAACCCCAGCTTTTTTCTCATTTTCATTTGCCTGAAAAATATTTTTCCATCCCTTCACTCTCAGTCTGTGTGAATCATTTGTCCTGAGGTGGGTCTCTTGTAGACAGCAAATATATGGGTCATGTTTTCTTATCCATTCAGCTACCCGATGTCTTTTGATTGGTGCATTTAATCCATTTACGTTTAATGTTATTATTGACAAGTACATGTTTGTTGTCATATTTTCCCTTAGTGTTTGTGTTTCTTTTTGCCTTTCTCTTTCTTCTTTTTACAGCAGTCCCTTTAGCATTTCTTGCATTGCTGGCTTGGTAGTGATAAACTCTCTTAGCCCTTTTTTGTCTGTGAAGCTCCTGATTCCACCTTCAATTTTGAATGATAGCCTTGCTGGGTATAGTATTCTTGGATTCAGACCCTTGCTTTGCATCACTTTGTATATTTCATTCCATTCCCTTCTGGCCTGGTGTGTTTCTGTTGAGAAATCAGTTGATATTCTAATAGGAGATCCCTTGTAGGTAACTTTCTGTCTCTCTCTGGCAGCCTTTAAGATTCTTACTTTGTCAATGGTGTTCGCCAATTTAATTATGATGTGTCTTGGTGTCGGTCTTTTGGGGTTCAACTTGTTTGGGACTCTATGTACTTCTTGGACTTGCATGTTTTTTTTCTTGCCAATATCAGGGAAGTTTTCTGTCATTATTTCTTCAAACAGGTTTTCTATTCCTTGCTTCTCTTCCTCTCCTTCTGGTATCCCTATTATTCTAATATTGTTTCGTTTTGTGTTGTCCCACAGCTCCCTTAGGCTCTCCTCTTGCTTTTTAAGTCTTCTTTCCAGTTGCTGCTGTGTTTGTGTGTTTTTTCCTACCTTGTCTTCTAATTCGCTGATGCGGTCCTCAGCCTCTTCTAGTCTACCGTTTAAGCCTTCTAATGTGTTCTTTATTGCAGCTATGTCGTTCTTCATCTCCTCTTGGTTTCTTTTCATGTTGATGACATTCTCATTCAGCTCCTTATAGTTCTCATTGAGTTGTGTGTATTTGTCATTGAGTTGTGTGTATTTGTCATCCATCCGTTTAAACATCCTTATAACCATTACTCTGAATTATTTCTCTGTTAAGCTGCTAGCTTCAATTTCATTTAACTCCCTTTCTGGTGATTCCTCTTTTTCTTTCCTTTGGGAGTTGCTTTTGTGTCTCCCCATGTTTTCCTGTAATGTTTTAATTGTAGATCCAATTGCTTTGCTACCCAGGTTCTTTTGGTGATGGTGCTACTGGTGTAATCTCTCAGTTCTCCTGGGCTTGGTAATCTAGTGTAGCTCCCTACTTGAGCTATTTGGGTTCTCTTGATATAAGCCTGCAAGCTTGAGAGGCACAACTGCCGTGTCTAGAAGTCAGCAGCCGTGGAGGGGAGTGTCCCAATTTTTGCTGTCTTGCACCCCTAATTGAAATCACGCGTGCCCACTGGGGACTCACAGTGGCACCAAGGAACTGTCTGTCGGGGTGATGTGGCTCAGGGGGCCTGCCCTCTGGACAGGTGTGACTGTGATGCCCAGAGTTCTGTAGTTATGGGGTGGGTAGACTCAGCTTTCGCTGCTGCACCTGTGGTGGATAGGTGCTTACTCCCAGTGGCGGCTCACAGGAGCACCCACAGTAAGATCGCCAGCAAGGCACACTGAAGCACTCTGAAGGGCCCTGGCAGTGTAGCCTTGTAATTGAGGTTCCTAGCTTCTAAAGATTTCTCTTTAGGGCAGATCCTATAGCCTCAGGGAGTATTCAGATTCCATGGTGTTATTCAGGGTGATATCTGGGTGTGGCTATATTGGTTACCTGGTGACTGGAGGGAGGGGCTATCTCTCAGGAGAAAATGGCGACCCGGCTTAGATATGACTCAGCACCAGACTCGCTTCCACCTCTCCTGGACTGTCCGCTGCCTACACTTCCCAGATTCCACAAGCTCACCCCTTCTTCTGCACCTCTGCCACAGGTAAGTGTCTTTATCCTAAAGATCCTACAAACTAGGTTCAGTGTAGAAAGGTGCAGGCCCCAGCGCTAGGAGGGACCGCGTCTCTGCAAGTTCCTCTCTTGCCGGCACTGTGCGGTCTAGCAGCTCTACAGGGCTGCCTTTGAGCTCAGATCCCAAATCCAGACTCCAAGGTCTACAATCCCCTACCTCCCACAGTCCCGTGGACCCCCTTTCTTTTTTTTTTTTTTTTTTTTTTCCCCGTCAGACGTTTTGCCTGTCCTCAGGGACACGGCTTGGCGCCATGTAGTTTTTCCCCAACCAACCTTCTGGGAACAGAGGTCTGGCAGATTCTACTGCCTAGATCTTTGATTTTACCTTTATCGGAGGGATCTCTGCCCTTCCCAGCTGCAAGCTGTCTCACCAGCTGTGCCTCCTTCACCAATACGGGCTGGATTCCACTTGTTTCAGCTGCTCCCTCTATTTGCTCCGGGACAAGGCTCAGGACACCTCTGTCTATTCCGCTGCCATTTTGTCTCTCTTCTTGAGTGAACATTTTAACCAGTTTTAGATGTACAGTTCAGTGGCATTAAGTACAATTACATTATTGTGTGATCATCATGAGCATCCAGGATGTTTGTATTTTTTAAAACCGAAACTCTTTACCAATTAAACAAAAACTTCTATTCTCACCTGCTTCCAGATGCTGGCAACCACCATTCTACATTCTGTCTCTTCATAGAGACTACTCTAGGCACATCATATAAGTGGAATCATACAGAATTTACCTTTTTGTGTCTGGATTTCTTGATTTAGCATAAGGTCTTCAAGGTTTACCTATGTTGTAATATGTGTCAGAATTTCCAGGAAGGTACTGGAAATATTGGGGGGAACATTTTGTAAGATATACAATTGTCCAATCACTATGTTATACACTTGAAACTAATACAAAATAATATTGCATATAAACTGTAATTGAAATAAATGAATACATAAATAAATAAATTCAAAAAAATCGTTCTTTTCTAAGGCTGACATTTTGTTTATTCATTTCTTTGTCAATGAACATTTGAACTGTACACTGTTTCGCTATTAGAAAATGCTGCTATAAACATGGGTAGAAAAATATCTGTTTGAGACCCTGCCTTCAATTCTTTTGGTTGTACATCCAGAAATGGAATTGCTGGATTATATGGTAATTATATGGTAATTCTATGTTTACTTCCTCCCCCACCCCCCCACCCCCCACCATACTGTTTTCTGTAGTGTCTGCACCATTTTACATTCCTCAGCAATGGATAAAGTTTCAAATTTCTCCACACCCTCACAGATACTTGTGATTTTCTGTTTTTATTTTTTTATACTAGCTATTTTAATGGGTGTGAAGTGGTCTATAACTGTGGTTTTGATTTGCATTTCCCTAATTATTTATGGCCCACATTTTTTCACAAAAGATGACCTGAAACTA
This sequence comes from Plecotus auritus, assembly GCF_963455305.1. NCBI lineage: Eukaryota > Metazoa > Chordata > Mammalia > Chiroptera > Vespertilionidae > Plecotus > Plecotus auritus. The sequence goes on along the minus strand of NC_137784.1, from coordinate 58,666,052 downwards.
AAACTTTGTAGAAATGTCTATTTGAGTCCTTTGCCCATTTTTAAATTATTTGTTTTTTTTTTCCTTATTTTTGTTGTTTTAAGAGTCATTAATATATTCTGGATATTAATCCTCTCTTGGATATATAATTTTCAGATATTTTTATCCATTTAACTCTATTGATACTATCTTTTGATGCAAAAAATGCTTCTAATTTGAAGAAATTCTATTTTATCTGTGTTTTCTTTTGTTGACTATGCTTTTGCTATCATATGCATTTGTTTTATGTAACGAAACAATTTCCTTTGTGACTTCTGTGACTGCATGTATGATGATGAAAAACACTTCAGTTTTAAAATTAGATGAATATACTTTCTCTTTGTTCTTTCATAATTTAGTTTAAGTACATAATATATTTTAAAACAATGGATTTTATTTTAAAATTATATTCTTGTAAACTATTTAAGGACATTGGAAGATGTTTGTTTTCTTTAATTTTTTAAAATCTTTATTGTTGAAAGTATTACCTACCCCCAGCATTGAACCCTTCTAGCCTGCCCTGCCTTCCACCCTATTGGAATATGTTAATAAGAGAAAAAAGTTTATAAAAGAGTCTATCCAGTTTTATTTTTTATTTTTTATTTTTTTTTATTTTTTATTTTTTATTTTTTTGAGGTTGTACACTCTTTAATGTTGGGAGATTACAGATCCATGATTAGGAAAGAAAAACTTTAAGATTATAAGTTATGGGTTCCAACCAGTCAATCCACACTTCAGCAACTCTGTTTATAAAAACCCTAGCCCCTTGCCAGTAGCGCATCTGGAATTCCTACTCTGTCTCACTTCTACTTCATGGAGGGCACTGAGGCAGCTGTGGGTTCCCTCTTTTTAACATTTCATTCTGTTTTCTCAATACGATTTTAGTCATGTCTTTTCATCTTCCTGATTACTCTTCTCAGGATAAGATCCAGAGTCTCTCTTCACGTGTGGAGCTCCAGGTGAGCACAACCTGCGTGGAGAGGAACAGAAACACGCCTCACTCATTGTAGACACTTTCCTTGTCTGGCATATCTCAGGTTGATATTGACACTTTGGAAAGTCAGATCACACAGAGGGAGACTTGGAAGGCTGCTGCTGCCAAGTCTGGTTTCCTCCAGTCTCTGTCTACACTCTATACAGTCGAAGCACTAGCCCTCGGCACAGTGGTTAGCACAGGACGTTAGAAAAAATGTTAACTGAATGAAAATGTTTTCTTGAATTTATAACGACTTCTTAATTCTTTTTGGTACTAATATTCCATTGACTATAAGCCTCTGCAATTGTTATATCATTCAGGTTGCTTTGCCCTCAAGGGTATCATGTGAACATGTCAAAAGCTTTTCTGAAATCTAGAAATGCTGTTTCTACTCAGTTTCTCTGATCTCCCAGTGTAGTTAACTCTGTCAGTAGGAAATGAGGTTAGTCTGACAGGACTATTCTTAGTGAGCTCATGCTGAGTTTACCACTTCCTCTTCTAAGTGCTCAGAAGCCATTGTTTTTAAAAAAATTATTGTAGGATCTTGCCTTAGATTGATGTCAAGCTCAGTGCTCTGTGGTTCACAAATACACATCCTTTCTCTTTTATTTTTTTATTTTTTTTATTTTTTTTTCAAATTTTTATTAAGGTATTATATGTGTACATATCTTACCATTGCCCCCCCCACACCACACTCCCATACATGCCCTCACCCCCCAATGTCTTGCATCCGTTGGTTACTCTTATATGCATGCATACAAGTCCTTCAGTTGATCTCTTATTTCCCCCACCTCTCCCTAACCTTACCACTGTAATTAGACAGTCTGATGCTTTACTGCCTCTGTAACTATCTTTTTGTTCATCAGTTTATAATGTTTTTCATTATCCCTAAATGAGTGAGATCATGTGGTATTTTTCTTTCATTGACTGGCTTATTTCACTTAGCATAATGTTCTCTAATTCCATCCAGGTGTCTACAAATGGTAGTAATTCCTTCTTTTTTATGGCAGCATAGTATTCCATTGTGTAGATGTACCATAGTTTTCTGATCCAGTCATCTGCTGACGGGAACTTAGGCTGTTTCCAAATCTTAGCTATTGTAAATTGTGCTGCTATGAACATAGGGGTGCATATATCCTTTCTGATTGGTGTTTCTGGTTTCTTAGGATATATTCCTAGGAGTGGGATTACTGGGTCAAATGGGAGTTCCATTTTCAGTTTTTTGAGGAAACTCCATACTGTTCTCCACAGTGGCTGCACCAGTCTGCATTCCCACCAACAGTGCACGAGGGTTCCTTTTTCTCCGCATCCTCGCCAACACTTGTCGTTTGTTGATTTGTTGATGATAGCCATTCTGACAGGTGTGAGATGGTATCGCATTGTCGTTTTGATTTGCCAGTTTTATTTTTTAAAACCCCAGCCTAAACACAACACATTTATAAACAACTTAGACTAAAAAGACCAAAATGTATATGTTGGTTCTCTCAGGGTTGTGAGATTGCTAGTGATTTCTGTTATACTCTAAAATTTTTCTCATTTTCCAAATTAAAAAAATTAGCATATATTGTATTAATTATCAGAAAATTACAAAGAATATTGCAACACAAAGGGGCCACATGCTAACCTGACTAGCTCAGGGAAGGCCTGCATGGCAACCTTGCAAACTTAGAGACCTAAAGTAACCACAAAGGATGGTCTGAAGCTATAACTTTTTTTTAACTAAAAAAAGTGGGTAGTCATGTCTTAGTCTGGTATCTTCCTGACAAAGGTCAATCTTTACCTTAACTGAGCCTGTCTGTTGTCTTTTTGCATCTACAATAACGTATAGTTGGAATGTCAAAAGTAATTTTCCTTTTTCTGGACCCCTCCAAGCACAGGCACTACTCCTTAGAGACCACAAATCCCCTCATTGTTATTGAGTTAATTGCTGACTGCTAACTATCCTGCACCCACCTAAGTTAAGAAGTATGTATCTATCATTTTACTTTTTATCCAATAACAGAGATTTCCCTGCTTTGCTTTCTCCCACCTCCCTAATCTATCCCTAATGGATTTCTTGTAATCTGCTTACTCTCCTCTTTCGATTGTAATGTATAAAACAAGGTGCAAAACTGCCGTTTTCTGGAGCATTATCTCAATCTGTTGAGATTCTGCTTTCCGGAATTTGTCTACAGTTTGGCTCAAATAAACTCACAAAAATTCTTCACAGGTTTGAATGTTTCTTACATTAACAAGAACCAGAAAAAATAAAACTTGGAATGCAGGGGACTCATAACTATGGAACTACCAGAATGGCACATGAGCCTGAAATTTGAATTTTGTAAATACTGTAACAGAGATAAAATAATTTAAAATGGAAAATTTACCTGCATAATAAAATAATCTGTAAAGATATACAATAACATTTGAACAGTATTTATCTCTGCAGTAGTAACACAATGCAAATTATCATTTAAATCTGGAAAGAAAATGATTAAAATGTTAAAAATTGTTTAATTCATCAATAATCAGCCTTAGAAATATGGAGAAAATAAACATCACCAATGATTCCTACCCAGAGGAAATTTTGTAATAACTGCATAGGATTCTATTGTAGAAATACTCTATCATATATTTAAGCATGCCTTTAATGCTGAGATTTAGATTATTTTCAATAACTCAGAAGTGTCAACCAAATGTTATGATACTTACAAGAAGCATTACTTCATATTTGAGTCCTTCTTTTTAAAATTCCTTAGAGCTCTAAAGCCAGCAACAGGAAAGAGGAAGTAGCAAGTCAGTATTAGGACTGGGCTACTGATAAGCCAGGCAACTGGTTTATAGTCTTCACTTTTTAAATTTTATTATGTATATTTATTTTTATTGTTCACTTCTTCATTGTGTTCACATAACATACAGTTGGATACAGCACTTTAACTCTTAATCACAGGATCTTTCACTCTAACCACACACACACACACACACACACACACCCTTTGCCTGCCACCCACCCAGAGAAATTTTTCAAGAATTTCCCAATCTAAATTACTGCTCACTAATCATAAAGTTTGTAAAAAATACGGAAAAACAGACTATAGGATATTTAAATAACTGGCAGTTACACCAGCCTGAGACCAGCATTGTTAAATTTTTAGTGTTTTCTGTCTAGCCTCTCCTTCTAAGCTCCTCCACCACCTACTATTCCCCTTTCCAGATCCCAGGGCTAAAATCAAAGGGATAGAGTTAGGATGGATGGATGTCTTGTTCTCTCCCCTGGTCCATTTTATTTTATTTTATTTTTCTATTTTTTTAATTGAATTTATTGGGGTGACATTGGCTCACAAAACGATACTTGTTTCAAGTGTACAACTCTACAAAACATCGTCCTCACACTGCATCTGCGCCCATTGCCTCAAGCAAAATCTCTTTTCTGTCCTCATTTCCCCCATCTTTGCCCACATCCACAAAACCCCCACCCCTTTTCCCTCTGGGTATCACCACACTGTTGTATGTGTCTTTTTTTTTTTTTTTTTTTTTGCTTAATTCCTTCACCTTCTTTTAGTTACAATTTTCTCTTCACTCTTTTGAAATTATAAAAGTATAATACCAGTTGAAAATTGAAAGGCTAAACTAATACAATATGGGTTTCCAGAAAATTCGGGGAGAGGGGTTGTTGGAGGATGAGGAGGTGGTAAATGAATCAGCCATATTCTCAGAAGGTGAGTGGAATTAGAAACTTGATAGATCTAATAATTTATTGGCTCAGGGTTTGTCAATTAAGACAGCCCAGCAAATGAGATTAGAGCAGAGTTGTGGGAGGGAGGGAGTGACGCAGCAAGCTACTGGCACCAAGAAAATATAGCGAAGAGACAGCTGCGTTATCATATTGCGGAACCATTGTTGTTGTTGTTTGTTTGTTTTTTGTTTTTTGTTTGGTTTGGTTTTTTAACTAGCTGCTGTTTGCGGAGGTCTACCCACTGTGACACTCTGCATCTCTGGCGGGGTCCTGCAGGTTCACATCGCCATCTCGCCATCCTCTGCACCCAAGCCCAGGCCACCGCTGCCTCGGTTCAGTTCTCACAGCTCAGCACCGCCTTCATCCCGGCTGCAATCCCAACCATCGCTTTCGCAGTCTGGCCGCTACCGCTAGTTGCACCTCTGCAACAGGCATCGCTGCTTCTGATATTCGGTGAGTCTTTCCCTGCGGAGGTCAGATCTCCTGATCTTGGAAGTAGCCACATTAGACGTGTACGGTCCTTTGAAAAATGGCCGAGTCAGCCGACAGAAAGGAATTGATAATATCCACTCAAGAAGAGGTTGGTAATAAGGTGATGGTGGAGGGGCCCGGGAAACAGCCAGAGCACGGTGAAAATGCCGCAGCTGGGCCTGGAAATGATGGAGAGCGCGGTGAAGAAGCCGCCTCTTGGCCTGGGGAAGAAGGGGGGAAATGTGAAGATGCTGCTGGGTCCGGGGAAGGCGGGGAAAAAGGTGAAATTACTGATGAGGACTCAGACCCAGACCGTCCAAAAGGACTTATTGGTTATCTTTTAGATACAGACTTTGTTGAAAGCCTACCTATGAAAGTTAAGCACCGTGTGTTAGCCCTCAAAAAGCTTCAAACTAGAGTGGCGAATCTAGAATCCAAATTCTTGAGGGAATTTCATGAAATTGAGAGAAAGTTTGCTGAAATGTATCAGCCCTTGTTGGAAAAAAGACGTCAGATCATCAATGCAATCTATGAACCTACTAAAGAGGAATGTGAATATAAATCAGACTATGAGGACTATGATGATGAGGAGATGTATGATGAGGAAGAAATGTATGGTAATGAAGATGGTCTGGTACATGAGTATATGGATGAGGGTTATGAGGAAGATTATTATGATTATGCTATTGTGGAGGAGGAGGAGGAGGATGACGACAATGCTGCTGCTGCTGCTGCTGATGATGATGACATTGAGGCTGCTGGGGAGAATAATGAAGATCCTCAAGGAATTCCTGATTTTTGGCTGACTGTCTTAAAAAATGTTGACACACTCACTCCTTTGATTAAGAAATATGATGAGCCTATTCTGAAACTCCTGACAGATATTAAAGTGAAGCTTTCAGATCCTGGTGAGCCTCTCAGTTTCACACTGGAATTTCACTTCAAACCCAATGACTATTTCAAAAATGAGCTGTTGACAAAGACCTACGTGCTGAAGTCAAGACTAGCATATTATGATCCCCATCCCTATAGGGGAACTGCAATTGAATATTGCACAGGCTGTGAAATTGATTGGAATGAAGGAAAGAACGTCACTTTGAAAACCATCAAGAAGAAGCAGAAACATCGGATCTGGGGAACAATCCGAACTGTGACTGAAGATTTTCCCAACGATTCATTCTTCAATTTCTTTACTCCTTATGGAATCAGCTCAAATGGAAAGGATGGAAATGATGATTTTTTACTTGGTCATAATTTACGTACTTACATAATCCCAAGATCAGTTTTATTTTTCTCAGGTGATGTACTTGAATCTCAGCAGGAGGGGGTAATTAGGGAAGTTAATGATGCAATTTATGACAAAATTATTTATGATAGTTGGATGGCTGCAATTGAGGAGGTTAAAGCCTGTTGCAAAAATCTTGAGGCAATGGTAGAAGACATTGACCGCTAAGGCAGATCTACACGGCCCTGAAATTAACAGCCTTAGATCTCGTTAGTCAAAATAAAAAAAAGTTAATTAGTCTTGTGTTCTGAATTTTTCTTAGAATATTAAAGCATATGTCAGAAATATAAAAGAAGTTCAAATACTAATTCATTTGATCTTGCATTTTAATAATAGAATGCTTTCAAGTAATGTATTCTGTGGCAAATGATTTAAGACATTAAATTAGTGTGATGTATTTTAATCCTTCTGAAGTCCTCTTGTCATGTAGCTATCAATTTGTTGATGTGAATATTATCCGGACTGCTAAATGAGACCCAATTTTTTTTTGCTGTTGTTTGGGTAATTTTGTTTTCTTGGTCCTTTAGCTAGTGAGTTTAATGTTGTCATGCCTGCTTCATTTTGCAATAAAAATGCAGTAGAATTTAAAACTTGAATGCTTAAGAAGCCTGCATATGGTTAAGAATTTCAGGCAAAGTCAAATTTATTGTTAATGATAGCTTGTTCATAGGCTCTTATATTATGTAATTATAATAAATAATGAAACTTAGTAATACTGAGGTTATTGTTTATCAGTGAAATGTTAATCACAGTACTTTTAAAAGTCTGACACATTGTACTGTGTAATTGTGTAAGCTGTAATTACATTGTGTAAATTTTTTTACTATACAACATTTAATCATTCATTGAAAGTGATCACTTTACCATTTTGAAAAGACTTCATGTTCTTTCACTGCAAAATAAAATGAATAAAAATTTCAGTGTATCATGTTTTAAAACTGATATTTTTTTCTGGTTATAAAAGTAATATGTTTATTGGTGAACATTTGGAAAATACAACAAATATTTAATTAAAATACTGGGTGGGTGGGAAGAGATCAAACAAAGAACTTGTATGCATATATGCATAATCTATGGACACAGACAATAGGGTGGTGAAGGCCTGAGGTGAGAGGGAGCAGGGGGAGGCTAAAAGGGTCAATGGGGAGGGACATATGTAATACTTTCAACAATAAAAAAAACCCAAAACCTCAAAACAAAAAAAGCTCTAAAATTCATATTCCCATTCCTTAAAGATAGGCACTGTTAATGTTTTGATTTATTTTTTACTATTATTTTTCTATGTGTACATATGCATGCAAATTTACTAAACACTATACTTAGATATGCAAAGACAGTATAACTTTTTTATTGTTTATAACTGATCTAGTCTTTTTAAACATTTTTATTGTTGTTAATCTTTACCAGAGGATATTTTCCCATAGATTTTTAGAGAGTGGGAGGGAGGGAGGGAGGGAGGAAGAGAGAGAGAGAGAGAAAGAGATGAGAGAGACACAAAAATTGGGATTGGTTGACTCAACCAAGGCCAGGGATTGAATCTACAACCCAGGTACCTGCCCTTGACCCTTCGGTGGGCTGGTTGACACTCTAGCTACCGAGCACACCAGTCAGGGCATAACTGATATAGTCTTAATTCTAAGACCACCTTTACTGCCCAGGTTTTCAAGGAAACAAAAATCTCAAATTTAACCAATTCAGTGAACTCATTGCTATTTAGTAGTTTAAAAACTCTGTATAAAACAACAAGGTTTTATGTGTTAGTCAATATTTCAGATTTACCTACCCTTCTGGATGTATAGAGGCTTATATTGCTTTATGGCTTGGGTAGGGAGCATACACTGAGGAGACAGTGAGATGTGGTTGGTCAGAGAGCTGACTTCGTCTCAGAGCCTACTTTGCCTTCTTCAGGTATGGAAATCCAGAGATTTGGCTTTCCCCTTTGGCAGACTCAGTGAAAGTCACATCTATCCCACTGGGACAACAGAGAACGTGTGTGTGTGTGTGTGTGTGTGTGTGTGTGATTATTAATTTCTTTTTTTATTTTTTTCAATTACTGGTACAGTTGACATTCAATATTATATTAGTTATTAGCTTCTGGTGTAAATCATACTTTACAACATGTCCGCCCCCCCCCCCCCCCACAATATTTTCAGTACCCACCTGGCACCATACACAGTTATTACAATATTATTGACTATATTCCCTATGCTGTACTTTACATCCCAGTTACTATTTTGTAACTACCAATCTATACTTCTTAATCCAACATGGAACTTCTTAATCTCTTCCATACCTTGTGAATGCTGAGAGTGGGTACGAAGTGATAACTCTGTCTTATTATGGCTGCCTATCCACTCTACATCCCAGGTGGTTGTAATGTGATCCCACAGAATTATAAAATGAATGTGGAACAAAAGCTCTTCTGCTTGTGAGTTATTTTTTCACTATTGAACATACTCATTCCTTCAGATTTTGGCTCAAAGAGGTAAGTTTTATAACACTGCCTGTATTTCTCATTCTGTGTCATCTCTCTATAATCAGCTGAGGAGGAAGGCATGGGATTTTTCCTCTTCTTGTCTGGACATAATATCATATCTTTCTCCCAGGTACAATAGTAGATACTCACTTGCTTGGGGTTGCAATAGTTGACAATATATAGGGAAACAGAGACAAGTTAATATTATAGGGCAGTGGTCAGCAAACTGCGGCTCTTGAGCCACATGCGGCTCATTGGCCCCTTGAGTGTGGCTCTTCCACAAAAGACCACATCCTGGGAGAGTCTATTTTGAAGAAGTGGCGTTAGAAGAAGTTTAAGTTTAAAAAATTTGGCTCTCAAAAGAAATTTCAATCATTGTACTGTTGATATTTGGCTCTGTTGACTAATGAGTTTGCCAACCACTGATATAGGGGAACCTAAATATGGAATTTTTCCCCATGTTTACTTGACAAATGTAGACCTTTTCACAGTTTTCATCACTGTTAATCTCAACCTCTATTAAATTCCTGACTCTCCCCAAACCCTTCTCACCCAGAAATATTAAGCCCCCTTTAATTGTGTTTACTTTTATTGTGCATTAAAAAGTCAGGAACATGGGTGTATCTTTTCTGCTGTTTCACAGAAGAGAACCAGGCATCTTGAAGTCCCTCCTGTCCCTTTCTCTTGCCTTCATGAGGTAGAGCAGTAAAACTGCTTCTGGGCTTTCTATAAGGGCCGAACAGTCCCCTTTGCTGTATCTCTCATGGCAATGGCCTCCGGCCTAGACCATGAGAGACATACCCATAGTTGAAAAAGTTGGATGCATTCATTATTGCTGTGAGGCAGAACACACATCATGGGGAACTATTGGATGTTATCAGTAAGTGGGTGTTAAAAATCACATTGCAGGATTTGGGCTTTGATTGTGTGATTTCATGGAGGGTCTAACAAAATGGAGGTTTACTCTATATTGTAGGGAAAATTTTAGAATTAGCAGCTCAATAAATCTTTATAGGGAGGAGAGACTAGAACAAGAATAAGTCTATAACTGGTGAAAAGGTTGTAGCCACTCATTTTAGCTAGAATGGCAAGGATTTGGTATTTCTTGGTTGGCACAGTGACCTTATTTTTGTCTATGCTTAGGCAAAATTAAGTGGCTTTGCTTTGTCACATTTAATTGTAGTCTTAGAATAACCTGGTCTGAGGCTGTTCTGTGATATGGTTTATGTCCAATAAGAGAATAACATGGCCTAGCTGTGAATATCAGGCCAGCTTCCTGATGTCAGGGACTGCTTTTTATATTTCTTTCTCTTTCACCCCTTCTCAGAGAGGTAATTTGAGACTCAATTTTCCTATAGCTTGTGATGTGATGACAGTACATTTGATTTGGTTTTAGACTGGTGTAAAGGCCCTTTAGGCCTTGAGAGTAGCCATTAGCTTCAGCCCACATACCAGAGAGTCCTGTACTAGGGTTTAGGACACAAGTATAACTAAAAATAGAATTTTACCTTAATTCTTTTTGCAACTGTTCTTAAAAACATAATTCATACAGTCCTGGAGGAGTTTTGAGGTCATTATTGGGCCTTGTTAGAGTTTTGGTATTTTTAAGGAATCCTATCTAATAAAAGAGTAATATGCAAATTAACCATCAATCCACTACACCCACAAGCCACGCCCGCCAGCCAATCAGGAGTGAATATGCAAATGAACCCAACCAAGATAGCTACAGCCACAGAGAGCTGGAGGAAGGCTTGGGTTTCCGTGGCAATGGAGGAAGCCAAGCTTTCTGCCTGCCCTTGCCGGCCTAGGCCTCCACTCAAGGCTACAAAGTTTCAATGATAGAAGATACATAAATCCAAACAGAAATGGCAGCAGCCACGGAGCTGGAAAGAGCAGGAGGCTAGGGTTGCCCCTGGCAATGGAGGAAGCCAAGCTTTCCGCACACCCTGGCAGGCACAGGCCTCCGATTAAGGCTACAAAGTTTCAATTATAGAAGATACATAAATCCCAACAGAAATGGCTGCCACCATGGAGCAAGCAGAAGACTTGGCTCCGCTCCAGGCTACAAAGTTTCAATTGTAGAAGATAAATAAGCCCCAGATACCAGGGCCTCTGCTTGGGTCACCAGGGGGCGTGGCCAGCCTGCAAACCACCACAGGCCCCTTGCCCAGGCCACCCCACACCCCAAGGGAACCCTCACCCTGATCCGGGACACCCTTCAGGGCAAACCAGCTGGCCCCCACCCATGCACCAGGCCTCTATCCTATCTAATAAAAGAGTAATATGCAGATTGACCATCACTCCAACACACAAGATGGCTGCCCCCATGTGGTCAAAGATCCTGCTCCCATGTGGACACAAGATGGCCACCACAAGATGGCCAGCAAGGGAGGGCAGTTGGAAGGTACCAGGCCTGCAAAGGAGGGCAGTTGTGGGTGATCAGGCCAGCAGGGGAGGGCAGTTGGGAGGGACCAGGCCTGCAGAGGGCAGTTGGGGGAGATCAAGCCTGCAGGGGAGGGCAGTTAGGGGTGACCAAGCTGGCAAAGGAGGGAAGTTGGGGTGACCAGGCCTGCAGGGAAAGGCAGTTGGTGGGGACCAGGCCTGCAGGGGAGGGCAGTTAGAGGTGACCAGGCCTGCAGGGGAGGGCAGTTAGGGGTGACCAGGCCTGCAGGGGAGGGCAGTTAGAGGTGACCAGGCCTTCAGGGGAGGGCAGTTAGGGGTGACCAGTCCTGCAGGGGAGGGCAGTTAAGGTCAAACAGGCTGGCAGGGAGCAGTTTGGCATCAATCAGGCTGGCAGGGGAGTGGTTAGGGGGTGATCAGGCTGGCAGGCAGAAGTGGTTAGGGGCAATCAGGAAGGCAGGCAGGCGAGCAGTTGGGAGCCAGCAGTCCTGAATTGTGAGAGGGATGTCTGACTGCCTGTTTAGGCCCGATCCCGTGGGATCGGGCCTAAACAGGCAGTCAGACATCCCTTGAGGAGTCCCAGATTGGAGAGGGTGCAGGCTGGGCTGAGGGACACCCTCCTCCCCGTGCATGAATTTCGTGCACTGGGCCTCTAGTATACTTAATATGTAAATATAATAAAATTTAATTTGGGGGCACGCAATTTATAGTGCAAATTACAGTATTTAGTATTATATATCATATGGCATAGAAATCAGTCTTTGAAGCCAGGCTGCTTGGATTTAAATTCCAATTATGTAACTTATTAGTTGGGTGACCTTGTGCAAGTCACTTTATGTGTCTCAGTTTTCATATCTTGAAAGACAGGGTAATTATTGTGAACTACCTCATAGATTATTATGAATGTCAAATTGATTTATATAAAGTGCTTTTAAATATGCATAGCACATAGGTGCTGATAGGTGTATCTATCTTTATTATTTTTATTATTAAGTTTAGATCTGTAAAATACTCAAAACTGTGTGGTGACTACAGTAAATTCTTATTAAATTATTAATAAAAACTGAAAGCTTATACTTTCCATTTTAATAACAGATTTTTGCTAATATTTAGAAGGGCTAAGTGGCAAGTTTAGATGCAGTACTTAACTTACTGACAAGCCTGGTTAATGAAGAGGAAAATATAGTGACTAACTATAGTGTTACTTCCTCACCTTTCCAATAGATTCAGTAGCCTTATAGCTGTGTACACCAAACTCAACACTCATCACAGGCCATTTGTTCACTGGCCAATAAATGCATCCTTAAATTAAAATATTTGGAAACCAGGAAAAAATAGAATACAGAAACTAAAAATCACATGAAATTATATATCATCCATAGGTACGTAGCAGATTTGATTTTTTACCACACAGATATATGCAACATATAGCTGATTATTTTAAAGCAGATAATCTTTTAAAATATAGCCCAGCCAGTGTGGGTAAGTGGTTGAGCATCAACCTATGAACCAGGAGGTCACAGTTTAATTCCTGGTCAGGGCACATGCCAGAATTGTGGCTCAATCCCCAGTAAGGGGGGCAGGGGTGCAGGAGGCAGCTGATCAATTATTCTCTCTCATCATTGATGTTTTTTATCTCTCTCTCCCGCTCCCTTCCACTCTGAAATCAATAAAAATATATTTTAAAAGAAAAGAAATATAGTCCCAGCTGGGTTGCTCAGCTGGTTGGAGTGTCATCCCATACACCAAAAGGTGGCAGTTTGACTCCCAGTCAGGGTACATACCAAGGTTGCAGGTTTGAGGATCACATGGGAGGCAACCGACTGATGTTTCTATCTCACATCAATGTTTCTCTCTCCCTCCCTTCCTCTCTATAAAAATCAATAGAAAGCAAAGATGTATAAAGAATAATTTTCTATGGAACACATTTCAGAAATGTATTTTCTCTGAATTCTTTGCCAAATAATATAGTTTTTAAAAGTAAAAGACAAAAGAATGTCGAAAATTAGATGATCCCTGCTTTTAAAACCACACAAATGATCTATGTGTTGATCTATTCCCAAGGTGATTAAAGACCATAAAAACTCCACTAATCCCCATGCTGCATGTGCACATACTTTCACACTCCTACTGGTTCTCTCTGTGTGTGTGCCTGTTTGCATGTGCTCACTCATGAGATGGAAGGGGTGAAGTGGGATGGGAGTGCATGGGGTGGGGGTGTCACACCAGTCCTTATAAAACTCCTCTCCTGGGGCTTGTGTGGGTGCTAAGCAGGGGATAGGATGAAAGGGAGGAGAGGTTAATCAGCAGAGGCCCCTAATGTAAGTCTCTTCTTTGGCCCGTGGGTGCATGCACTCACGCAAGCACACTTCATATATTCTTTGAGCCTTCTGCCTTAGTCTATTTTATTTATTTTATTTTCAGTTTCACTCTCCTATGTTTTATTTTTTTTAATTTTTTTCAGTTTTTTTTGTTTAAAGTATTACATATGGTAGTACATATACCTCCTTTTTCCCCCCTTGACCTTCCCCCAGCTTCCCCTACCCCCTCTCGCATGCCCTCATCCCAACCCCCAAGTGCCTTGTGTCCATTTGTTGTGCTTATATGCATGCATACAAGTCCTTCGGTTGATCTCTTTCCCCCCATCCCCAACACTCCCCAGCCTTCCCTCTGTACTTTGACAGTCTGTTCTGTGCTTTACTGCCTCTGTATCTATCTTTTTGTTCATCAGGTTATAATGTTATTTATTTTCCATAAATGAGTGATATCATGTGGTATTTTTCTTTCATTGCCTGGCTTATTTCACTTAACGTAACGCTTTCCAGGTCCATCCATGCTGCTGCAAATGGTAAGAATTCCTTCTTTTTTATAGCAGCGTAGTATTCCATTGTGTAGATGTACCACAGTTTTCTAATCCACTCATCTGCTGATGGGCATTTAGGCTGTTGCCAAATCTTAGCTATGGTGAATTGTGTTGCTATGAACATAGGGGTGCATATATCCTTTCTGATTGGTGTTTCTAGTTTCTTAGGATATATTCCTACAAGTGGGATTACTGGGTCAAATGGGAATTCCATTTTTAGTTTTTTGAGGAAACTCCATACTGTTCTGCATTCCCACCAGCAGTGTATGAGGGTTCCTTTTTCTCTGCATCCTCACCAGCACTTGTCATTTGTTGATTTGTTGATGATAGCTATTCTGACAGGTGTGAGATGGTACTGCATTGTCATTTTGATTGGCATCTCTCAGATAATTAGTAACTTTGAGCATGTTTTCATATGTCTCTTGGCCGTCCTTCTGTCTTCTTTTGAAAAGATTCTATTTAGGTCCATTGCCCATTTTTTTATTGAATCCTTTATCTTCCTTTTATTAAGTTGTATAAGTTCCCTGTAGATGTGGGAGATTAAACCTTTATCAGTGATAACATTTGCAAATATGTTCTCCCATACAGTGGGCTTTCTTATTATTTTGTTGATGGTTTCTTTTGCTGTGCAAAAGCTTTTTATTTTGATGTAGTCCCATTTGTATATTTTCTCTTTAGCTTCCATTACCCTAGGAGAGGTATCGGTGAAGAAATTGCTTCGGCATATGTCTGAGATTTCTCTGCCTGTGGATTCCTCTAGTATTTTTATGGTTTCCTGTCTTATGTTTAAGTCCTTTATCCGTTTTGTGTTTATTTTTGTGAATGGTGTAAGTTGGTGATCTAGATCCTTTTTTTTTTGCATGTATCTGTCCAATTTTCCCAACACAATTTATTGAAGAGACTGCCATGACTCCATTGTATGTTCATGCCTCCTTTGTCAAATATTAATTGAGCACAGTGGTTTGGGTTGATATTTGGGTTCTCTATTCTATTCCATTGGTCTATATGTCTGTTCTTCTGCCAGTATCAGGCTATTTTAAAAACAGTGGCCTTGTAATACAGCTTGAAATCTGGTATTGAGAACCCACCTACTTTGTTCTTCTTTCTCCGGATTGCTGTGGCAATTCGGGGTCTTTTTTTATTCCAGATGAATTTTTGGATAGTTCTTTCTAGGTCTGTGAAATATGCCGTTGGTATTTTAATGGGGAGTGCATTAAATCTGTAGATTGCTTTGGGTATTATGGACATTTTAATAATGTTGATTCTACCAATCCATGAACATGGTATGTTCTTTCATCTGTTTCTGTCTTCCTTTATCTCTTTTTTTCAGTGTGCTGTAGTTTTCCATGTATAGCTCTTTTACCTCCTTAGTTAAGTTTATTCCTAGGTATCTTAATTTTTTTGGTGCGATGGTAAATGGGATTGCTTTTTTAGTCTCTCTTTCTGTAAGTTCACTATTGGTGTATAGAAATGCCATAGATTTCTTGGCGTTAATTTTATATCCTGGTACCTTGCCAAATTCATTTATTAGGTCTAATAGTTTTTTAATGGAGTCTTTTGGGATTTTTATGTACAATATCATGTCATCTGCAAATAAAGACAGCTTTACTTCTTCTTTTCCAATTTGAATGCCTTTTATGTCTTCTTCTTGTCTAATTGCAATAGCTAATACTTCCAGTACTATGTCGAACAGGAGTAGTGAGAGTGGGCATCCTTGTCTTGTTCCTGTTCTTAGGGGAAATGGTTTTAGTTTTTGCCCATTGAGTATGATGTTGGCTCTGGGTTTGTCATATATGGCTTTTATTTATTATGTTGAAGTATGATCCTTCTATTCCCACCTTGTTGAGAGTTTTTATCAAGAAAGGGTGTTGGATTTTGTCAAATGCTTTTTCTGCATCAATTGATATGACTATGTGATTTTTATCTCTCAATTTGTTTATGTGATGTATCAGGTTTATTGATTTGTGGATATTGTACCATCCTTGCATTCCTGGGATAAATCCTACTTGGTAATGGTTTATGATATTTCTGATGTACTCCTGGATCCGATTTGCTAGAATTTTGTTGAGGATTTTGGCATCTATGTTCATGAGGGATACTGGCCTGTGATTCTCTTTCCTTGTGTTGTCTTTATTTGGTTTTGGTATTAGGGTGATGCTGGCTTCATAGAATGAGCTTGGAAGTGTTCTTTCCTCTTGAATTTTTTGGAATAGTCTGAGGAGGATAGGTTTTAGTTCTTCTTTGAATGTTTGGTAAAACTCCCCTGTGAAGCCATCTGGCCATGGGCTTTTGTTTGCTGGAAGCTTTTTGATGACTGCTTCAATTTCTTCCATAGTTACTGGCATATTGAGCTGTTTAGATTCTTCCTGATTGAGTTTTGGAAGGTTATATTTTTCTAGGAATGTGTCCATTTCCTCCAGGTTGTTGGAATAGAGTTGTTCATAATATTTTTTCCTCCAGTTTGTTGGAATAGAGTTGTTCATAATATTTTTTAACAATCCTTTGTATTTAGGTCGAGTCTGTTGTTATTTCTCCTCTTTCATTTCTGATTTTGTTTATTTGGGTCCTCTCTCATTTCTTCTTTTTGAGCTTGGCTAGAGGTTCATCAATCCTGTTTATCCTTTCAAAGAACCAGCTCTTGGTTTTGTTGATTTTTTGTATTTTTTTTTTTTTTGGCCTCTATGTCGTTTATCTCCGCTCTGATCTTTATTATTTCCTTCCTTCTGCTTACATTGGGCTTTTCTTGTTGCTCCCTTTCTAACTCTTTGAATTGTAGGATTAGGTAATTTATTACCATTGTTTCTTGTTTTTTGCAGTAAGCTTGTAGAGCTATGAACTTCCCTCTCAAGACTGCTTTCGCTGTGTCCCATAGATTTTGGATTGTTGTGTTTTCATTTTCGTTTGTTGCCATGATGTTATTTCTTCTTTGATCTCTCTGGTAACCCAGTCATTGTTTAATAGCATGCTATTTAGTCTCCATGTGTTTTATTTTTATGGATTTTTTTTATTGTAGTTTTCTGCCACTGTGATCTGAGAAGATGCTTGACATGATTTCTATCTTCTTGAATTTGAAGAGACTTTTCCTGTGACCCAATATATAGTCTATCTTTGAAAATGACCCATGTGTACTTGAGAAGAATGTATAGTCTTTGGCTTTGGGGTGAAATGTTCTGAAGATGTCAATTAATTCCATCTGGACTAGTGAGTCATTTAGGATTGATGTTTCTTTGCTGATTTTTTTGTTTAGAGGATTTGTCCAATGGTGATAGTGGGGTATTAAATTCTCCTACTATGATTGTATTGGTGTCAATCTCTCCCTTGATATCCTCCCGGAGTTTTTTTTTATGTATTTGGGTGTTCCTGTATTGGGTGCGTATATGTTTACCAGAGTTATTTCTTCTTGTTGGATTTATCCCTTTAGTATTATGAAGTGGCCTTCCTTATCTCTTGTTATGGTCTTCACTTTTAGGTCTATTTTGTCAGATATAAGTATAGCTACCCCAGCTTTTTTTTTCATTTCCACTTACCTGAAAGATATTTTTCCATCCCTTCACTTTCAGTCTGTGTGAGTCCCTTGTTCTGATGTGGGTCTCTTTTAGACAGCATATATATGGGTCATGTTTTTTTTATCCATTCAGCTATTAGATGTCTTTTTGTTGGAGCATTTAGTCCTTTTACATTTAAAGTTATTATTGAAAGGTACTTGTTGTAGCCATTTAAATTTTTTGTGCCTGTGTTCCTTCTTACCTTTTTATTTCTACTTTTTATAGCATTCTCTTTAGCATTTCTTGCATTGCTGGCTTGGTAGTGATAAACTCCCTTTACCTTTTTTTGTCTGCCAAGCTCCTGATTTCCCCTTCAATTTTGATTAATAGTCTTGCTGGATAGAGTATTCTTGGATTCAGTCCCTTGCTTTGCATCACTTTGTATACCTCCTTCCATTCCCTTCTAGCTTGATGTGTTTCTGTTGAGAAATCATTTGATAATCTGATGGGAGATCCTTTTTAGTTAACTCTGTCTCTCTCTTGCAGCCTTTACGATTCTCTCTTTGTCATTAACATTTGCCATTGTAATTATGATGTGTTTTGGTGTGGGTCTTTTGGGATTCATCTTGCTTAGAACTCTCTTTAGTTGTGTAACTTTTTACTTCCACATATCAAGGAAGTTTTCTGTCATTATTTCTTCAAATAAATTTTCTAATCCTCGCTGCTCTTCTTGTCCTTCTGCCAGCACTATTATACGTATGTTACTTCATTTCATGTTGTTCCATAGCTCCCTTAGGCTCTCCTCCTGCTTCTTAATATTTTTCTCCAGTTGCTGTTCAGAATAGGTTTGTTTCTGTGCTTTATCTTCTAACTCACTAATTTGGTCCTTTGCTTCTTCTAGTCTACTGTTGAAACCTTTCATGGTGTTTTTGATTGTTGCTATGACACTTTTCATTTCTCCCTGATTTTTGCATAGGTTGTTGATTTTCTCATCCATCCTCTGTATGAACTATACGACCATTGCTCTGAATTCTTTTTCTGTCATGTTGTGTGCTTCTGTTTCATTTATTTCCTTTCTTGGCGATTCCTCCTTTTCTTTCCTCTGGGAATTGTTTCGTTGTCTCCCCATTCTGACTATGACCAGCAGGTTCAAAGGTTGAGTTGTGGGGGCCTGAGCTGTGTGCTGTGGGAGCTTTGAACCCCCCAAGTGTCACTGAAGAGCTCTGACACCAAGATGTGTGGCTGCTGTGGGTTGGTGGGAGGCACGCTCGCCCTGGATCAGAGTCACAAGCACTTAGTGTGGTGTCGTGTGTGCACCTAGAATCAGGGACCTTGCCTGAGACCCAACTGGCGTGTGCCAAAAATCAGAGTCCCCTAGTGTGCCTAGTGTGTGTCAGGAGTCAGAGACCCCTTGTGTCTGAGCTGAGAATCAAGTATTAGAGTCTCTGTTGCTTGGTGTGGTCTCGCACTGAGAATCAGGGTCCCTGTGTGCACATGCGCCAAGAATTGGAGTCACTGCCTCTTAGTGTGAATGCACTGGGAATCAGGGATCCCAGGCACACACGATGAGAAACAGAGTATAGTCACTGGTGTTCAGTTCTGCCTCTTGTGTGGAGATTCAGTGTCCCTGGTCTGCTTGGGAGACTGGGTTGCACCGTAGCACTGTGTTGGCAGGAGTTCCACTCCTGCCTTGCGGAAAACAGCCTTCCATGTGCACTTGCCCTGAGTCAAAGTCAGGTGGCACTGCCGCCCATTGTGGGCATGGGTTCTGGTCACACGGGTGTGCACTGCTGGGAACAAACTCCTCGTGTTCATGCACCCAGGCTCGAATTCAGCACTGCCTCCCTGCCTGGGTGCGGAGTCTGGTCATGGGAAAGAAACTCCCTGAGTTTGCATGTCCAGGTTCAAATTCAGCACAGCCTCCCTGCTTGGGTGCAGGGTCTGGTCGTGGGAAATCAACTCCCCGTGTTCGCACCCCCAGGCTCAAATTCAGCGCTGTCTCCCTGCGTGGGCATGGGATCTGGTTGTGGAAAACTATTTCCCCAAGGTCGCGCACCCAGGCTCAAATTCAGCACAGCCTCCCTGCCTGGGCATGGGAAACAAACTTCCCTTGTCTGCACACCAAGGCTCAAATTCACATAGAGCTGCCACTGGTGTGTGTGGGCAGAAAGCCTGTTTGTGCGGAGAGGGTCTGGCAGTTCCTATGCCACTGCCGCAGGGCCAGCAGGGAGGGGAATTGGCTCTGTGATTCACAGAAATCTGCAGTGGGGGTGCCTGGAGTCTTGGTGTCCCTGGGTCTGCAGCTGTGGTTGCAGGTCTTTTACCGGAGTGGCTATAGGGTCCCGATTTACGACTGAGACCAGATTGGGTAGTGGCGAGGCTAGGATCCTAGTCTCAAGCAGTTCCATTCTTCAAGATGGCACAGTCTCTGTGCCGGCAGTGTCCTCCCCAGAGTTTTTGTGGTGGCAGCGGGATTTTTCTGTCTAAGACTGCCTGGATTGGCAGCCCCTTGAAATACCGCCAGGATCTAACTGTTCCTATTTCACTCACACCCACACACCCACACATGTCCACAGACTCCTCTATTGCTCCCTCACTCTCTCACACACTCTCCCTCCCTACCTTCTTGCCAGTTGCCATCTTTCCCCCCACCAAAGAGAAACTCTTTAATCATGTTCTTTCATTGCCAAAATACATATGCATTAATTTGCTTTATTTTATTCCACAAACACTTTATATTGTACTATTACTATATGCCAGATACTGTTCTAAGCCCTTCAAAGTACTAACCTCTATAATATTTATTTTATATTTATTTATTTATTTATTTATTTATTTATATCTTTATTGTTGAAAATATTACATAAATCCTCCTTTCTCCCATTGACCTCTTCCAGCCAGCTCCTGCCCACCCCCCAGACCCTCACCACCCCATTGTCTGTATCCATGGGTTATGCATATATGCATACAAGTTCATTGTTTGATCTCTTCCCACCTACCCACCCTCCCCTGCCTTCCCTCTGAAGTTCTTGAAGTTCAATAGTATGTTCCATGCTTCTGTGTCTCTGGGTCTATTTTTGTTCACCAGTTTATTAATATTTATTTTATAGTAGTTGTTTTAATTTTATAAAAATAGTAGTTGCAGGAGGGAAGGCTGCAGCAGGGCAGAATTAATTATAATACAAAGTAATACTTTCTTCCAAACCCCATTTTAACTGCTACCAAGCATATAATTTTGTATTCTGCTTAAAAAATGAAGCCATTATAACATTGTTTTCCTGTATTTTAATATACATATTAAAAGCATAATTATTAATGATCATGTAGTATTCCAATATATGGGAACAAAATTTAATAATTATTTTAATGTTAGTTTTGATTACTAATTTACATAATGAAGTGGGCAAATGTTCTGTTTTTTAATATTAAGACTTTCATCCAAGTTCTTTTTATTTTAACTTTAACCTCCAAGTCTTTTGCAAACTCAGTGAAGAACTAAATGGCAAGTCAGAAGCAGGAGTCATGTATCACTTACTAGCCAAGGGTTTGGTGACAAATATACTGGAATGTAGCTTGATTATTCCTAAATGAAGCCACAAACCTTAAAGATGGTATTTTCCTATTCAACATGTATATAAAACCTTTCATCTTCCTCCTGCACAAAAAAATGTACCATATATTTTACTCAGTTTTTTAAAACCTGCAAGAGCTTAAATAATAGAGTTCTCTTGAGCCCTTTTAGGAGAATTATAAACTTTAGGCCACCAAAAAATGAATGGAGGATCTAGTACATTTTTACCAATACCAAACATTAAATCAACTTAACCATAAGACTAAGACTGAAACAAGCATATGTTTTATGGTTTAAACAGAAAACAAATTTAAATGTATGAACACTATCAATGTAGACAATGTAACTAGCAAAAGTTAGGACTAGGAGGGAAATTTCTTACTGGGGATAAAAAAAAATCTGACAAGGTAAGTAATAGACACATAAATATATATTTAAATAATGACCTAAGAAAAACAATATAATCAATAAAAATTGAATAATAATTTCCCCCATCATTGCTCTTTGAGGTATCCCAACTAAACGAATGAGGCAGTAGATACTTTTTAATGGAATCAGCAGTTAATATGTAAAACTAAAACAGACAAAAATTCCAAATTACCAAAAGAATGTTTTAAAACTAAACTAATAAAATAAAGACTGTATAATAAGGAAAAAAAATAAATAAAAGTAGGAAGTCTGACACATATGGTTAGTCAAGTAAGATATACTATTTGACTGTTGCCATGTCTGGAAAATGCTTCCTTAGTTATCCTCTTTGTGGATATCTCTCACTTTCAAATCTTTGCTCCAATATCACTGTTTCAATGAGGCCTACCTTAATCACCTTATTTTAAATTGTATGTGCTTAACATAATACCAATAATTTCCCCTTACCCACCTTTGACTTTTCCCCATAAAAAATAGTACCTTTTAACTCACTATACAATTGACTTATTATTCTTTTATTTATTTATAATTTAAAAAATGTAAATTACAGTTTACATTCAATATTATTATTTTTCTTTTAAAAAATCTTTATTGTTGAAAGTATTACATAGATCCTCTTTCTTCCCTCCATTAACCTCTTCCAGCCTGTTCCCATCAACACCCCCCCCCAGGCACTCACCACCCCATTGTCTCTGTCCACAGGTTATGCATATATGCATACAAGTTCATTGGTTGATCTCTTCCCATCCACCCTCCCCTGCCTTCCCTCTGAGGTTCAATAGTCTGTTCATGCTTCTATGACTGTGGGTCTATTTTTAATTATCAGTTTATTTGGTTCATTTGATTCCACATAAGAGTGAGATCATGTGATACTTACCTTTCTCTGACTTGCTTATTTTGCTCAGCATAATAATCTTCAGGTCCATCCATGCTGTTGTAAATGGTAAGAGTGCCTTCTTTTTTATTGCTTCATAGTATTTCATTGTGTAAATGTACCACAGTTTTGTGTTTTTTTTATCCACTCATCTGCTGATGGGCACTTAGCCTATTTTCAAGTCTTAGCTACTATAAATTGCACTGCTTTGAATATATGTTTCTTAGGATATATTCTTAGAAGTTGGATCACTGGATCAAATGAGTGTTCCATTTTTAATTTTTTGAGGAAACTCCATATTGTTTTCTACAGTGGTTGCACCAGTCTGCATTCCCACCAGCAGTGTACTAGGGTTCCCTTTCTCCACAACCTCACCAATACTTGCCGTTGATTGATTTATTGATGATAGCCATTCTGACAGGTGTGAGATGGTACCTCATGGTTTTAATTTGCATCTCTCTGATGATTAGTGACTTTGAGCATTTTTTCATGTGTCTCTTAGGCATCTGTATGTCCACTTTGTAAAAGTGTCCATTTAGGTCCTTTGCTCATTTTTTAATTGGATTGTTTGTCTTCCTTTTGTTAAGTTGTATGAGTTCCCTATATATTTTGAAGATTAACCCCTTGTAAGATGTATTATTGTCAAATATGTCCTCCCATGTAATGAGCTCGCTATCAATATCATTAAAATGTATGGACATTTTAATGATGTTGATTCTACCAATCCATGAAAATGGTATTTTCTTCCACTTGTTTACCTCTTCCTCTATCCCTGTTTTCAACATCCTGTAGTTTTCCAAGTAGAGGTATTTTACCTCCTTGGTTAGTTTATTTCTAGGTGTCTTAATTTTTTTTTTTCTGCAATGATAAATAGGATTGTTTTTTTCACTTTCTCTTTTTGAGAGTTGATTATTGGTGTATAAAAATGCCATTGATTTCTGAGTATTAATTTTGTATCCTTCTACATTGCATAATTCATTTATTAACTCTAGTAGTTTTTTGGTGGAATCTTTAGAGTTTTCTATGTGCAATGTCATGTCATCTGCAAATAAAGAGAGTTTTATTTTCTCCTTTCTAATTTGGAAGCCTTTTATTTTTTCTTCTTGTCCAATTGCTGAGGCAAGTACTTTCAGTACTATGTTGAATAATAGTGGTGATAGCAGACATTTCTATCTTGTTCCTGTTCTTAGGGGCAATAGTTTTAGTTTTCACCCATTGAGTATGATGTTGGCTGTAGGTTTGTCATATATGGCTTTTATTATCTTCAGTTATGATCCCTTTTTTCCCACATTGCCAAGAGTTTTTATAAAAAATGGATGTTGGATTTTGTTGAATGCTTTTACTGCATCAATTGATATGATCATGTGATTTTTGTCTTCCAATTTTTTTATGTGATGTATCACATTTATTGATTTGCAAATATTGTACCAGCCTTGCATCCCTGGAATAAATCCCACTTGGTCATGGTGCATGATCTTTTTAATATATTGTTGAATTTGATTTGCTAATATTTTGTTGAGTATTTTAGCACCTATGTTCATCAGAGTTGTTGGCCTGTAATTTTGTTTCATTGTAGTGTCTTTATTTGGTTTTGGAATGAGGATAATGCTAGCCACGTAAAAAGACCTTGGAAGTGTTCCTTACTCTTGAAGATTTTAGAATAGTTTGAGGAGACTAGGTGTTAGTTTTTATTGGATGTTTGGTAAAACTTCCCAGTGGAGCCTTCTGGACTAAGACCTTTTTTTGTTTTGTTTGTTTGTTTGTTTGTTTTTACAGCTTCAATTTCATCAGTAGTTATGGGCCTATGCAAGTTTTCTGATTCTTCTGGATTAAGTTTTGGAAGATTGTATTTTTCTATGAATTTGTCCATTTCGTCCAGGTTGTCCAGCTTGTTGACATATATTTGTTTGTAGTATTTTTTTTAATGATCCTTTGTATTTCTGTGGGATCAGTTGTTACTTCATCTCTTTTATTTCTTAGTAGAGGCCTGGTGCATGAAATTTGTGCATGGAGGGGGGGTGTTCCCTCAGCCCAGCCTTCACCCACTCCAATCAGGGACCCCTTGGGGGATGTCTGACTGACGGTTTAGGCCTGATCCCACAGGATTGGCGGTCAGACACCCCACTCACAATCTGGGACTGCTGGCTCCTAACCACTCACCTGCCTGCCTGCCTGATTGCCCCAACCCCTCTGCCTGCCTGCCTGATCGCTCTTAACCTCTCTGCCTGCCTGATCACTCCTAACTGCCTCTGCCTGCCTGCCTGATCACCCCTAACTGCTCTCCCCTGCTGGCATGATCTCTCCCCCAACTGCCCTCCTCTGCTGGCCAATTTAGTTCTGATTGGTCAGTTTCTATGCCAGTCAGCATCAAAAGCTCGGCCTCCTAGGCAGCCATTGGCTCTCACAGTTGACCCAGATTTGTTTTGATTGGTCAGTTTCTATGCCAGTCAGCGTCAAAAGCTCCGCCTCCTAGGCAGCCATTGGTTCCTTACATTCACCCAGGTTTGGTTCTGATTGGTCAGTTTCTATGTCAGTCAGCATCTCTGGGCCTATCTATGGGGACTGATCAGAAAGGTGGGGCTGATCAGCAGCCCTGGTGGAGGCCTGGAGAGAAATGGGATGTGGCTGTTGGCCAGGCTGGGAGAGAAAGAGAGGCAAGTTCTGATCAACAGCTGCCACAGAGGCTATGGATCAGACCCTGCCTCTCTCTCTGCAGGCCTCCCTCCGGGCCTGATCTGCAGCCCCCTAGGCAGTCAGTGTTGGGTCGGGGTACTGGCAGCGACCCCAGTCAGTGCTGGGTCCACTGACTTCCTGGCTGGCTGTAATGGTCGTTACGACCCTGACTCTTTATTATATGGATTTTGTTTATTTGGGACCTCTGTCTTTCTTTCTTGATGAGTCTGGCTAAAGGTTTATCAATTTTGTTTATCTTTTCAAAGAACCAGCTCTTCGTTTCATTTATCTTTTGCATTTTTTTAGTCTCTATGTCATTTATTTCCACTCTGATCTTTATTATTTCCTTCCTTTTACTTACTTACTCTGCAATTTCTTGTTATCTTTCTAATTCCTTAACATATGGGGTTAGATAGTTTATTAGAAGTTTTTCGAGATAGTGCTATCTATGAACTTCCCTCTCAGGACTGCTTTCACTGTGTCAAATAGATTTTGGATTGTTGTGTGTTCATTTCATTTGTTTCCAAGATGTTTTTTATTTCTTCTTTGATCTCTTTGGTAGCCCATTCATTGTTTAATAGTATGCCATTTGGTGTCCATGTATTTGATTGTTTTTGAGCATTTTTATTGTAGTGGATTTCCAATGTCATGCCATTGTGGTCTGAGAAGATGCTTGATATGATTTAAATCTTCTTGAATTTGTAGAGACATAGCTTGTGTCCTAACATGCGGTCTATCTTTGAAAATGTTCTATGTGCACTTGAGTGGAATGCATATTCCATAACTTTGGGGTGGAATGTTCTGAAGATGTCAGTTAGTTCCATCTGTTGTAGAGCGTCATTTAGGATTGCTGTTTCCTTGTTGCTTTTTGTCTAGAAGATTTATCCAGTGATGTTAGGGGGTATTAAAGTCCTCTACTATAGTGATATTGCTGTTGATCTCTCCATTGATATTCTCCAGAACATTTTTTTTAATATATGTAGATGTTGATGTTCCTTCGTTCCTTTCTATTTCTTCTTTCTACAGCAGTCCCTTTAGCATTTTTTGTATTACTGGCTTGGTGGTAATAAACTCCCTTAGCCTTTTTTTTTTTTTTTTTTGTCTGCAAAGCTCCTGATTTCCCCTTCAATTTTGAATGAGAGCCTTGCTGGATAGCATATTCTTGGATTCAGTCCTTTGCTTTGTATCACTTTGTATATTTCATTCCATTCCCTTCTGTCCTGATATGTTTCTGTTAAGAAATCAGTTGATAGTTTAATGGCAGATCCCTTGTAGGTAACTTTCTGTCTCTCTCTGGCAGCCTTTAAGATTCTTATTTTGTCATTGATGTTTGCCAATTTAATTACGATGTATCTTGGTGTTGATCTTTTGGGGTTCATCTTGTTTGGGACTCTGTGCTTCTTGGACATGTGTGACCTTTTTCTTCCCAAGTTCAAGGAAGTTTTCTGTCATTATTTCTTAAACAGATTTTCTCTTCCTTGCTCAGCTTCCTCTCTTTCTGGCACCCCTATTATACAGATGTTGTTTTGTTTTGTGTTGTCCCAAACCTCCCTTAGACTCTCCTGCTGCTTTTTAATTATTATTTTTAATTATTATTTAATTATTTTTCCAGTTACTACTCTGCTTGGGTGTTTTTTCCTACCTTGTCTTCTAACTTGCTGATTTGGCCCTCAGCTTTTTTTTAGTCTACTGTTGAAACCTTCCATTGTGTTCTTTATTTCAACTATGTCATTCTTCATTTCCTCTTGATTCTTACACATGGTGAATTTTTCCACCCTTATATTTGAGCATCCTTATAACCATTACTCTGAATTCTTTCTCTGACAAATTGCTTGCCTCCATTTCATTTAGTTGCCTTTCTGGTGATTCCTGCTTTCCTTTCATATGGGGCTTCTTTTTTGTCTCCCCATTTTTGCTGTTCCTTTGTAATAGTTTCTATGTATTAGATGAAACTGCTATGCCACCCATATATTTTTTTTGAATTGGTCTTATGTAATAGATGTTTTGTGAGACCCAGTGGGAGTAATCTTTTAGTTCTCCTTGGATGTGTGTTCTAGGGAGCTCCCCTACATGAGATACTTGGGCTATCTTGATGTAGTTGGATCTTGAATGTTATTATCTTGTTTGTAGATGAAGTCTCCTCTCAGGGTGTCTGCTTATATGGTTTGCTCCCTGCCACATCATGCCAAGTGTTCTGGAGGTACTGACCAAACTGCACAAAATACAACATGATAAGACATGATACAGAAGGAACAAAACACGAATGTATACAAGACACCTATAACCCCAATAAAAGTGACCACCAGAGAAAATAGAATTAGGAAAGAGAAAGAGAGCAAGAATGATAGCAAAAGAGGAAAAACAGAAATAATTGGTTGATGCAGAGCTTAAATAAAGAAAATGAGGTTAAGGAATTGGAGGAATAGGGGAAGGACCACAGTTTATAATAGAGGATGGATCAAAGAAATGAGAAGACAAGAAGAAAAGTAAATACTTAAAAAATTAAAAAAAAATTTAAAGGAGACTAGAGGAGAGAATAGTTAGGCCTAAACTTAGGAAGTCAGACAAGTTAAAAAATTAGGAGAAGAAAAGAGCAAGAGAAGAGAGAACAACACTGAGTAGTGAAGAAAAAGAAAGGAGAATGGGAAATGGAGTAGTAGCAGGAAGAAAAAAATAGATATATGAATAAACCAACAGAGACTGGAATAATAACACATCACTAAAGCAGATAAAGAATGTCAATTTTTAAAAGAGGGAGAAAAGAAAGGAAGGAGAAAACTAAATTGGAGAAAGGAGAAGAAAAATGGGAGGGAAAAAGGAGAAGAGTAGAAGCAAAAGGTGCAAAAAATAAAACAATTTTAAAAAATAAAATAAGTGAAGTATCATTCACTTCAGCTGAGTTTTAATGCCTTATGGAAGCTGGTTTAGGTCCCCACTCCTCTGTACTGCCTGCCAATTCTGGGCTTCTTATTAAGAACTTAGGTTCTAACAACTGTGAGGCACTGTCTTTTGGCTTTTAGTACTCTGCTTTAAGCTTCAAGTGATCCACACATCCTCTGCTTATGTCTGTCTCCACAAGACTTGGCTGCAACAGGCAGGGCCAATCTGCACTCTGCCTGTTCACCAACTGTGAATCATAATCATTTAAGTGTCTGTTTCTTACAGCGCTTTATGTGGGGTTGGTGCTGTTTTGCTTTCAGGGAATAAGATGTGTGTGTTTTTGCTGTCCCACAGCTACTCCTCTGTGAGTGGCCCAATATACTACTCTGCACTTCGTTTGACAGAGATCCTTGTATTGAGACCAATGGGGTTGGCTGGCACACTGGAGTTTTTATCAGTCTGGTTCCCAGAATAGTGGGGAGGATGGCCCCTCTTCCAATCCAGTCACTGAGGGCTCCTTGAGCCTACTCAGACCCATAAGATTGCCCTCTGCCTTTGTTTACTGTGTAAAGCTCCAAATGCAGGGTGTGGAAGGCTGTATCTCCTGCCCTGGGGCTACTGGGAGGCGCTAACTTTTTGGGGGATAAATGGCCACTTAGGTTTAGAAGTCTAAGAACATCACAATGCAGGACTGCTGGCCACATATCCCTGCCCTGCTTCCCTCTCCTGCCTCTCCTCAGGCACCTCAAGTCCATGACTTCATCCCAGTGCCAAAGTCTCTGGTGAGTGATTTTAATTGAAAAGTCCTATGTTATGGGTTTAGAGAATAAATACAAATATAAAACAAAAGAAAAACAACAATGAAACTGGGGCTTTCTCTCCCCCCAGCACCATGCTGCTTTCCCCTCATGGTACAGCCTTTCCCAGCTGTGGTCTCGGGTCCAAACACTCTGGCAGCCAGTAGCCCTGCGGCTTTTCCTTTTCACAGTTGGATGTTATGCCTGCCACTAAAGGGATGGGGCTTTGGTGCTCACCCTGGTCTAGGCTTCTATTTTTCTGAGGGAACTGAATCTCCCATAATGCAGCTTCCACCACTCACTCATGGCCTGCCGGCCTGGTGCAATGGCCTGCTGCCCCTCTGAAGCCATTGCAACCCTTCCTACTGGTCTCCAGGCTTTTTCTGCCCTTCCTTGTTGAAGGCTGCTTCCTCAGCTGGGCCTAATTTGTTAATTCAGGGTAATGTTCTCCAATTTAAGTGTATTTCCAGTCTGACCCCAGGATGAGGTACATGACACATCTGCCTATTCAGCTGCCATTTTTTCTTCCATGTTGGTGAATTTCTCATCCAGACGTTTGAGCATTCTTATTACCATTGCTCTAAATTCTTTATCTGACAAATTGCTTGCCTCCATTTCATTTAGTTCTTTTTCTGTTGATTCCTCCTTTTCTTTCATTTGGGGAAT
This sequence comes from Plecotus auritus, assembly GCF_963455305.1. NCBI lineage: Eukaryota > Metazoa > Chordata > Mammalia > Chiroptera > Vespertilionidae > Plecotus > Plecotus auritus. The sequence goes on along the minus strand of NC_137784.1, from coordinate 58,636,473 downwards.
AGTTTTTTGTCTCCCCATTTTTGTTGTTTCTTTGTAATAGTTTCTATGTATTAGATAAAACTGCTTTGCTACCCAGATTTTTTCCAATTGGTCTTATGTAGTAGATTTTTTTTGGGATCCAGTGGGGCAATCTCTCAGGTCTCCTGGGCTGTGTGTTCTAGGGAGGTTTCCTACATGATATATTTGGGTTCTCTTGATGTAGTTGGTTCTTGAATGTTATTGTCCTGTTCATGGATGGAGTCTCCTCTCAGGGTGTCTGATTATGTGGCTCACTCCCTACCATGTCATGTTAAACATTCTGGAGGTGCTGACCAAACTGCACAAAATATAACATGACAAGAAGGAACAGAACACAAGTGTACACAAGGCACCTATAATCCCAATAATAGTCACCACCAGAGAAAAGGGAAATAGGAACGAGAAAAGAGAGCAAGAATGATAGTGGGAAAAAAAGAGAGAAAGAGAGAATATGGGAAGAAAACAACTACAAAACAAACAAATAAACCAAAAAGCACAAACAAAAAACACCAAGAAAAGGGAGGGGGGGGGCATAATCTGTAGATGCAGAGCTTAAATAAAGAAAATAAGTTAAATCCCAAGAAACTAGAAACACCAATAAGAAAGGATATATGCAACCTTATGTTCATAGCAGCAAAATTTACCATAGCTAAGATTTGGAAACAGCCTAAGTGCCCATCAGCAGATGAGTGGATTAAAAAACTGTGGTACATCTACACAATGGAATACTAAGTTGCTGGAAAAAATAGGGAATTCTTACCATTTTCAATAGCATAGATGGAACTGGAGAGCATTATGCTAAGCATAATAAGCCAGTCAGTGAAAGAAAAATACCACATGATCTCACTCATTTATGGATAATAAAGAACATTATAACCTGATGGACAAAAAGGTAGATACAGAGGCAGAGAAGCATCAAACAGACTGTCAAATTACAGTGGGAAGGCTGGGGAAAGGGGGGAGGTAAGAGATCAACTGAAGGACCTGTATGTATGCATATAAGCATAACCAATGGACGCAAGACACTGGGGGGTGAGGGCATGTATGGGAGTGGGGTGGGGGGGCAATAGGGGTATATGGACACATATGTAATACCTTAATCAATGAAAAAAGAAAATAAGTTAAGAAATCTGATGAATAGGGGAAGGAGCATGGTTTAGAATAGAAAAGTGGGGAAAGAAATGAGAAGAAAAAAAAAAATTTAACAACAGCTTTTTTATCCCCTCATCTACTGATGGGCACTTGGGTTGTTTCCATATCTTAGATATTGTAAATTGTGCTGTTGTGAGCATAGCATTGCATACATTCTTTCTGATTGGTGTTCAGCGTTTCTTAGGATGTATTCCTAGAAGTGGGATCGCTGGGTCAAATGGCTGTTCCATATTTAATTTTTTGAGGAAACTCCATACTGTTTTCCAGTATAGCTGCACTAATCTGCATTCCCATCAGCATTGTACTAGGGTTCCCTTTTCTCCACATCCTCTCCAGCACTTGTCATTTGTTGATTTATTGATGGTAGCCATTCTGAAAGGTGTGAGGTGATACCTTATTGTTGTTTTAATTTGCATCTCTCTGATCATCAGTTACTTTGAGCATTTTTTCATATGTCTCTTGGCAATCTGTGTGTTCGTATTGGAGAAGTGTCTATTTAGGTTCTTTGTTCATATTTTAATTGGATTGTTTGTCTTTTTGTTAAGTTGTATGAGTTCCTTATATATTTTGGATATCAACACTTAGTCAGATGTATCATTGTCAAATCTGTTCTCCCATACAGTGGGTTCCCTTTTCATTTTGTTGATAGTTCCTTTGGCTGTGCAGAAGATTTTTATTTATTTATTTAATAATTCTTTATTGTTGAAAGTCTTACATATGTTCCCTTTCCCTCCTCCCCTTTGACCCCCTCCAGACTGCCCCTGATTTCCCCCCTCCCCAAGCCTTCAGCACCCTATTGTCTGTGTCCATGCATTATGCATACAAGGTCTTTGGTGAATTACCTCCAACCCACACATCCTCCTGAGCCTTCCATCTGAGATTCTTCACTCTGTTCCATGCTTCCATGTCTCTAGATCCACTCCGTTCATCAGTTCATTTTGTTACTTAGATTTCAAATATGAGTGCGATCATGTGATACTTATCTTTCTCTGACTGACTTATTTCACTTAGCATGATACTCTCCAGGTCCCTACATGCTATCTCAAAGGGTAAGAGATTTTTTTTTTTTTTTTACTACTGCATAGCAGTCATGGTATAAATGTACCACATGTTTTTTATCCATTCATCTACTGATGAATTCGTGGGCTGCTTCCAGATCTTAGCTATTGTAAATTGTGCTGCTATGAACACCGGGGTTCATACATTTTTTCTGATTGGTGCTTCCAGTTTTTTAGGATATATTCCTAGAAGTGGAATCATTGGGGCAAATAGCAGTTCCATATTTAATTTTTTGAGGTAATTCCATAATGGTTGCACTAGTCCTCATTCCCACCGACAGTGTACTAGGGTTCCCTTTTCTCCACATCCTTACCAGCACATGTCAATTGTTGATATGTTGATGGTAGCCATTCTAACAGGTGTGAGGTGATACCTCAATGTCTTTTTAATTTGCATCTCTCTGATGATCAGTGACTTTGAGCATTTTTTCATATGTCTCTTGGCCATCTATATGTCCTGTTTTGAGAAGTGTCTATTTAGGTCCTTTGCCCATTTTTTTATTGCATTGTTTGTCTTCCTTTCATTAAGTTGTATGAGTTCCTTATATATTTTAGATATTAACCCTTTATCAGATGTATCTTTGTCAAATATGTTCTCCCATACAGTGGGCTCTCTTTTTGTTTTGTTGATGGTTTCTTTTGCTGTGCAGAAGCTTTAGATTATGATGTAGTCCCATTTGTTTATTTTATACTTAGTTTTCTTTGCCTTAGGAGATGCATTGGTAAAAATATTGCTATGAATGATGTCTGATATTTTGCTGCCTATGGTTTCTTCTGGGATTTTTATGGTTTCATGACTTAAATTTATGTCTTTTATCAATTTTGAGTTTAGTCTTATATATGATGTAAGTTGGTGGTCTAGGTTCAATTTTTTTCATGTATCTGTCCAATTTTTCCAACACTGTTTATTGAAGAGACTGTCTTGACCCCATTGTATATTCTTGCCTCCTTTGTCAAATATTAATTGAGTGTAATGGCTTGGATTGATTTCTGGGTATCTGTTCTGTTCAGTTGATCTATGTGCCTGTTCTTGTGCCAGTACCAGGCTGTTTTGATTATGGTGGCTTTACAGTGTAACTTGAAATCTGGTATTTTGATTCCTCCAACTTTGTTCTTCTTTCTCAAGATTGCTGCAGCTATTTGGGGTCTTTTATGGTTCCATAAAAATTTTTGAAGTATTTCTTCTAGATCTTTGAAATATGCTGTTGTTATTTTAATAGGGATTCTATTGAATTTTTAGATTTCTTTGTGAAGTATGGAAATTTTAATGTTGTTGATTCTACCAATCCATGAACATGGAATATTCTTCCACTTGTTTATATCTTTTTCTATCTCTTTTTTCAACATCCTGTAGTTTTCTAAATATAAGACTTTCACCATCTTGGTTCAATTTATTTCTAAGTATCTTAATTTTTTCTTATAATGGTAAATGGAATTGTTTGTTTAGTTTCTGTTTTTGAGAATTCATTATCCTATATAATAAAGAGCTAATATGCTAATTAGACTGAACAGCAGAACGACTGTCTGGACGACCTTCCAGATGAAGCCAGGTCTGCCAGGGCCAGCCGAGGCTGTGAGGGACTGTGAGGGCTGACCAAGGCTGCAACGGCCGGTCAAGACAGCCGGGGCTGCGAGGGTGAAGCCCCTTGCAACAGTTTTGTGAATCAGGCCTCTAGTTGATATATAAAACAACCATCAATTTTTGTGTGTTGATTTTGTATCCTGCTACATTGTCAAATTCATTTATTAAATCTAGAAGTTTTTTGGTGGAGTCTTTAGGGTTTTCTCTGTCATCTGCAAATAATGAGAATTTTACTTCCTCCTTTCCAATTTGAATGCCTTTTACTTCTTCTTCTTGTCTGATAGCTGTGGCTGGGACTTCTAGTACTATATTGAATCAAGTATGATGTTCGCTTGTAGGTTTGTCATATATGGCCTTTTTCATGTTGAGATATGCTCCCTCTATTCCCACTTTTCTGAGAGTTTTTATCAAAAATGTGTGTTAGGTTTTGTTGAATGCTTTTTCTGCATCTATTGATATGATCATGTGATTATTGTCTTTCAGTTTGTTTATGTGATGTATCACATTTATTGACTTGTGAATATTGTACCAGCCTTGCATACCTGGAATAAATCCCATTGGTCATGGTGTATGACCTTTTCAATATATTGCTGGATCCAATTTGCTAATACTTTGTTGAGGATTTTTAAAAAATATATTTTATTGATATTTCACAGAGAGGAAGGGAGAGGGATAGAGAGCTAGAAACATCGATGAGAGAGAAACATCGATCAGCTGCCTCCTGCACACCTCCCACTGGGGATGTGCCCGCAATCAAGGTACATGCCCTTGACCGGAATCGAACCCGGGACCTTTCAGTCCGCAGGCCGACGCTCTATCCACTGAGCCAAACCGGTTTTGGCTGCTGAGGATTTTAATATCTATGTTTATCAGGAATAATAGCCTTTAATTCTCTTTCTTTGTAGTGTTCTTTTTCCATTTATTTATTTATTTATTTATTTATTTATTTATTTATTTATTTAATTGTCTAAAGTTTTACATATATCTCCTTTTCCCTTAATTGACCCACCCCCCCAGCCATTCCGACCCCAGGAAAGCCCCCACTGCGCCAGTGTCTGTGTCCATTGGTTATGCTAATAAGCATGCATATAAGTCTTTTGGTTGCTCTCTAACCTCCCCCTACCCTACCATTTGTCTCTAGATCTATTCTTGTTCATCAAATTATGCTGATCATTATATACCACATAAGAGTGAGATCATGTGATATTTATCTTTCTCCGCCTGGCTTTTTTCGCTTAGCATAATGCTCTCCAGTTCCATCCTGCTGTTGCAAATGGTAAAAGTTTCCTCTTTTTTACAGCAGTGTAGTATTCCATTGTGTAGATATATCACAGTGTTTTAATACACTCATCTGCTGATGGGCACTTAGGCTGGTTCCAAATCTTTGCTATTGTAAATTGTGCTGCTATGAACATAGGGGTGCATATATCCTTTCTGATTGGTGTTTCTGGTTTCTTGGGATATAGTCCTAGAAGTGGGATTACTGGGTCAAATGGGAGTTCCATTTTTAACTTTTTGAGGAAACTCCATACTGTCTTCCACAGTGGCTGCACAAGTCTGCATTCACACCAGCAGTGCAGGAGGGTTCCTTTTTCTCCACATCCTCGCCAGCACTTGTCCTTTGTTAATTTGTTGATGATTGCCATTCTGACAGGTGTGAGATGGTATCTCATTTTTGTTTTGATTTGCATCTGTTGGATGATTAATGACTTTGAGCATCTTTTCATATGTCTCTGAGCCTTCTGTATGTCCTCTTTCAAAAAGTGTCTATTTAGGTCCTTTGCCCATTTTTTGATTGGATCATTTATCTTCCTTTGTTAAGTTGTATGAGTTCTCTGTAAATTTTGGGAATTAAACCCTTATCAAAAATATCATTGGCAAATATGTTTTCCCATGCAGTGGGCTTTCTTGTTGTTTTGTTGATGATTTATTTGCTGTGCAGAAGCTTTTTATTTTGATGTAGTCCCATTTGTTTATTTTCTCCTTTGTCTCCATTGCCCTGGGACAGTGGTCAGCAAACCACGGCTCGCGAGCCACATGTGGCTCTTTGGCCCCTTGAATGTGGCTCTTCCACAAAATACCACGTGAGGGCACACACATACAGTGTGATTGAAACTTCGTGGCCCATGTGCAGAAGTCGGTTTTCAGCTCTCAAAAGGAATTTCAATCATTGTACTATTGATATTTGGCTGTGTTGACTAATGAGTTTGCCGACCACTGCCCTAGGAGCTGTGTCTGTAAAGATATTGCTATGACATATGTCTGCTATTTTGCTGCCTATGGAGTCTTGTAGAATTTTTATTGTTTCCCGTCTTACATTTAAGTCCTTTAGCCATTTTGAGGTTTTCTTGTGTGTGTATGGTGTAAGTTGGTGATGTAGTTTCATTTTTTTTGCATGTATCTGACCAAATTTCCCAGCACCACTAATTGAAGAGACTGTCTTAACTCCATTGTATGCTCTTGCCTCTTTTGTCAAATATTAATCGAGCATAATGGCTTCGGTTGATTTCTGGGTTCTCTGTTCTGTTCCATTGGTCTATATGTTTGTTCTTGTGCTAGTACCAGACAGTTATGAGAACTGTGGCTTGGTAATATAGCTTGCTATCTCTTATTGTGATCCCTCCAACTTTGTTCTTCTGTCTCAATATTGCTATAGCTATTTGGGGTCTTTTTTTTAATTCCAGATGAATTTTTGGAGAGTTTGTTCTAGATCTTTGAAATACGCTGTTGATATTTTAATGGGGATTGCATTGAATCTGTAGATTGCTTTGGGTAGTATGAACATTTTAATGATGTTGATTCTACCAATCCATGAACATGGTATGTTCTTCCATTTGTTTATGTCTTCCTCTATCTCTTTTTTCAATGTCCTGTAGTTTTCTGAGTACAGGTCTTTTACATCCTTAGTTAAGTTTATTCCTAGGTATCTTAAATTTTTGGTGCAATGGTAAATGGGATTTTTTTTTTTCGTTTGTCTTTCTGTGAGTTCATTATATGTGTATAAAAAGGCCATATATTTCTGGGTGTTAATTTTGTATCCTGCTACATTGTGAAATACATTTATTAGGTCTAGTAGTTTTTTGATGGAGTCTTTGGGGTTTTCTATGTATGGTATCATGTCATCTGCAAATAAGGGCAGTTTTACTTCTTCAGTTCCAATTTGAATGCCTTTTATTTCTTCTTCTTGTCTGATTGCTATGGCTAGCACTTCTAGTACTATATCGAAAAGGAGTGCTGAAATTGGGCATCCCTGACTTGTTCTTGTTCTAAGGGGAAATGAGTTTAGTTTTTGCCCATTGAGTATGATGTTGGCTGTATGTTTGTCATATAAGGCTTTTATTATGTTGAGGTATGATCCCTCTATTCCCACTTTGCTGAGAGTTTTTATCAAGTAAGGGTGTTGGATTTTGTCAAATGCTTTTTCTGCATGGATTGATATGATTATGTGATTTTTGTCTCTCAGTTTGTTTATGTGATGTATCACATTTATTGATTTGCAGATATTGTACCATCCTTGCATCCCTGGAATAAATCCTACTTGGTCATGGTGTATGATCTTTCTAGTGTAATGCTGGATTTGATTTGCTAGAATTTTGTTAAACATCTATGTTCATCAAGGATATTGGCCTATAGTTCTCTTTTTTTTTTGTGGTGTCTTTATTTGGTTTTGGAATTAGGGTAATGCTCGCTTCACAGAAAGAGCTTGGAAGAGTGCCTTCTTATTGAATTTCTTGGAATAGTGTGAGGAGGATAGGTTTTAGGTCTTCTTTGAATGATTGGTAGAACTCCCATGTAAAGCCATCCAGACCAGGGCTCTTTTTTGCTGGAAGATTTTTGATCACTGCTTCAATTTCTTCGGTAGTTATCGCCCTATTCAGGTTTTTTTATTCTTTCTGATTGACTTTTGGGAGTTTGTATTTTTCTAAGAATATTTCCATTTCCTCTAGATTGTCCAGTTTGTTGAAATAGAGTTGCTCAAAGTATTTTTTCATATTTCTTAGTATTTCTGTAGGATCGTTTGTTACTTGACCTCTTTCATTTCTGATTTTGTTTATTTTGGTCCTCCCTCTTTGCTTCTTGGTGAGCCTGGCTAGAGGTTCATCAATCTTATTTATCCTTTCAAAGAACCAACTCTTGGTTTCATTGGTCTTTTGTATTGTTTTTGTTGTTGTTGTGTCTATGTTGTTTATCTCCTCTCTGATCTTTATGATTTACTTCCCTTTGCTTATGCTGGGCTTTCCTTGTTGCTCTCTTTCCACCTCTTTGAGTTATAGGGTTAGATAATTTATCACCATTTTTTTTTTTTGTTGTTTTTAAAGGAAGGCCTGTGGAGCTCTGAACTTCCCTCTCAATACTGCTTTCACTCTGTCCCATAGATTTTGGATTGTTGTGTTTTCATTGTCGTTTGTTGCCATGATGCTTTTTATTTTGTCTTTGATCTCTTTGGTAACCCAATCATTGTTTAATAGCATGCTGTTTAGCCTCCTGGTGTTTGATTTTTTAAATTGTTGTTATTGTAGTTGATTTGTAATTTTATGCCATTGTCATATGAGAAAATGCTTGATATGATTTCTATCTTCTTGAATTTAAAGAGACTTTTTCTGTGTCCCAATATGTGGTCTATCTTTGAAAATGACCCATGTGCACTTGAGAAGAATGCATATTCCATGGCTTTGGGGTGAAATGTTCTGAAGATATCAATTAATTCCATTTGATCTAGTGAGTCATTTAGGATTGATGTTTCTTTGTTGATTTTTTTGTTTAGAGTATTTTTTCCAGTGGTGTTAGTTAAAGTCCCCTAGTATTACTGTATTGCTGTCAATCTCTCCCTTGATATCTTGGAGAAGGTTTTTTTTAATGTATTTGGGTGCTCCTCTATTGGGTGTATATATGCTTACCAGAGTTATATCTTCTTGTTGACTTGCTCCCTTTAGTATTATGAAGTGGCCTTACTTATCCTTTGTTATGGCCTTCACTTTGATGTCTAATTGGTCAAATATAAGTATTGCTACCCCAGCTTTTTTTTCATTCCCATTTGCCTGAAAAACTTTTTTCCATCTCTTCACCATCAGTCTGTGTGAGTCTTTGTTCTGAGGTGGGTTTCCTATAGACAGCATATATATGGGTCATGTTTTCTTATCCACTCAGCTACCCTATGTCTTTTGATTGGGGCATTTAATCTATTTACATTTAAAGTTATTATTGATAGGTACTTGTTTGTCGCCATTTTTATTCTTTATGCTTGTGTTCCTTCTTCCCTTACTATTTCTTCTTATTACAGCAGACCCTTTAGTATTTCTTGCATTGCTGGTTTGGTTGTAATAAACTCCCTTTGTCCTTTTTTTGTCTGTGAAGCTCCTGATTTCACCCTCAATTTTGATTGATAGCCTTGCTGGGTACAATATTCTTGGATTCAGACCCTTCCTTTGCATGACTTTGTATATTTCATTCCATTCCCTTTTGGCCTGATGGTTTTTTGTTGAGAAATCAGTCGATAGTCTGGTGGGAGATCCTTTGTAGGTAACTTTCTGTCTCTCTCTAGTAGCCTTTAAAATTCTTACTTTGTTGGTGTTTGCCAATTTAATTATGATGTGTCTTGGTGTCTGTCTTTTGGGGTACATATTTTTGGGACTATGTGAACTTCTTGGACTTGTCTGAGTTTTTTTCTTTCCAATATCTGGGAAGTTTTCTGTCAATATTTCTTCAAACAAGTTTTCTATTTCTTGCTCAGTTTCCTCTCCTTCTACCCGTATCATGTGGATGTTGTTTCATTTTGTGTTGTCCCAAAATTCCCTTAGGCTCTCTTCCTGTTTTTTAAGTTTTTTTCTAGATGCTGCTCTGCCTGGGTATTTTTTCCTACCTTGTCTTCTAGCTCACTACTGCAGTCCTCCACTTCTTCTAGTCTACTGTTCATGCTTTCTATTGAGTTCTTTATTGCAGCGATGTCATTTTTCATTTCTTTTTGGTTCTTCTTCATTTCCTCTTTGTTTTTACACATATTGTTGAATTTGTCTTCCAAACTTTTTAGCATCTTTATGGCCATTGCTCTGAATTCGTTCTCTGACATATTGCTTGCCTCCATTTCATTTACTTCTTTTTTCTGGTCAGTCCTCCTTTTTTTTTCCGTACGCAGGCTGTTTCTTTGTGTCCCCATGATTGCTTCTTTCAGGGTGTGTAGTTATGTAGCTCTCTCTCTCCTGCTTTGACTTAAAGGCACAAAATACAACACACCAAGGCACAACAAACATGGCACCCAACACAAATGTATTGACGATTCCAATAACCCCAAAAAATGTGACCACCAGAGAAAAGAAAATTAGGGGAGTGAAAACAGTGCAAAAATGATGCTGAGAAAAGGAAAAAAAATGTAAGAGAAAAGAAAGAGAAGAAAAACGTAGGGGGAAAAATATATATGGAGAAAACTCCAAAAAACTAACAACTAATCCAAAAAGTCAAAGCAAATGTGCAGACTTGTGTCTTTTTCCCCTGGCACTGTGCAGTCAGTATAGAAATTCAGGTTTCCTTTCTGGGCCAGGCCCAGCTGTGGGATAATATCTAGAGTCCCCTTCTTCCAGCAGCCCTGTGGACCCCCTTCCACATTTGAGTGCTACACTGAACCAAACAGCCACGGATTTTGTGGTCGCAGTCTTCTTCTGAGACTCTAGTCCCTGCTGCACCCGTTTCTCCCTCCAGCCTGGATCCCAGATCTCACCTTTTTCTATGCAATATCTGACCTTTCCTTCCATGGACTGCCTCAAAAGCTGTGTTTAATTCACCAATTCTGGGTGGGTGTTGTTCGATTCAGCTGTTCCTTATATCTTTTCTGTGAGAAGGCACAGCGCCTGTCCACATATTAGGCGCCACTTTGTCTCCCCCTGGACAGATTTTTTAGGTGCCTGCAGTCAGGGAGGCTGGAGTCCTGGTGTTCCTGGGTTCGCAGCTGAGGCTGCTAGTCCCTGGGAATTGTGGTTATAGGGTCCTGGGAGGTATCCTTGGTCTCCCCGGTTGCAGGTAAGGCTTGGCTTCCTAACACAGCTGCTCTCCCCTTCAAGATAGCTTTGTCTCTGTAGCAGAGCTGGCTGCTCTAGGAGAGATTTCAGTAGCAGTAAAGGCTTCCCGGCCAGGGGAGCCCCAGTCCTCCAGTCCCCAACAGTCCTGTGGGATATAACTGTCCCGCTCTCACAAATACAGACACTCCCCACACTCTCCTTTTGTTCTTTCACTCACACACTATCTTGCAGCCTGCCATCCCTTCAGCAGCCATCATTTTCTGTAGTGTTCTTATGTGATTTTGGAATGAGGGTAATGCTGGCCTCATAAAAATATCTTGGAAATGTTCCTTCCTCTTGGATTTTTTGAAATAGTTTGAGGAGTACAGGTGTTAGTTCTCCTTTGAATGTTTGGTGAAACTCCCCTGTAAAGCCATCTGGACCAGGCTTTTGTTTGCTTGGAATTTTTTATTACTGCTTCTTATTCCTTAGTTATTATTGGCCTATTCATGTTTTTTGATTCTTCTTGATTCAGTTTTGGGAGACTGTATTTTTCTAGGAATTTGTCCATTTCATTTACACTGTCTAGCTTGTTGGCATGTAGTTGTTCAGAGTATTTTCTTACAACCTTTTTATTTCTGTGATGTTGGTGGTTACTTCTCCACTTTTGTTTCTTATTTTACTTATTTGGGTCCTCTCTCTTTGTTTTGTGATGAGTCTGGCTAGTGGTTCATCAATCTTGTTTATCCTTTTGAAAGAACCAGCTCTTGATTTCATTGATTTTTTGTATTGTTTTTTTTTTTTTAGTCTCTATGTCATTTATTTCTGCTCTAATCTTTATTATTTCCTTCCCTTAATCTCTCCAAAAGATAGTATAATATTGCTACAGACTTTGATCATTTTGCTATTAGAAAAGCATTCCTCTTCCAGAAAGTTTTCCTTCACCAAGTCTCTGGAAATTTTCTGTGGCACAGAAGGGCTCCCCAACTCCTACTCCCAGAGATTTCCTTCTTGCCCTGTCAATCTCTCTCTGTGTCTCTGCCCAGCACTTGTGGAACTCAATATTCTTGAATATGTTTATATTTGTATTGTGTTCTAATATGTGGTCTATCTTTGAGAATGTTCTATGTGCACTTGGGAACAATGTATATTCTGTAGCTTTGCAATGAGTTGTTCTGTAAATATCAGTTAGATACATCTGATCTAGTGTGTCATTTAAGGCCTCTGTTTCCTTGTTAATTTTTTGTCTGGAAGATATATCCATTGATGTCAGTAAGGTGTTGAAGTCTCCTACTATGATTGTATTGCTGTCAATTTCTCCCTTAAAGTCTATGAAGATTTTTTTAATGTACTTTGGTGCTCCTATATTGAGTGCATATATGTTTACATGGGTTATATATTATCTACACTAAAAAAAGATAAACATGCAAATTGACCATCCTTCCGCTGCACCCACCAGCCAATCAGAGCGAGTATGAAAATTAACCCAACAAAGATGGAGGTTAATTTGCATATACAGGCTCCAAGCGGCCTGGGTCCATGCCCCCTATGCCAGCGCCCACAATGGGGCTGGCTTCCAGCCTGGGGAGCGTGTGGACCCAGCCACCAACACACGGCCCAGGTTCACACCCCCCCAGTCCGGCGCCCACAATGCAGGCCTGGCTGCTGGCCTGGGGGGCGTGCAGACCCGGGCTGGGAGGTGTGCTGCCACCAGGTCTGCACGTCCCCCAGCCTGGCACCCACAATGTGGGGCTGGCTGCCGGCCTGGGGGGGATGCCCCCTGGGATGCGGGGACATGCTCCTAGCCCAGTGGACACAGTGCAGGGGGTCTTCTCTGCATGAGCTGCAGAGGAAACACCTTTTTTCTCTTTTTTAAAAAAAACATATTTTATTGATTTTTACAGAGAAGAGGGGAGAGGGATAGACAGTCAGAAACATCAATCAGCTGCCTCCTACACATTCCCCACTGGCGATGTGCCCCAACCAAGGTACATGCCCTTAACAGGAATCAAACCTGGGACCCTTTAGTCTGCAGGCCGACGCTCTATCCACTGAGCCAAACCAGTTCAAGCATAAACACCTTTTCTGACCACTCATTGGCTAAGGTCCTGTAAGCCGTCACTTGCAATGTTCTTGGTAACTTGGGTAATAAGAATCCAAGAAGTGATCTAAGGTTTTTCCACCACACTGCTGGAAGAAAAAATGAAGGTACGCTGCTGGAAGGGCTAAGAAATGTCATATCCTGCCCTAGCCAGTTTGGCTCAGTGGATAGAGCGTTGGCCTCCTGACCGCAGGGTCTGGGTTCGATTCTGATCAAGGGCATGTACCTAAGTTACAGGCTTCTTTCTGGCCGGGGCCCAGGTCAGGGCTCATGCAGGAGGCAACCAATCAAAGTGTCCCTCTCACATTGATGTTTCTCTCTGTCTCTCCCTCTCTATTCTGCACTCTCTAAAAATCAATGGAAACATATCCTCAGATAAGGATAAAAAAGAAAGAAAGAAAGAAATGTCATAGCCTATGAAAGAGTCATCTTGAAAATGCCTAAAGAAAGTTGTCATTTTTTCATGGTGAAGGGCCTGGAGTCTGTGTTGATGAAAACACCTTGGCAGCTGCTGTGGCTGGCAGTGGCTGCAGCAGTGGGGTGATGCGGCTGGCACCTTCCCCTGATAGCCTGGTCGCCTCCCACAGAGGGAGGCCAGACTGTGGCTTAGGCCCGCTACCGGGAGCGGGCCTAAGCCATCAGTAGGACATCCCCTGAGGGCTCCCAGTCTGTGAGAGGGGGCAGGCAGGGCTGAGGGACCCCCCCACAGTGCACAAATTTCATGCATCAGGCCCCTAGTTTTGGAATAATTCCCTTTAGTATTATGAAGTAGCCTTCTTTGTCTATTGTTATGGCCTTCATTTTGAAGTCTATTTTGTCTGATATGAGTATTGATACCCCATCTTATTTTCCTTTCCATTTGCATGGAATATTTTTTCAATCCCTTTACTCTCAGTCTATGAGTATTGTTTGTTCTGAGGTGGGTCTCTTATAGACAGCACAAATATGGGTCATGTTTTCTTATCCATTCAGTCACCCAATGTCTTTTGACTGGAGCATTTAATCCATTTAAATTTAAGGTTATTATTGATAGGTATTTATTTATTTCCATTTTTATTTTCTTTATGCCTATGATCCTCTCTCTCTCCTCCTTTTCTTCTTCTTTAAGCAGCCCCATTAACAATTCTTGCATTGCTGGTTTGGTGGTAATGTACTCCTTTAACCTTTCTTTATCTGGAAAGATTTTTATTTCACCTTCAATTTTAAATGTATGGGAAGCCATTGCATGCCAACACTTTCATGAGCATGCACCAAGGAATGCAGGAGGCCAATGGACCTTGAGCATTAGCAGGGCTTACACTAGGCACCAATTGTTCATATTGAGGTAGCGGTGGCTTGAGGCAATTTCCTAACCTGATAGCCTCCAAGTAAATGTTTACTGGACCTTACTGATCTTTACTGACCTCTGAGACTGTCTGTCTGCTACATGCTTGCTGTGCTTTACTGAGGGCAATATGTGTATCTAAAAGAGAATAAAAGTGGACTAGGCCAGGATTCAGTGTGTCTCTTCAAGAAAGAGGCTCCACCTGGTCCCCACCCCTAATAATTCATACCTTTGTCTAGCATTTTCATTTGTGCATCAGCCCCTCCTTCAGATCTTGAACCTCGCCATGCAGCAATTGGTGCATCAAACAGGGACTGAAGAAGAAGATTCACTTGAAGTGAAAAAGAAAAGTGGAAACTCACTGGCATACAAAGCCTGTGCCAGTTTCAAAGTCACGACTGTAATTGGACATTTCTGGAAATCAGCCAGGTTATAATAGGGAAGAATTTGAGTAAAGGGGAAAAACATTATTGTAGACTTTTAGCTTGTATGCTTAAGGATAAAGAAATTAAAGTGTCAGAAAGTATTCTCTTATAGGTTTTGCATATTATCATACAGTATAATTCTTGGTTCCCTGATGCTAGAACATTAGACCTTGATCTCTGGAAACAAGTAGGTAGGAATTTAAGGAGAAATCAGGCTCAAGGAAAATGAGTGCCCTTGTCATCTTTAACTATGTGGGCTCTTGTTCGAACTGTATATTTCCCACTTCATATTGAGGATCAAAAGCCTACAGAACACCAGGAGGATTTGTCACTGCCTCCTCCTCCTTCTAAAGTAGAGCCTATAAATCCTTTAATACCTAAGGCCCCCGAACCTCTGCCTCCAGTGTGGGAAGGTTCATCAACTAGAGAAAATGGGGCTAACAGTCCATTTACAAAAGGACTCCTTAATGCTTTGTCTGAAAATTACCATATGACATCCAGGGACTGGCATATTTTTAGCTAAAATGACTTTAGATGCCAGTCGATGCTATGGAGAGCAGAATATGATGAAATATGTGAACAACAGGTTGTTTGTGGATGTTCACTGGACTCCACATAAGAGCCCTCTGGGCTGCATTCTGGCTGTAAGTCCCAGGCAATGTAAAACATCTGAAAGATCCACGAAAAGAACTCTGATCTATTAAGTCTTGTATGTGTGTTATGTGTGCTTATAAATATCATATATAAGTGTCTGTTGATTATTGTTTTTTTTTTTTTCAGGGGTCCTCAAACTTTTTATTTTTTTTTATTTTTTCAAATTTTTATTAAGGTATTATATGTGTACATATCTTACCATTGCCCCCCCACCCCACTCCCATACCTGCCCTCACCCCCCCAATGTTTTGCATCCGTTGGTTACTCTTATATGCATGCATACAAGTCCTTCAGTTGATCTCTTATTTCCCCCACCTCTCCCTAACCTTACCGCTGTAATTAGACACTCTGTTTGATGCTTTACTGCCTCTGTAACTATCTTTTGGTTCATCAGTTTATAATGTTTTTCATTATCCCTAAATGAGTGAGATCATGTGGTATTTTTCTTTCATTGACTGGCTTATTTCACTTAGCATAATGTTCTCTAATTCCATCCAGGTGTCTACAAATGGTAGTAATTCCTTCTTTTTTATGGCAGCATAGTATTCCATTGTGTAGATGTACCATAGTTTTCTGATCCAGTCATCTGCTGACGGGCACTTAGGCTGTTTCCAAATCTTAGCTATTGTAAATTGTGCTGCTATGAACATAGGGGTGCATATATCCTTTCTGATTGGTGTTTCTGGTTTCTTAGGATATATTCCTAGGAGTGGGATTACTGGGTCAAATGGGAGTTCCATTTTCAGTTTTTTGAGGAAACTCCATACTGTTCTCCACAGTGGCTGCACCAGTCTGCATTCCCACCAGCAGTGCACGAGGGTTCCTTTTTCTCCGCATCCTCGCCAACACTTGTCGTTTGTTGATTTGTTGATGATAGCCATTCTGACAGGTGTGAGATGGTATCGCATTGTCGTTTTGATTTGCATCTCTCGGATAATAAGTGACTTTGAGCATGTTTTCATGTGTCTCTTGGCCTTCCTTCTGTCTTCTTTCGAAAAGATTCTATTTAGGTCCGTTGCCCATTTTTTTATTGGATCATTTATCTTCCTTTTATTAAGTTGTATAAGCTGCCTGTAGATGTTGGAAATTAAACCTTTATCAGTGATAACATTTGCAAATATGTTCTGCCATACAGTGGGGTTTCTTGTTGTTTTGTTGATGGTTTCTTTTGCTGTGCAAAAGCTTTTTATTTTGATGTAGTCCCATTTGTTTATTTTCTCTTTGGCTTCCATTGCCCTAGGGGCAGTATCACTGAAAAAGTTCTTTTGGCATATGTCTGAGATTTTGCTGCCTGTGGATTCCTCTAGTATTTTTATGGTTTCCCGTCTTATATTTAAGTCCTGTATCCATTTTGAGTTTATTTTTGTGTATGGTGTAAGTTGGTGATCTAGTTTCATTTTTTTGCATGTATCTGTCCAATTTTCCCAACACCATTTATTGAAGAGACTGTCTTGACTCCATTGTATGCTCATGCCTCCTTTGTCAAATATTAATTGTGCATATTGGTTTGGGTCGATATCTGGATTCTCTGTTCTATTCCATTGATCTATATGTCTGTTCTTGTGGCAGTACCAGGCTGTTTTGAGGACAGTGGCTTTGTAATACAGCTTGAAATCTGGTATTGAGATCCCTCCTACTTTATTCTTCTTTCTCAGGATTGCTGTGGCTATTCGGGGTCTTTTTTTATTCCAGATGAATTTTTGGAGAGTTCTTTCTAGGTCTGTGAAATATGCTGTTGGTATTTTAATGGGGAGTGCATTGAATCTATACATTGCTTTGGGTAGTATGGACATTTTGATGATGTTGATTCTACCAATCCATGAACATGGTATGTTCTTCCATCTGTTTACATCTTCCTCTATCTCTTTTTTCAGTGTCCTGTAGTTTTCCGCATATAGGTCTTTTACCTCCTTGGTTAGGTTTATTCCTAAGTATCTTAATTTTTTTGGTGCGATGGAAAATGGGATTGCTTTTTTAGTCTCTCTTTCTGTAAGTTCACTGTTGGTGTATAGAAATGCCATAGATTTCTTGGCGTTAATTTTGTATCCTGCTACCTTGCCGAATTCATTTATTAAGTCTGTTAGTTTTTTGATAGAGTCTTTCGGGTTTTTTATGTACAATATCATGTCATCTGCAAATAAGGACAGCTTTACTTCTTCTTTTCCAATTTGGATGCCTTTTATTTCTTCTTCTTGTCTAATTGCAATGGCTAATACTTCCAGTACTATGTCAAACAGGAGTGGTGAGAGTGGGCATCCTTGTCTTGTTCCTGTTCTTAGGGGAAATGGTTTTAGTTTTTGCCCATTGAGTATGATGTTAGCTGTGGGTTTATCATATATAGCTTTTATTATGTTGAGGTATGATCCTTCTATTCCCACCTTGTTGAGAATTTTTATCAAAAAAGGGTGTTGGATTTTGTCAAATGCTTTTTCTGCATCAATTGATATGACTATGTGATTTTTATCTTTCAATTTGTTTATGTGATGTATCACATTTATTGATTTTCGGATATTGAACCATCCTTGCATTCCTGGGATAAACCCTACTTGGTCATGGTGTATGATCTTTCTGATGTACTGCTGGATCCGATTTGCTAGAATTTTGTTGAGGATTTTGGCATCTACATTCATGAGGGATATTGGCCTGTAATTCTCTTTCATTGTGTTGTCTTTATCTGGTTTTGGTATTAGGGTGATGCTGGCTTCATAGAAGGAGCTTGGAAGTGTTCCTTCCTCTTGAATTTTTTGGAATAGTCTGAGGAGGATAGGTTTTAGTTCTTCCTTGAATGTTTGGTAAAACTCTCCTGTGAAGCCGTCTGGCCCCGGGCTTTTGTTTGCCGGAAGCTCTTTGATGACTGCTTCAATTTCTTCCATAGTTACTGGCATATTGAGCTGTTTAGATTCTTCCTGATTGAGTTTTGGAAGGTTATATTTTTCTAGGAATATGTCCATTTCCTCCAGGTTGTCCAGTTTGTTGGAATAGAGTTGTTCGTAGTATTTTTTAACAATCCTTTGTATTTCGGCGGGATCTGTTGTTATTTCACCTCTTTCATTTCTGATTTTGTTTATTTGGGTCCTCTCTCTTTGCTTCTTGGTGAGCCTGGCTAGAGGTTCATCAATCTTGTTTATCCTTTCAAAGAACCAGCTCTTGGTTTTGTTGATCTTTTGTATTGTTTCTTTGGTCTCTAGGTCGTTTATCTGTGCTCTGATCTTTATTATTTCCTTCCTTCTGCTTACTGCCGGGGGCCATAAAAGAAGAATTTGGTCTTACTTCCTGGTCAGCCCTACTTCCTGATTGAGCAAGGACAAAGCAAGGACAAGGAAAGCCCGTGCGCCCAAGGGCCAGAAGAACCCCCCATATCAGAATAACCGATCAGCTAGGACAGATACCCAGTCCCCAACCAATCATCCCATGGCAACTCCCTATCCTACCCCTGCCCTCTTGAGTGCTTATATACCGCAACACTCGAATAAAAAAACGAGGCTTGATCAGGAACCTTGTCTTGCCTCCGTTCTTCGCGTTCCTTGTTTGTTTCATTCTCTTAGGTGGTTCCTGCGTGCCCTCGTTGCTGCCCCGCGGGCCGGGGCATCTGGCGCCCAACGTGGGGCAACCTGGGGACCCCCGACGAGAACGTCTACCGGAGAAGCCCTGGCCAGGCACCCCCCAGAGTCGCCGCGAGGACCCGCGAGTGAAGACTCAGCATTAGATGGCCACGGTTCCACCCGCCGTGAGACAGATCGGAAGAAGGTAGGTAGACGATTTTTCAAACAAGATTTCAGAACATTTCACCCCTTTTTGCTCGACTGCTATTATTGGCTCTCTTGGTCGATTCTTTCCTGCCCACTAATAAGCACTCACTTGCCGATTTGGGGAAGAGTGAAGGGTACCCATCTCCGGCTGTGAGAACTCTGATTCACTTGAATTAGTACCGTCGCCCGGCTTTCTTGTCGCGAATTCTCTCCAATTAGATCTACTCTTAAAACCTTGAGCTTGCTTTGAACAAAAGGTCGTTCACCTCACAGACTCAACAAAGGGAATTCCTACTCCCTGAAAAGGGCAAAAGGGGTCTTCCCGTCTGTGTGGATCCGTGTAGGTGGATTATACCTACCGACTGTTTCACGCAAGGAAGGGAGTAAAGGGTAGAGTCGAAAAGAGAGTAATTCCGCCTGAATCCCTGGGTTGACGGGAAAATTCAGGCTGACCTGGAACGGGGATTATACGTCCCAGAGGCTTACGTGGGGGAAGGAGTCACTCGGAGAGCCATCCAGTCGACCAATAATGGGGAATTCTTTGAGTGCCCATGAAATGTTCCTTGACGGTGTCAAGATATCCCTCAGAGCGCGAGGAATAAGGGTTAAAAGAAAAGACCTTAGGCAGTTCTTTGAGTTTGTTCATGATACCTGCCCTTGGTTCCCCCTAGAAGGAACTATTAATCAAAAACGCTGGGAACAGGTAGGAGATGCCCTACAGGATTTTTATCGGGCCCTTGCCCCTGAGAAGATTCCCGTTACTGCCTTTTCTTATTGGAACTTAATTCATGACATTCTAAAAATCCATTCTCAAGACCCTGATGTTAAAGAGGTCATCAAAACAGGAGAGGAGATTCTTAAGGAAAACTCCCGTCCCCCTTCAACATGCCCTTCAGTAAACCTTAGATGAGGAGGCGGCTCGCTATCATGATGACCCTTGGCGCCTAACTGCCCCGGTGCTTCATAGACCGCCACCCTATAATCCCAATTCCCTAGTTCATCCTTCTCCTCTTCCAGATTTTAACTCCCATCCATCTGACCCCATCAGACAAGCTAAAATAACCCTTGCTCGAGAAGTTTCTTCTTTAAAGGAAATTTTACAGCAGAAACGAGAGCATGTCCAACTTATTAAAGAAATTCAAGCCCTCGAGGCTGAGCTTTCCACCCTAAATCCTACCCAACAGAATACTCCTCCCTCAACAAAATCACCCCCCAACAGACAAAAAACTAAAACTAAAGCCCCGCCCCAGGCCCTATGGGCTAAAATACAATGCTAATGAACCTTGTTAAAAAAGTTAACTTTTAAGGCCTACAAGAACATAAATAAATTTGTCTCTGTTATAGAATTTATCCAAAGTGAATGCTTGAAAATAATTATAATTGACTCTAGAATCTCAAAGAAATTGTTGAAATATAGATAAATAATGTATTAATTATAAAGAGCTAAGTAGCCCAGGTAACTGGCTACGCCCTTTGTTAATGGAGGAAGGGGTAGACGCCCTTCCCCTAGAAGACAGGTAATCTAGTTTCCTGCCAGGAACCATCTTTGAAAAATGTGGTAATTTACATTAGAATAAACCAAACCGAGTTTTACAGAGCTACTGGCAAATAAAAAGTAAAGTTTAAATTTGCCTCATAAAAAACCTAGAGGACAGAATTGAATCTATTAATTGATTATGTCTTGTATTTTTCTTAAAAATGTAAAAGTATTATTGATTTGAGAAATGCTAAGTATTTAATTTGCTACCTAAAATTTGAAGCTCTGAAAGTTTAAGGTCTCTTTTCTTGTCATGAAAAGGTTTTAATGCTAACGCCCTTTGTTAATGGAGGAAGGGGTAGACGCCCTTCCCCCAGAAGAACAGCTAGGCCAGTTCCCGCCAGCAGCCATCTTTAAAGAATGTTAATTTGCATTTAAAGGCTACACTTTTGCTAGCCGCCCTTCCCTGAAAAGGTCAAGTGGCTAGGCCAAAAAACCTGTTTCGGTAGCCTAAAAGTTTTTCCTTTAGTGGCAAACTCTTAAATAAAAAGTGGCTCCTTTTAAATCAGCTTTCTGCCAGTAGCCATTCTTTAAAGGCCATTTTACATTTGAATACCTACAAGTTTGCTTCTCAATTGCCCCGGGCAGAAAAAACATGGTCCATTTAAAGTTAATTATTGGATTTTGAAATATATTCTTAAAAGTATAAAGTGTTATTAATAAAGAACTACTAAATATTTGACTTGCCAGCTCTAAAATTTCAAGGTTCAAATTAAATTGGGAGAAATTATATAAATGTGGTAATTAAATGCCTAAAATATAAAAACGTGTTTTTGAGAAAATAAAATACTGTTTTCTCTGATAATTAGGAATTCAAAAAATATTACTTATTGATCTGATTTTAAAAAGAGGATTAATTCTGTGATTCAGTATAGATTTAATTGATATTCTTTAAGATAATTTAAGTATATAATCTTTAAAACATATATATAAATATATATATTTGATCTTTCCAAGTATATTTCAAGGTTTTGAGAATAACTTTTGGACATTTCATGGGCCCTGAAATGTTTTTCAAAAGTCTGTTCTCTCTTAAAAGAAATATTTTTAAATTTAACCGATCTAATATACTTGAAATCGCATGGAAAGCGTTATCAAATAAAAATTAAGTAATATATTTTACACACATATATATATATTAAGTGTTATGAAGGTTTTCGCCTCTAAGAAGGGCAAAATCAATATATTTCTTAAATATAACCAAAAATTTCAACAGCAGTAGAATTTCAAGAAAGACAAAAGTTACAAGCAGCCTGCATTTTGAATGGGCTGGGGTAGAACAGTGTTTATGCTTTTGGATCAGACCAATAAGTATCAGACCTATAATTTTTACTGAATAAGTTTCTTTGCTTTTTAATTAAAGATACCTACTTAAGTTAACTTATAAATTAGCTTTTATATTATAATCAAGGTCTCATATAAATTAAGTTACATAAGAAGCCAATGTTTTTATAAGTAATTGAATCCAAGTAAAATTTAAGAACAGATTAGAAGCCACCATTTACTGCCTGACTGGTAGCCGCCTGCATTCTTAATTAAGCTAGAGGCAGGGCAACATTTGCTGCTTGTGAATCAGACAAAAACATTTACTAAATTTGCTTTGCTTTCTAAATGAAGATACCTACTTTAATTACTTAAATATATTAGCTTTTTAAATTATAATCAAGGTTTTCAGCTAAATGAAAAGCCAATATTTTTATAAACAATTCTAATAAAGACCAGAAACAGCTAGTGAGATTTTTGTTTGTCTGCAATATAAATTTGACTGTCTTTTAAAAGAACAGATTAGACAGCCACCATGATGGCCACATGTCTTGCCGCTCCCCCTGGGGCCGCCACCTTGGAAGCCATAGGGGCCAACCCTTTCCTTTGGAATAAGCCAATGTCTTTGTAAGCAATTTGATTAAGTATTCTAAGAAAGTTACTGAAGGCTTCCCATGATCCCTCTGTATATGCAAATTAGCTAATGGGGATACTCTTAAAAAATAAAATTCCAGCTTAATAAAAAAGGAGAAATTTGAGAGGTGCAGAAATGTAACTAGACCTTGTCTATACAAAAAGAAATTGACAGCCAGTTTGAAATTGAATTGCCATGGCCTAAAGCAAAGAATATCCTTACATGATATTATTCTACAATGTCATTATAATTTTTGATATTTTACAAACAGCATATTGTACAATTAATCCAAACAAACTTAAAAATCTAAAATTTTTTTTTTAATGTTTGACAGCAATTTAAAAGGGACATGAAAGGATTCAATTCCTTCCACTGTGTGAAAGGCCCCTTGGGAAGGTACTTGAGCATTCTATATTGGCCCTTTTTGTCAAAAGGAACCCTCTTCTCACAATTCAATTGCCCACAGCTGTTGCTTGAGTTTTCAGTTCATTCTGAGGTTGAAACCTCATGTTGGATGGTACCATAGATCTGTCTCTCGCACAATGGTGTGAGCTGGGCCCTCCCTGGAGAAGAAACCTGGGTTCCCCAAGATATATGATCAATGTCGGGGCCCCCCACCAGTGGGGGGATCCCAAGGCAGGTGCTGGGCATGGAGGCCATAGGGGCATAGGCTACCAAGGAGACAGAACTGAACCTTACATCACCCTGCTTGGCCCCGGAGGATGGCTGGTTAGTCAATGACGGGTAAGACTCCTCAAGGGAGGGGCAACCTAAGACAGGCACAGTCGCAGGGGGCCATCAGGAGAGAACTGGGGGGTCAACAGAGGTGTGGCACAGATCCTCACCCCCACAACATTACAGGGGTTTGAACACTCGCCCCTTCTGAGGGAGGTCTCCTGCCCCATGGCTGCTTCGTGCTTCCCATGCCCAGCTCAGATTGGGACCCAGGCAACAAACAGATTTGGCCCAGCTAAGACTGAGACCCAGGCAACAGAGAAGTGGTTGATGGCAGCTGCCCTATACCTAAATCTAGCCTAAATCCAGGAGTGCTCAGGGCTTTCTCAAGGATGCATATAATCCTTTCCATTAACTAAAATTGTTGTTAAAGTATTAAATTTGACAGTAAAATGGTCAAGTTTTCAGATTAATTTAAATTGGCTAAATTGAAATAAGGGAATATTCAAGAAAATCTAATTGTACAAAAGGCTGTTCCTAAAGTATTAACCAAAATTTCTATTTGTAGTTCATTTCATGGTAAAATTGCTTAACATGCAATGAACCTAAAGCAGTCATATTTTTGTGCAAAAAATTAAAATTTAAAGTTATCAAGGCTGCATTATATTTTCCAAAAGCCTCCTAATAATTAAATCAAAAAAGGGGGGGATAGTGGAGTAATATTATGTAAGGAAAATGCCTTGTAAGTAAATTACATCTAGAAAAATTTTTACTTTGAAAATTAATTTTCATTTGTTATGCTAACAGCAAGACACCCATGAAAAACACACATGGTGTCAAAATAAGCCAAAGGAAAATTATTTGGGCAAAAATAAAAAGGATCCCAAGTCAAATTTATAGAAAAGACACCTTTATTAACTTTTGGTCGAGAATATGTTTGTATATTTTCAGAAAAAAACTCCAGGACCATGTGGATTCCTGCAACAGAGAGGAATTAGCAGGAAATAATTCAGCCATGAAGACAAGAGGAGACAGTCGTTACCTGTGGGCTTGGGAAACCCACGGGAGGAGCCGGGTCACTACTCCCTCGCTCGGTTAAAGCCCACTCCGCTTAAAAACAGAAAGGGAGGAGATGCCGGGGGCCATAAAAGAAGAATTTGGTCTTACTTCCTGGTCAGCCCTACTTCCTGATTGAGCAAGGACAAAGCAAGGACAAGGAAAGCCCGCGCACCCAAGGGCCAAAAGAACCCCCCATATCAGAATAACCGATCAGCTAGGACAGATACCCAGTCCCCAACCAATCATCCCATGGCAACTCCCTATCCTACCCCTCCCCTCTTGAGTGCTTATATACCGCAACACTCGAATAAAAAAACGAGGCTTGATCAGGAACCTTGTCTTGCCTCCGTTCTTCGAGTTCCTTGTTTGTTTCATTCTCTTAGGTGGTTCCTGCGTGCCCTCGTTGCTGCCCCGCGGGCCGGGGCACTTACACTGGGCTTTTCTTGTTGCTCTTTTTCTAACTCTTTGAGTTGTTGGGTTAGGTAATTTATTACCCCTGTTTCTTGTTTTTTGCAGTAGGCTTGTAGAGCTATGAACTTCCCTCTCAAGACTGCTTTCGCTGTGTCCCATAGATTTTGGATTGTAGTGTTTTCATTGTCATTTGTTGTCATGATGTTTTTTATTTCTTCTTTGATCTCTCTGGTAACCCAGTCATGGTTTAATAGCATGCTGTTTAGTCTCCATGTGTTTGATTTCTTTGGGTTGTTTTTATTGTAGTTGATTTCCAGTTTTATGCCACTGTGGTCTGAGAAGATGCTTGATATGATTTCTATCTTCTTGAATTTGAAGAGACTTTGCCTATGTCCCAACATATGGTCTATCTTTGAAAATGACCCATGTGCACTTGAGAAGAACGTATATTCTGCGGCTTTGGGGTGAAATGTTCTGAAGATGTCAATTAATTCCATCTGGTCTAGTGAGTCATTTAGGATTGATGTTTCTTTGCTGATTTTTTGTTTAGAGGATTTGTCCAATGGTAATAGTGGGGTATTAAAGTCTCCTACTATGATTGTATTGCTGTCAATCTCTCCCTTGATATCCTCCAGGAGTTTTTTTATGTATTTGGGTGCTCCTGTATTGGGTGCATATATGTTTACCAGAGTTATTTCTTCTTGTTGGATTGCTCCCTTTAGTATTATGAAGTGGCCTTCCTTATCTCTTGTTATGTCCTTCAGTTTGAGATCTAATTTGTCAGAATTAAGTATTGCTACCCTACCTTTTTTTTCAGTTCCATTTGCCTGGAAAACCTTTTTCCATCCCTTCACCCTCAGTCTGTGTGCGTCTTTTTTTCTGAGGTGGGTTTCTTGTAGACAGCAGATATATGGGTCATGTTTTCTTATCCAATCCATTACCCTATGTCTTTTGATTGGGGCATTTAATCCGTTTACATTTAAAGTTATTATTGATAGGTACTTATTTGTCGCCATTCCTATTCTTTACACCTGTGTTCCTTCTTCGATTCCTATTTCTTTTTTTTTTTTACAGCAGACCCTTTAGCATTTCTTGCATTGCTGGTTTGGTGGTAATAAATTCCCTTAGTCCTTTTTTGTCTGTGAAGCTCCTGATTTCACCTTCAATTTTGATTGACAGCCTTGCTGGGTACAGTATTCTTGGATTCAGACCCTTCCTTTGCATGACTTTGTATATTTCATTCCATTCCCTTCTGGCCTGATGAGTTTCTGTTGAGAAATCAGTTGCTAGTCTGATGGGGGTTCCTTTGTATGTAACTTTCTGTCTCTCTCTGGCCGCTTTTAAGATTCTTACTTTGTCGTTGGTGTTTGCCAATTTAATTATAATGTGCCTTGGCGTCGGTCTTTTGGGGTTCATTTTGCTTGGGACTCTGTGAGCTTCTTGGATTTGTGTGGGTTTTTTCTTCTCTATATCAGGGAAATTTTCTGTCATTATTTCTTCAAAGAGGTTTTCTATTCCTTGCTCAGCTTCCTTTCCTTCTGGAACCCCTATTATGCGGATGTTGTTTTGTTTCGTGTTGTCCCAAAGTTCCCTTAGGCTCTCCTCCTGCCTTTTAATTTTTTTTTCTAGAAGTTGCTCTACTTGGGTATTTTTTCCCATCTTGTCTTCTAGCTCACTGATGCGGTCCTCTGCTTCTTCTAGTCTACTCTTGATGCTTTCTATAGAGTTCTTTACAGCAGCGATGTCATTTTTCATTTCTTCTTGGTTCTTCTTCATTTCCTCTTGGTTCTTGCTCATATTGTCGAATTTGTCTTCCATTCTTTTCAGCCACCTTATGACCATTTCTCTGAATTCTTTTTCTGGAAGGTTGCTTGCTTCCATTTCGTTTACTTCCTTTTCTGGTGATGCCTGCTTTTCTTTCATATTCGGGCTGTGTCTTTGTCTCCCCATGGTCTCTCTTCTCTGGGTGTCTGGTTATGTAGTTCTCTCTCTCCTTTCCGTGGTGGAGTGTAGAGCTCCTCTGAACCCGTGTGTTTGCGCCAATTGGGGAGCGTTGTTCTGGGGCTCGCAGCTGTTCCGTGGGTACGCAGTTGTGGATTCTCAGGCTTCCGATAAGCTCCACTTTCGGGTTCCAGATGGCGGCGACTCCGCGTCCAAGCCCGCAGCTCCGGGAGGGGACCCAGCCGCAGTGAGAGCTGCCAGGTCAGGGGAACCCCGTCTAGCAGTCTCCCACCTTCTTCTGGAGTTCAGCTGTCCCCCAACTTGCCAACAAACACTCCTAGTGCGACCCTCAGCTGTTCTTTCTTTCTGCTCCGGGACAAGGCTCGGAACACGTCTATCTATTCTGCCGCCATTTTTCTCCCCTCTGTTGATTATTGTTTTATCTGCCTTTGTTGTTTGGTATAATTTTTTTATTGTTAGTTTATTAAGCATGCCTCTGATTTATCTTCATAGAAAAGAAACAGTAGGTGGCCAGACCATTACTGAATTTTCCCAGAGCAAACAGGATGTGGGGGTGGGGAAAGAGAATATGAGCTGTACACATGGCCGATAACACAGGTCCTAGAAAGATTCCCCTAGACCCGTGGTCGGCAAACTGCGGCTCACAAGCCACATGCAGCTCTTTGGCCCCTTGAGTGTGGCTCTTCCACAAAATACCATGGCCTGGGCGAGTCTATTTTGAAGAAGTGGTGTTAGAAGAAGTTTAAGTTTAAAAAATTTGGCTCTCAAAAGAAATTTTAATCATTGTACTGTTGATATTTGGCTCTGTTGACTAATGAGTTTGCCGACCACTGCCCTAGACAAAGGGAGGTAACTGAAAAAGGCCCCAGCCCATTTATTGTAATCCTGTAAAATGGGCACCCGGTCTTGGGAGTATTATTAAAAGTCTCATTTTTGCCATGTTTTTGTTTCCCAGTCTGTCATTGGAAATTTAAATAGATAAGCCATTTCTCACAATTTGAGGATGCGTCTGGGACTTCTATACCCATAAAGAGAAAAAGGCTAGTTTAAGAGAAGGCATGCCCCATTTTATTTTGAGTGGCCTCTTGGCCTAAGCCCTATTTCTTCACGGATGCTATAGAATAGGCCCAAGACTATTGTTCTTTGAAAGATGGCAAAAATGACACAAGGAAAATATATAGGCTGGGTTTGGGAAACAAGGTTAATATTTCCATAATAATGGGCAGTTCTTGAATAATAATGGACCACATTCAAAGGTTGACTCCCAGGTCCCCGGGGAACTCCTGTTTTAAAATAATAATAATAATAATAATAATAATAATAATAATAATAAATAGTACTTTAACATTAAAGCCACTGAAAGCCAGTGAGTTACCTCTGTTACAGAATTTGCCAAGGAAAATGCCTTGGGTAATAATAATTGGCTTTAAAATCTCAAAGTTTTTAAGGCAAAGTAAATATAACTAAAATGAAGGATATACTAAAGCTCTTTCAGTGGTAATTATATATGCCTAAACATAGTTTTCCAAAGTCTTTGATAACTTAAAACTTTGGAATTTGCTTAATTAACTAATAAAAATTATTAAATATCTAGGTATTTTGAAATAATAGGATGCTGAAATATTAATCTAAGTTTGCCTCATATGAAAAATCTAAAGGATAAATTTGAATCTATTACTTGAATATGTCCTGTATTTTATTTGAAATAACTCTTAAAATATGAATATATTACTAATCTGAGAAATTTTAAGTATTTAACTTGCCACCTAAAATTTGAGGCTTCTAAGAGTTAAAAGTTCAAATTAAGTTGGGAGAAATTATGTGGTTGTGATAACAGAATGCATGAAGCATAGAAATTCATTTTTGAGGAAAATAATTGTTGCATTTTATTTGAAAAATTAGTAAATCAAAATATAGTCTTTACTAGTGGCCCAGTGCATGAAATTCATGCACATTAAAAGGGAATTAATTAGAGGAAATATTTTAATATTGCTATTTGCCCTTTCTTTATAATAGAAGTGTCAGAGATGAAAGAAAATTAGTAAAATGTATATGAAAATCTCCTTCCTGTCAGAGTCTGGGGCATGCTGTGGGACCCAGAATCAAGTCCCTGCCCACCTGTGCACACCTCAAAATCATGTGAGACCCAAACCCAGTCAGCCCCACCCCTGTTAAGCCCTGCAGGGCGGGGGGCACAGCCTCAGGTCCCCCGGCCTGGTGCTGGGGCAGGGAGCATGGCCTCAGGTTCCCTGGCCCTGGTTCTGGGGCAGAGGTGCAGCCTCAGATCCCCCGACCTGGCCTCAGTTCCCCTGGCCCCGGCGGGAGGGCGCGAGGGCATAAAGACCATTTGCATATTAGTTCTTTATTATATAGGATGTCTATGTGTGTCTGCGTACTACATGTGGTAAAATTTCAACCTAGGATATATTTTATTGGCCTGATTAAAAAAGAGGATTAATTCTATAGTCTAAACCAAATTTTTAATAATAAATCCGGTTTAAATTTAATTTATGTCTTTTAGAATAATTATAAAAAGTGTGTAATATAATCTTTGGGTTATGTATATTTGATAGTCTTTCCAAGTTAAATTTCAAGACTTTAACTGAGAGATAGCTTTGGGACATTTCAAGGACCCTGGAATGATTCAAGGATTTATTCTCTCTTCTTAAAAGAAATATTTTCTAACTAAATTAGGCCAATCTAATATACTTTAAATCATGTGGGAAGCTTTGTCAGATAAAAATTAATAACTGTGTTCTATTTATATACACATATTTTAAATGTTATAGAGGTTTCAGCCTCTACGCTTGGCAGAAAGCCAAAATATTCAGCAGCGGAATTTCAAGACATAATGCCTCAGACCCCCACCCAGCCTGCTCTTAAGATTAGTTGGGGGGTGGGGTGGCATCTATACTTCATGGGTCAAATATATAAGTTTGCTTACTTTGCTTTTTCAATAAAGGTGCATACTTAAATTACTTAATAATTTAGCTTTTCACAATATAATCAAAATCTCATATAAACTCATTTATATGAGAAGCCAATATTTTATGGGCAATTGGTTCTAGTAAAGTCCAAAGTAAAATTTGCATATATATGCAAATGAACACTAGCCAAAAGAATGCTGTTTAGAAGTAAATTTAAGCTTAGAAAGGAGAAATTTTTAAATCTCCTCCACTACTATTTACAAAGTAAACTAAAAGTTATTATTTAAGCATTAAATCTCACCATTAATGAGACTCCATAAGTAAAAAGAAAGTTACTTTTACTTGAGATGTACGCATTGCAGTATTGGCTAGCATGTCTCTCTCCTACTTGCTTTTCTGAAAGGCAACCAAGTTAGTTGTTTTGTTTGAAAAAAAGTAAGTCTTTAATGTAGTGATTTATGGCAAGTCCACAGAAAAGCAGACTTTAGCAATGTTTATCCAATTAGAAAAGAAAATCCTTAAATGGGGCTTAAAAATTGCTCTGCAAAAGGTACAGGAAAAAAAAGCCCTTCAAATATCTAGGAACCATTATTGAAAACCAATGTATTAGGCCTCAGGAAGTATAAATATTAAAGAATTGCCTTAAGCCCTAAAATGACTTTTAGAAATTATTAGGGGACATTAATTGGTTAAGACCTTATCTAAAAATCTCTATGGGAGAAATGACAAATTTATTCAATATACTTAGTGGATCCTGAGGAAGCTTTTATTAAGTGTATGCAAAGACCTATGGAATCATTTTCTGATTTCATGACTCATCTCACTCAGTGAGATGGCAAATACAGCATTAAACAGCAGTTTGCAACCATCTAGAAAATATAAATGCCAAGCGGTTTGGGACCATCAAGTAAATCCTATCTTCCCTAAACCAAGGACACTTAAGAGTAAATTATTTTCATTTTGCCTCCCTAAACAGAGGGTAAATAGCTTATGTCAATGTACTCAGGGAAACTGATAGCAGAAATCCAATTAGTGTCATTTACTGTCCATGCCCAAGAACAAGTAAAGTTAGAAAATAAACCTTATTTCAGACTGATTCGAATTGGCAAATTGGAATAAATGGATATTCAGAGGAACTTAATTGTCACCTACTAAAAATCAAATTACTACAGTTTTTACATTACACCCCTATTATTATACCAAAAAATACTAGACAGGAACCTATTCCTGGAGCATTAACTGTTTTTACTGATGGTTCATCTAATGGTAAAGCTGCTTATCATGCAATAGATTAGAAGCTATCAAGGCTGCACTGCAGGATTTCCAAGAGCCTCTTAATATTATTTCTGATTCTGCCTATGCTGCTGGCATGGTAAACAGAATTGAGACTGCTCAATTAAAATGGCTCAGTTAATCAAACTCTTTTTATACTATTTGAACAGGTACAGCAAAGACAAGGCCCGATGCATGAAATTCATGCAAGGGCCTTGGCCCCGGCCCCTGCTCACTGCCACCGCAGCCCCTGCCCGCTGCCACCATGGCCGGGGGCCATTGCTGCCTCTGCCTTGGCCCCTGCCCACTGCGGCTTTGTATGGAAGGAAGGACGTTTAGAAGGATGTCCAGTCTAATTAGCATATTATATTTTTATTATTATATATATCAAGGCTCATACCACCCTGCCTTGTCCTTTATCAAAAGGAAATTCATATGCCAATCAGTTAGTTGCTTTATTACAACAGGCCACAGAATCTCATCAGCTTTTACATCAGCCTGCCAAAATGTTGTCTAAACAATTCTCAGTCACTCAACAGCAGGCAAAACAAATTATCAAGGAATGTCCCACTTGTGTGTTATATCTGCCTCAAGGGCCTAATACAGGAATTAACCCTCAAGGATTGATAAGGGACCATATCTGACAAATGGATGTAACACATTATACTCCTTTTGGATGCCTTGGGTCAGGGTCATTACATGTTTCTGTAGATATCTTTTCAAAGGTCCTATGGGCCACTGCATCTACAGGAGAAATGGAGAAACACATCACTAATCATTGCCTAACTACTTTTGCTGTCATAGGAATTCTAAAAATTATTAAAACTGATAATGGACCTGCATACACTAGCTGTCATTTCCAACAATTCTAAAAAAATGGAAAATTCAGCACTTTACAGGAATACCATACAATTCCCAAGGACAGGCAATTATAGAATGCCAACATCAGTGGTTAAAATCCCAACTTGAAAAACCAAAAGGGGGAATAGTGATGTTGGAGAAATCTCCTGTAGGTAGACTACACCAAGCCTTAATTACTTTACAATTTTTCCTTGTAACACTGATGGCAAGACACCAATGGAATTACACTGGTGTTATAATAAGCCAAAGGAAAAAGGTTTGGTTAGATGGAAGGATCCTGAGTCTGGTTTATGGAAAGGTCCCAACCCTTTATTAACTTATGGTTGAGAATATGCTTGTGTATTTCCAGAAAACTCCTCCAAGGCCATGTGGATTCCTGCAAGGAACATCAAACTCCAACATAGATCCATGGAAGGAACTGACCAAACTAATGAAGACCTTGCACTTGGAGACTCATCCTGTACCTGTGGCCATAGACAAACTACTCTAGCCACAGATAGCAGTAGCTCCGAGCAACACAGTGAAGATAAGGAATGGGAGGAGAATGAGACAGATGACAAATAGACTGAAGATGACCTGGGGGATGGTAAAAAAAGACAGTTCAGGAAGCTGAGTGAGTTTGTAAGAAAACAAAAACTCTGAGACCACCTGAGAATGTTTTCCTTGCCATGCTAGCAGTCATCAGTTGTGCGTCTGCAGATGCAGAATGAAGAGTCTTAAAAGGACTCGAGCACTACAGATGGCATACACTTTTCAAGATTTATTAAGAAAACAAAAAGGGGGAGATGTGGGAAGCCACCACATGCCAACACTGTCATGAGCGTGCACCAAGGAACATGGGAGGCCGATGGACCTTGAGCGTTAGCAGGGCTTACGCTAGGCACTGATTGTTCATGTTGAGATAGCAGCGACTTGAAGCAATTTTCCTGACCTGATAGCCTCCAAATAATGTTTACTGGACCTTACTTGCCTTTACTTACCTTTGAGACTGTCTGCTACATGCCTGCTGTGCTTTACTGAGGGCAAGATATGTATCTAAAACTTAATAAAAGCAGACTAGGCCAGGAATCAGTGTGTCTCTTCAAAGAAAGAGGCTCCACCTGGCCCCCACCCCTTAATAATTCATATTTTTGTCTAGCATTTTCATTCGTGTGTCAGCCCCTCCTTCAGATCCTAAACCTCGCTGTTCAGGTTGCAGCAAAATTGTAGCCTCTTTGGATACAGTAGTCTTGGATTTAAGCCCTTCCTTTTCATTACTTCAAGTACTTCATGCCAGTCATCTCTGGCCTGAAGTATTTATATTGATAAATCAGCTGACATTCTAATGGTTATTCCTTTGTGGGTAATTTTCTGTCTCTCTCCTGCTGGCTTTAAGATTCTTTCTTTGCCTTTAACATTTGTCATTTTGATTATGATATGTCTAGATGTGGGTCTCTTTGGATTCATCTTGATTACAACTCTCTGTGCCTCCTGAACTTGTGTGACATTTTCCTTCACTATGTTGGGGGAGTTTTCTGTCATTATTTCTTTAAACAGCTTCTCTGTTCCTTGCTTCTCCTCTTCCCCTTCTGGTCTTCCTGTAATGTGGATGTCATTATATTTCATGTTGTCCTAGCACTCCCTTAAGCTATCTTCCTGCTTTCTAATTCTTTTTCTATTTTCTGATCTAATCAGTATTTATTTCTACCTTGTCTTGCAAATTGCTGATTCGATCCTCTGCTTCATTCAATCTACTTTTAATACCTTCCAGTGTGTTCTTCATATCATTCTTCACGTCTGTCTGGT
Organism: Plecotus auritus; assembly: GCF_963455305.1. Taxonomy (NCBI): domain Eukaryota; kingdom Metazoa; phylum Chordata; class Mammalia; order Chiroptera; family Vespertilionidae; genus Plecotus; species Plecotus auritus. The sequence continues at coordinate 58,603,035 of NC_137784.1, read as the reverse complement.
TCTTGTTCATGGCCTCTATTAACCTTTTCATGCTCTTGTAATTGGCATTAAGTTCCTTAAGCATCTTTATAACCATTGCTTTGAACTCTATGTCTGATAGATTGCTTGCTTCCATCTCATTTAGTTCTTTTCCTGGAGATTCCTTCTTTTCTTTCATTTTGGGGTTGTTTCTTTGACTCCCCATTTTAGTTGTTTCTTTGTATTTGCTTCTATGTAGTAGATAGAACTTCTATGCCTTCTAGTCTTTGTGGGATGGCCTTATGTAGAAAGTTCCTTGAGGGGTCCAGTGGTGTAATCTCTTTGTCCACCTGAGCTGGAGGCTTTAGGAATGCCACTTGTTTGTGTTGTTTGGGCTCTCCTGTTGTAATTGGGACTTGATTGTTGATGTCCTGTTCATGGGAGGGATCTCCCCTCTGACTTGCTGCCAGTGAGGTTCAACCCCAATGTGGTCATGCCAGCTGTTATACAGATGCTTTGGGTCTGCTATTTTTGGGGCTCACAGGATTTTGCTATAATGTTGTTGAATCTGGTCCCTTGGTGTGTTCACCCCTGTCCTCCTGGGAGCTTCTCTAGTGCAGGTTAATGTGAATCCCTTTATTTTTCTGGCTCTGAGTGACCTGACTGAGGTCTGATAGGTTGAATCCCCTAGTAATCCAGTGGTCAGGCACTCCTTAGCTCAGAGGCTGGGTCTGCCTTGAGTCTCACTCCTTGATTGTCCCTGTTCTGAGCTATACTCCCTTCCCTCATGGAGCTGGTTCCACAGGTATCAGCTGCAGGTGCTTGGAGTCCCATTTGCTTTTGCCTCCCTGAGCAGTCCAGGATGGTTTCTGTGGTGGGGACCCAAACTGCTGTTTCTGACTAATTAGATCAGGCAAAGGCTCAAAGCTCCCAGCCTCTGGCTGCAGACTGATTGGATTCAGTCTGGAATAGCCTCTCAATCAGTCGTCTACTGGTTGGGTGAGAGGTTTTTCAACAGGTTGGGGCAATTGCTTCTGCCTGGAGGCTAATTGTTATTCTTAGTCTCTTTATGGGCCTCCAAAACTTCACAGGGTGTGGCAAGGGGTTTTTCAATAGGGTAGGTCAATTGTCTCCCCCCTCCGCCCCCCCCCCCCAGGCATAAACCTCCTGGATAGCAAAGGTTTGGGCAAAAGATGACCTCCACAGCATGAGGGAATGATTCAGGACAGGAAACTGGAGTGTCTGCTTTCAAAACTCTAACCCCAGGTCCCCCAAACCCTGGCTTATGCTTACACAGGTCCAGTCTACTCTGCCCTCTCTCTGCCAGAGCCCAAGTTGAGTGGCTTCACTCAAATGTTGTACCTTGGCCCTTTAAGAGGGTGCTGGCATTTCCAGCTGTCTCTCCCTGGCATACAGCAACCCTGTTGCTTTTCACAGCCAGGTGTTATATGGGCACCTTTCTCGGTCCTATTGCTCTCTGCTGGGGGTGGGGGGGAAGCTTAGGGATTAAACCCCATAGTTCTCAGTGGAAACTCCTCATAGCTGAGATATCTCTCTAGAAATTCAATTGGTGTCTTTGTGAGCCTGGCCAGCCCTTTAATGCCTCTGCCCTTCCTACCAGAGTCTATGCGGTCTTCACTTTCTATCCTTGGTTATCAGGGTTCTCTCCAGCTAGTCTCCAGTTGATTATTCAGGGTGGTTGTTTTGTATTTTATCTGTAATTCCAGTTTGGTCCTGGGAGCATGTCTCGAGTTTTGTTTAAAGTGCTATTTTTTACCTCCACATTGAGGTAGGGCAGTTACTCTGTCTCGCTCAGCCTGTACAGGATTTGGGGGTGGCAGTAATTCTCCCATTGTTCATAGGGCTGTCACAGCTCCTGGATCTCCAATAGGAGGATTTAGAGTATTTAAAAGATTTTCCCCCTCATTTTTCTTTTTCTTCTTGAGTTTTATTGTCTGGGAGGGGAGTGAGATCTTTACCCCCTCTTTGAACCATCAATTTAGATAATTTCTGAGTAGAGTACTTATCTACACTAATAAAAGAGAAACATGCAAATTAGCTATCACTCCGCTACACCCACAAGCCACGCCCACCAGCCAATCAAGAGCGAGTATGCAAATTAACCCAACCAAGATGGTGGCCGGTCAGCTGGAGCAAGCAGTAAGCTTGGGTTGCCCTGGCAATGGAGGAAGCCAAGCTTCCCACCCACCTTGGCCGGCCCTGGCATCCACTTAAGGAGGAGCTGAAAAAAACAAAAGGAAAAAGAAAAATGCAGGGGCTGAGACCTTGGGTCGCCGGGGGGTGATCAGGCCAGGATGGGGCGGCAGGGCTGTTGGGGGTAAGCAGACCAGCAGGGGGCCAGTTGGGGGTGAGCAGGTCATCAGTGGGGGTCAGTTGGAGGTGATCAGGACAGTGGGGGGGCAGTTTGGAGTGAGCAGCCCAGCAAGGGGGCAGTTGGGGGTGAGCAGGCCAGTGGGGAGGGAAGGTGAGGGTGAGCAGGCCAGCAGGGGGTGGGCAGTGAGGGGTGAGCAGGCTGGCACAAGGGGCAGTTGGGGGTGATCTGGTTGGCGGGGGGGGGGCATTTGGGGGTGAGCAGGCCAGCGGCAGGGGGCAGTTGGGGGCGAGCAGGCCAGCAGGCAGAGTGGTTAGGGGCAATCAGGCAGGCAGGCAGGCAGGTGAGCGGCTGGAGCCAGCAGTCCTGGATTGTGAGAGGGATGTCTGACTGCTGGTTTAGGCCTGATCCCTGTAAACTGGCAGTAGGACATCCTTTGAGGGGTCCCAGAATGGAGAGGGTGCAGGCCGGGCTGAGGAACACCCCCCTCCCCCGTGCACAAATTTTGTGCACCGGGCCACTAGTTATGTAATAACATGAAAGCTTGCACATAAGTGATATGATCCCATTTACCAGACATCTGGCAAACAATTCTAATTAGCCATTGGGTTTTAGCAGTAAATTGACCAATCATCTAAAATGGGAGCTAATGGATTCTCTGATGGGATCAAGACTAGCTGCCCATTTCAAAACAGAAACAAAAACAACATCTAAAGCAAAGACAAAGTTCAAACAAATGTGTACTCTCAAACTAAAACCTCTAAAAGGAGGGACTGGGACATTAGCCCTAGAATCTTATATCATACCAACCAATACTGTGAATGAAGTTTACAAGGTCTAAATGACACAAAGCCTCAATGATGGAGACAGAAGATTACCAGTGTACACAAAATAGCAACAATCAAACCAAGTCTCCAAAAGATAAGAAAGCAAGCAAAAAACAACTGTAACCAAAGTTTCATTTCAGACAGATGAGAGAGCTCTCAAACAGAACAGACAGACCAGAGTTCTCAACCTGATTTCCTCCTGTGGAAGAACTTGGATTAAAGTCATAGAGTCTTATCCCCTGCTAAAACAGTACTGCAGGTGATTCGCTGTTAAGTCCAGATGGCTAGAAAGCCCAGATGGCAGTGATAGAGGACTCCTGGTGTGCACCTGGTTTAACTTACCCAGTCTTGGAGCCCATCAACTTCAAGAGGCCCATTTCCTTTCACCAGGTAAGCATTTCAGGGACTAATGCCTTTTGAGAAAGAGTAGGGATAGTCCCTGAGATAAATAACTCCCAGAAGTTGTTGGGAAATCTCTGAAATCCCTGTCATGGTGTCAACCTGTCACAAGCAGCTGTAGAACCCAGTCCAGGCCCTCCAAGCCTTACTGGGGTCCATATTGTCTCATATTGGTCACCAAAAAACTGTAACCAAACCCAGGTTCAATTGCAACAAAAGCTAAACTCATGAAATAGTTGCTGGTGAGAAGGAAAGAGGTTTACTCAAGTGTCAGCCATCTGAGAATATGGGGAACTTTCATCCCAAAGACCATCTCAACATCTCAGTTCAGGCAGGGGTTTTTATAGGGTGGGATAAGGAAAGCAGAACAAAGAAATGGGGGTGGGTGGGAGGGGGTTGAGAGTTTTCTGTTGAGGAGACTACATCAGGCCAACTACATCATTTGGTTGAAGGTCAACAAATCTCACAGAGCTAGAAACTCCGAAGTTTCACCTGAAGTCAGCTCCTAGAATTCTCAAGCAAACAGGCCACTTATCTTCAGTCACACATCAGCCAGAAACATCATCTACAGAAACAATGTTAAAATAATGGTGGGGTGGGTTACATTTCCCCACTGTTACAGTTGCTCAACTTTGAATATACTAAAAAACATTTAATTGTACACTTTAAGTGGATAAACTGTATGGTATTCAAATTATATTTCAAAAAGCTATTCTAAAAAGTTAATGCAGGCAGAGATTGCCTTCACCTGGAAAATTCTCTCTGTGTAGTCTTAATACATCTTTGGGTGTTCAGTGCCCTCTTCATTCCTAATCATTCAGTATGGCCATCACCTCAATGGCTTGTATTACAGGAGGATGTATTATAATAAGTGTCATAAGAAATGAAACATGAAAGAATTATAAAACTTACCAGATGAAATAAAAAATACAAAGTGGAAATCACTATGGAAGACTTCCTAGAGGAGGAAAAGTCTAAGTTTTGTTCAAAATAATAAGCAGAAGTTATATAGGCAAAATGTAGAGCTAAATACATGCTAGAAATAAGCAAGGGTTCAGAGGAGAAATTGCTTGGGGCTTTGAGAAATCTTCAGGTTACTGGGCATAAATTGCATGCATGGACTAGGGGGTTAGAAATAAGGCTGGAAAGGTCATCAAGTGCTCAGTAATAAAAGGTCCTGAATTTCAAGCCATAGATTGTCTACTTCATACTGAAGGTCAAAGAACCTGCCCCCATGTGGACACAAGATGGCCACCACAAGATGGCCAGCAGGGGAGGGCAGTTGGGAGGGACCAGGCCTGCAAGGGAGGGCAGTTGTGGGTGATCAAGCCTGCAGGGGAGGGCAGTTAGGGGTGACCAGGCCAGTAGAGGAGGGAAGTTGGAGGCAATCAGGCTGGCAGGGGAGCAGTTAGGCATCAATCAGGCTGGCAGTGGAGTGGTTAGGGGGTGATCAGGCTGGCAGGCAGAAGTGGTTAGGGGCAATCCGGAAGGCAGGCAGGCAAGCAGTTGGGAGCCAGCAGTCCTGGATTGTGAGAGGGATGTCCCGACTGCCCCTTTAGGCCCGATCCCACCGGGACATCCCTCGAGGGGTCCCAGATTGGAGAGGGTGCAGGCTGGGCTGAGGGATACCCCCCCCCCCCTGTGCACAAACTTCGTGCACTGGGCCTCTAGTTTAAAATATAAGGAAGCAAAAAACACCCAATGAGAATAGCAAAAAGAAAAAAAGAATTTTAAAAACATGAGGCTCATGTAAGGAACCTCTGGAATAACTTCAAACATACCAATATTGACATCATGGTCATGCCAGAAGGAAAAGAGACAGAGCAAGGAATTGAAAACCTATTTGAAAAAATAATGCCAGTAAACTTTTCTAAGCTGGTGAAGGAAATAGACATAGAAGTCCAGGAAGTGTAGAACCCCAAACAAGATGAACCCAAAGAGGCCTACACCAAGACACATCATATTTAAAATGCAAAAATTTAAAGATAAAGAGAGAATCTTAAAAGCAGCAAGAGAAAAGCAGTGAGTTACCTACAAGGGAGCTCTCATTAGACTGTCAGATGATTTCTCAGCAGAAACTTTGCAGATCAGAAGGAGTGGCAAGAAATACTCAAAGTGATGAAAAGCAAGGACCTACAACCAAGATTATCCAGCAAAGCTATAATTTAGAATTGAAAGCTGGATAAAGAGCTTACCAGACAAAGGAGTTCATCACCACCAAACCAGTATTACATAAACTGTTAAAGGGTCTTCTTTAACAACAAGAATTAAAAAAAGATAACATATATGAACAATAAAACAGCAATAAATATACATCTATCAAAACTGAATCTAAAAACAAAATAAATGAACAGGCAGAGCAGAAACAGATTCATAGATACAGAGAACATTTTGACGGTTGCCAGATGGGAGGGGGTTTCAGTGGATGGGTGAAAAAGGGGAAGGGATTAAGAAAAATAAATTGATAGTTACAGAATAGTCATGGGAATATAAAGTACAACATAGGGAATATCATCAATAATATTCTAATAACTATGGATACCATCGGATGGGTACAGATTTATTGGAATGATCATTTGGTAAGTTATACAATGTCTAATCATTGAAACTAATATAATATTGTATGTCAACTATAATTGAACAATTAAAAATGATTTAAAAATATTTTGTAGAAAAAAAGTACTAAAAATATGTTGAACAATTTAAAAAGCTGGTCAGATATCTATGTACTCTTCTACATTACTGGTTGACATAAACTTTGAGAAACATTTGGCAACAGACCAAAAAAATATTTGACATGTCCATATTTCTATCATCCTGCAATTACAATAGTAACAGAAAGCAATAAAATATCCCAAGACATTTAAGTACAGAGGTGTTCATGATACAATTGATCTTACATACAAAATATTAGAACCATTTTAAACATATCCCAAGGAAGCTTGATTATATAAATTGTTCATCTTAGTGATGGAATATTATTAAACAACATAATTAAAAGAATATATATATTTAAATATTTTTTATTGATTTCAGAGAGGAAGGGAGAGGGATAGAGAGATCAAAACATCAAATGATGATGGAGAGTCATTGATCGGCTGCCTCCTGCAAGCCCTCCCACCAGGGACTGAGCCCACAACTTGAGCATGTGCCCTTGGCCAGAATTGAACCTGGGACCTTTTAGTCCATAGGCTGATGCTCTATCCACTGAGCCAAACCAGCTAGGGCTAAAAGAATGTATTTAATGATTTATAAATATGGTCCCAGAGAACAGTATCAGTGAAAATACCCTGTAATGAAACAATGCATAGTTTATTATCAATATAAAGGTATGTAGATCTATTTATTAAAATTGTATTTTTTCATTTATTTTTATTTTTATTTTATTTTATTTTTTAAGGTATTATATGTGTACATATCTTACCATTGCCCCCCCCACCCCATTTTTTCAAGTATTGGTATCAGGAGCTTTATTAGGATTTTAACTTTGTTTAATTACACTAACAATTTCAAAATATTTTCTATTGTAATCATGTACATTTTATATGAAATATGTTTAGAATATATTAAAAAAACCCTCCTGTTTCCCAGATAAAATATTGATCAAATACAGAAATAATTGTAATACGAAGTGAAGAACATAATAATACAGGTATCCAGGTACTGTTAAAATATTGACCAACCTTATAAAGATAAACTTATCCTTTCATTATGGATGGCCATTTAATATTGCTGTCCCTGCCACACTGCCTATATTTTGACACTTTAATTTTTCTTTTAGCAATGTTAGTTCACAAAATGACCTTGAAAGTCTTCAAGATTTGTGCGCTATGATGCACTTGGTAAGCTTTGTTTGGAAGAAGAAAAAACTACCAATAACTTAGATGCAGGAAAAAATACACACACACACACACACACACGCACACTCAAACACAGATATATAGAAATGTATATATGTAAATACATCTATCTCTCTACTGAACTATCAATTAAATGAAATACTAACAGCCAGAGAAAATATTTTAAAGGTATCTTTAATGACATAAAATGAAGTTCAAGAATATGCATGTGTGTCTATATGTAAATACGCACTGTATGTGTGAAAAGCAGATATAAAAACATTATGTACATTATTATATACATATATGACATTTGCATAAGAAATACAAGATGAGTACAGTCAAAATATTTCAGGTAGGTCTCAGAAAATATCAATGGGCACAGATGAAAATGATTCAGGAAGGCATGGATGTTCATGAGGATTCATTACTGGTGACATTAGTTTGCTTTTGCTAACTGGTCCGCTTTCTGATTTTTTTCCGCAATGAAGCTGAATTATTTTTTTGACAATGGGGAAAATGGCAGGAAGTAGGCACAGGGGAAGGAAGTGATAAACAGTATTTAAATCCAGCAAAACAACCAAGGACAGCAAAACGCCATTTGCAGCGCATAAAGCTGGCCAACACACACACACACACACACACACACACACACACACACAGACGCACCCACGCACACGCACACACACGAGCACGCACATGCGCACACACATACATCAATTACAGTGACCAGGAAATGGACATACTCTGCTTTACTAGCTGCACTGACTGGCATGAATGCAAATCGGTACAATATTTATGAACGGGCCATTTGGCAACACACCAGAAATGTCTTTAAAATGTCCATATGTGGATCCTTTGAGTCCACAGTTAAGATGACCATAGGGTATGCCAGCGGAGATTTGGCTTGACAAGGAAGGAGTCACTCATCAGAGAACTCAGTGTTGGGTTTAAATACAGGGAAAGAACTAGGCACCACCTGAATGTCCAACAATGAGGGAACGATTACAGAACTGTTAAGGTGCATGGATACACTCTGCAGGCACTGAAGATGAGTTTCAGAAGCCTGTTGAATAACATGGAAAGATGTTCAGTTGGTTGAGTTTTGTTTGGTTTTAGTTTCTGAAAAAAGCAGGTTAAGAAACACCACATACATGGACCATTGTATAACAGTATGTTAAAAGGGAAGGTGAGGTGGGGGTGAGAACGGGAGGGAGAGAGAGAAAGAGAACCTGGAAAGGCAGCACACCAAAAAGGTAAAAGTAGTTGTCTCTGGGTAGCAGGATCGTGGGGAGCCATTACTCTCTTGGTTTTCCCTCATCTGATTTCCTTCTCCTTTCTGAGGTTTCTACCATGAAATTGTATCACCTGTACAGTAAACAAAGAGAGAAAGTGCTTTTAAAACCAAATCACGAGAAGAGGCAGCCTCTAATTTATCAAGTGGCACAGATAGCAAGATTATTCACAATGCCCTTGGTTGGGGGGGGAGAATGAAGGAGAGGGTGAAAGGGGAGGGGAGAGAGAGAGAGAGAGAGAGAGAGAGAGAGAGAGAGAGAGAGAGAGAGAGAAGGAAGGGAGAGAGAGAGAAGAAGGAAGGGAGAGAGAGAGGAGGAGGAGAGGGGGAGAGAGAGAGAAGGAGGAAGGGAGAGAGAGAGAGAGAGAGAGAGAGAGAGAGAGAGAGAGAGAGAGAGGCACGGAGCTGCACTCTCAATACAATACACTGCTGGTGGGTTAGGGGGGCAGAGAGGGGGCTGTAAACCGGGTGGGAGCCAAAGTTTGGCTCTGCTGGCTGACTCGCTCCTGGGATGTCTTCATCGGAAGGTGGCCTCCTCGTCGGTGTCTTCCTCGAAATCCTTGACGTTAGCACTGGTGGACTGCCTGGCCCAAGCTCCTCTTTCAGCTTCTCGTTCCTTATGCGACTTGAATCTCCCAACGAAAATTTTGCGGTAGTTCAGGAACATGCCGTTCATCGTATCAATGGCCCGCTCAGCGGATTCCTGCTTCTGGAAGTGCACGAAACCATAGCCCTTGGGCCCCTTTTCGTCGCAGGCCACTTTGCAAGAGAGGATGTTGCCAAACGCCGAGAAGATGTTGTACAGCGCCTTGTTGTCGATGGTCTTGCCCAGATTCTTGATGAAGACGTTGCCCACCCCGCTCTTGCGCAGCGAAGGGTCCCGCTGAGACCACATGATGCGCACTGGCCTGCCTTTGATGACATCAAAGTTCAAGGTCTCCAGGGCCCGCTTGGCGTCCACCGGTTGCTGGTAGTTGACATATGCGTAGCCCAAGGAGCGGCGGGTGATCTTGTCTCTGCAAATGCGGATTGAGAGGATAGGCCCTGCCGGGCTGAACTTCTCGTACAACATTGCCTCTGTCACCTCAGGGTGCAGGTCTCCCACGTACAGTGAGGCCATTGGAAAGTCCGGGTTCTCCTCGGAACTCCCGCCCCTCTCTGCGTTTGCGGTGGCAGCCGCCGCTGCCTCAGCCACCTCCGCCTCTGCATGCTCATCCGCATCCTCTTCCTCCAAGGGGGGCGCCACAGCCTCTGCTGCTGCAGTGGCTTCGGCAGCGCTGGCCTCTGCCACCACCGCGGCTGCTGCCGCCAGAGCGGCCTCCACCTCCTCCCCGGCCAGGGCGGCTGCCGCCTCCCCCAGGATGGCCTCCGCCACTGCCTCCTCCACTGAGGCGTGGGCCTCCACCTCAGTCTCCACCTCTGCTTCCGCCTCCGCCACGGAGGCCTCCGCCACCGCCTCTGCCACGGTCGCTGCCGCAGCCTCCGCCGCTGCAGCCGCTGCAGCCGCTGCAGCCGCTGCCGCCACCGCTGCCGCCACTGCCGCAGCTGTCGCCACGGTCGCCGGTGCTGCCGGGCCGCTACCGCGACCTCCCTTCCCGCAAGCTGGGGGTCGGAGAGGCGGGAGAGGGCAGGAGGGCAGATGGGCACAGGAACCCGGGCCGGGGGTGCGAGCGAGAGCTGCGGCGGGGGACTCGGGGAGGGGGTGGGGGCAGCAGATCTGGCGATACCAAGGCGTCTGGGATGACGAGCCCTGCCAGGAGCGCGCCTCTGCGAGTCACCGCAGCTTACAGCTTCCTGCTGCCCACCTCTCAGTTGTGGATTAGCGTGCGGGGCGTGCGCGGGCGGGCTGGCGGGCAGGCGAGCAGCGTGTGGTGAGGGGCAGGAGGTGTTGGCGTCTGTGTTCCGGGCAGCTGGGAAGGCTTCTGTCTCTTTGGTTCCCCCTGCGGGGGCTGCGGGGGCTGCGGGGGGCTGCGGGGCTGCGGGTGGTGGGAGAGGGCGGGGTCGGGAAGCTTGGGTGGGGGTGACATGAGTGTGAGTCTTCAGCATCTCAGGTCGCCTAGGTATTTATAAAGAGGAAGCAGGGAAAGGGCTCCGCTGTCAACTAAGGGAATACTGGTTAGATTTAGGGAGTTTTGTTTTATCCCTCCTCTCCCCGACTCTATGGCATAGAACATTTAAGTGATTGGATCAATTATGTTGTAAGAGGGGATGGGTGGCATTGTGAATACAATTGCCTGGCCTAAACAAAGCCAAGCAAAATGTTTTTCTCACATTCAGGTGTTCTTCCCACCTCAACTCGCACGCACGCGCGCGCACACACACACACACACACACACACACAAATTCCAACATCGCTGCCTCCAGGGAAACAACTCTTTTTTCTTTGAGTGGGAGCTGGGGCAAGTGGGGCAAGCTCCTCCTGCAGCCTGAGAGATCTTTCTCAAAGATCTCTCCCCTTTTACCATCTCTTTCCCTCCTCTGCATCACTTGCAAAAGAGGGAATAGAAAACACAAGAACACGTATTCATTTATTCATAATGCCATGCCACAAGTATTCATGGAGCAGGTTTCGTGCTGTTCCTTGGGGATATGGGGGTCTGGGAGACATTAGGACACAGGCTGGTTTTGAGCTTGTCCTTGGGAGCACATAGGTTGGGCTGGAAACCCTGCCCCTGCTCCAGACTATGGGAGAACTAGGGACCTGGGGTTCTTCAACCCTCCAACTCCTCCCACTCACCCAGCTTCAATAAATGCAACCTGGAAGTGGAGGAGTCAAGAGCATCTTGTCCATAGTGCTGTCTTCAATGACACCCTGAGGAAAGCCAAGCCCAGGGCTGGGACATGGCCTGGTCCAGAGCCAGGCGCTTGTTTGTTCTTGGCTCTGCCCTCAAGTTGCTGAGGTTCCTAACATGAAGCAAGGCATGCACATCCATGTTCAAAACAGAACCAAAACCTGAAATCTCTCTAGAATGAGGTGCCTGGTCCCAGTTCACCAGCTAGTATTTATGGAAGCCTTATCAAGTACTTGGCACTGGGGACTAAGGGACAAGCAACGTCATAAGTGAGCAGTGAGTGTTGCTGTGCTGTAGCTAAGAAAAGGTGAGCAGTGTGTGTTGTGGGAGCAGAGAGACCACACAGGGCTAAATGGTGAGGGGATGGACAAGTGAGCAACCATTAGAGTAGAGTGTAACAGAGACTAGAGTCTCGCTTCCTCTGGAAAGAAGGACCCAGCTACTAACGGTTCCTGGTACGAATCAAGTGAGGCTGCATAGAAGATGAAACCCTGAACGTGAGCTCTGAAAGATGTGTAGCAGTCCACATGTTGAGGCAAGAGGGAAGGCATTCCAGACAGAGGGATCAGTCTGTGTCCAAGGCCTTGTGGCATGCTAGCACATGCATGGTCACTTCTGATCATGCCTAAAATCTGGAGTGGACAGAGCCCATGGTCTCCCAGAGTCTATGGCAGGACATGGGGCTGGAAGGCGTGTGGCCCTGAAAAGCAAGGTGCAGTGCTTGGACTCCATACCCAAGCCAGCGGGCACCACTCAGCATGTTCAAGGAGGGAATCAGTATGGTCACATCTTTAGAAAGGGTACAAATTGAACATCAATATAGAAAGTAGCTAAGAGAATAGATCTTAAAAGTTCTCATCACAGGGGGGAATTGTGTAACTGTGAGGTGATAGATGTTAACTAAACGGATTCTGGTAGCCATTTCACAGTATATACTTGTATCAAATCATTATGTTGTACACCTTTAAATTATACAATGTTATGTGTCAACTATATCTCGATAAAACGAGGGGGGACCATCAATACACGTATAAATGCACATGTGCCCCTCCCCACACAATTGACAGAGAGCTGATAGAACAAAGAGAAGACAGTTGGATGTGACCAGTTCCTGTGAAGAGTCAGAACAACCCTTGCCTTTGTTCCTCCTTTCCCGTCCATAAATAGGGGTTTCAGGCTTACCTTGAGCCAGGTATTGAACTGTAGGAAGGGGGTCAAATATAAAACAAATTTTCAAACCACAGTGCCCTCCCTCAGGATGCATCCCATGCCACTAAAGCTCAGCCTGCCCATACAAATAACAGAAATGTCAGCAAAAGGGCTGTAGGTGCCATGTGAATGAACCATAGTGGCTAAGGAACTTCATCTGCCCAACACATATTCTCTCTTCCTCCTCACTCCCACCCATGCACCTTATTTGGGAAAAAAAAAGAAGCTTTTTTTTTCTGTGATGGCAGCATTGGCTGGACCTGGGCAGTTGCACATGATAGAACAACGCAAACCTGTGGAACTGAATGAGTGAGTCACTGTGGGGTGTGAGGCAGTAAGAACTTCCCCATCGCTGGCTGGAAAGTATCCCAAGATGGCTGAGAATCAAACACACAGACAGGTACCTCACCAACTTGCAAAGTCCAGCCCTCTGCCCCTAGACAGGGCCAGTGCCAGCAAAGGAAAAGGACAGAGAGTTAGGAAAAGCCCGCTGTACAGCTGGTACCTGACCAAAGTGATCACTGTCACTGCTGTTAGGAGCTATCTCAACGGAAGGGTGGGTCTAGGTTACCTGTAGTCAGGAGGCAGATGAGCTGTGCCTCACCATTACAGAAGATGAAACTCCAAAGGTGAGCTCTGAAAGATGAGTAGCAGCCCACCACCTTGAGCCTGCCCTGCAGGGAGGACTGCAATTCCCTTGGGTTTGTGGCAGGTGCACATCCAAGGAGGGACCTGAAGAGGCATAGGCTAAGGGGTAAGCCATAATTGCTGGGGGTTAAGGGGATGTGGGGATGATGACGAGAACTTCTCGTCCCATTGTTCGGGAAAAGAAATGACAAGGGGAACCAATTCAAGGACCAGGACTCAACACGATCTCCTACCCTGCCTTTGACTTACAACCCACAGAGCCAATAGAGATCAGTGAAACAGCAGGAGGAAGAAGTTCAGGGAAGTCATGCTGTGGCCAGCAAATCCCCAAACCTGTCAATCCTGAAGACAATCCCTAGGCCCCTGAACTGCCAGCAACAGGAATAGGGCTATAAAGTGGCCAGGAGAGCAACTAAGGGATTGCTCTCCAAGTCCTTTCTCACAGAGGCCTTCATTGTGCGGCTCTCCTCCTTTTTTGTTTTTTGTTTTTTTGTTAATTCGTGGTCAATTTCTGCTATCTGCAATTAAAAGTGTTCTGACTAGCAGGCACTGTGACAGAGGCAAAAGTGAAAAGCCCTGTGGAGCTTCAGTGGAGGGAGGGAGAGATCCATTTCTTGTGGGAAGAAGTGTTATTCATTTCATTCATTCAATGATTCCACAAGTATTTATGGAGGGCGTACAGTGTATCAGGCATTCTTCTAGTCCAGCCTTGGGCAAACTACGGCCCGTGGGCCGGGCTGTTCTATCCGGTTCTCTTGCTCTCCCCTCCGCTCCTTTACTTTGAATTTATATTAGTTCACACAAACACTCCATCCATGCTTTTGTTCCGGCCCTCCGGTCCAGTTTAAGAACCCATTGTGGCCTTCGAGTCAAAAAGTTTGTATCTATTCAGAGTCAAAAAGTTTGTATCTATTCAGAGGGTCTCTGCACGCAGGAAGCTTATTGTCTGGTGGGGAAGACAGACAATAAACACGTCAGTAAATACAGAAGTACTTAAACGTCCCTACAAATGCCCTCAGAGAAATAAACATTATTTGGCATATGTTACCCAAAACCCAAGAGAACTTCAGGGATGCCCTTGGCCTTTTTGAGGACAATGACAAGTGGCCAGTTCTGCTAGGAACCAGGGAAAAGCCTGTCCTGCAAGGAGGACTGCAATTCCCTTGGCTTTGTGGCAGAAAAGAGGGGCACCAGAGAGGCAGAAAGGATGCCACTGTGGTTGGAGCCCAGTGAAAGAGGGGATGGGGGGAGCAGAGGAAGGCGTAGGTGGTGGGAAGGAGCCATGATGAAGAGGTTTTTGGGTTGTTTTTTTAAACCCAAAGTGTTGTGGGGTGCCAGAGAGAGGATGGGATCAATGGAGTGCCATGATTTAATTATATTCCATAATTTTTCTCTGGCTGTTCCCTGTGGATCATATTACAAGTGGGCAGGACACAAAGGAAAGTATGGAGACCAATTTGGACTCTCTTTTAGTAGTCCAGTTGAGAAATGGCAGTGGCTTGGCCCAGACTGGCAGCACAAATTTGGAGAATAGTGCATGGGTCCACATGTTATTTTGGAAAGAGAAGAGACTTGATGATGGATTGAAGGCAGTCAGTGAACAAACTTAATAAATGAATGATTACTATGAGAGTATTGTCTTGCAAGTCTTGCTCATGGAGGTGTTCTGTCTGGTCACGGACCATATGGGGAAATGGGTGTGGCAGATGTGGAGAAAGGAGAAATAAAGTTGTGGGGGGTGAGTGTCAGGAGCTCCTATTTGCGCATGTTAAGGGTCTGAAGTCTATTTGTTACCAGTGTAGGCTGAAGAAACAATTATTGAGACAACAGTAAACAGATAGTATTTAAAGCCATGAGCCTAGGCAGGATCACCTAGAGAGAGTATAGTCAGAAGAAGGTGAAGGGCTATTCCCTGAGAAAAGACAACATTTAGAAGTCGGGTTGAAAATGATGAGCCATCAGGAGAGATTAAGAAGGACTGGGCAGTGAACGGACCAACCCCAAACCTAACTTCTCTCCAAGGCCTTACATGGTAGCCTCAGTGTCTTCACTCAGTCCTGCTTTCGGTGCTCCTGGCTGCACGTGCATGGAAGTGGTTTAAAACAAGACAACAAAGACCCTGTGTGCTAGTGTTTGGGCTTCTGTTTCTGTTCATTTCTCAGTGGAGCTTTGGAAAGAGATAGGTTCAGATATGGACACATTCAAAGAGTGTTTGGAACTGGCACTCCTCTTCCATTTCATATGGCCCACCTCCTTCTTCCTATCAGGAGGGAGAAACAGAAAGGAATAGAGATGCCGTTCAGAGAGCTAGGGAAAAGAGTAGAAAAGATGGAAGAAGGTAAGGGGTGGAGGACACCCGTGGGGGGAGGGACAGATCAACTCTATATGCAAAAATGAATCAAAACACTGAAAAGGGGGATCTGCACAAAGAAGTCTCTTTCCATGAATTTCTCATTGACATAGTTGTAGGAAGCATGCTCGGGGGAAAAGAGAATAAAAACATAACTGTATTTTGGAGTGAGAACATTTTCAATTCACACTGTTACCCCAAATTCTGCTGAAAGAAAATAAACATGGGATACAAGCCAACAAAAAAGCAGCCATAGGCTTTTATTTAGGAAGAATTGGAAAGTGTTTGGGTGTGCCTCTGTTATTTAACAAATAATAACAATGACTATTAAAGTGCCTGGAATAAATACAACACATTTAGCAAATGGTCCTTTGGAGACACATACGTGGGGCAGAGAAGGAATGGGAATTGGACCTACAGACATGAGAGCCCAGGACATCAGGACATACACAGGAGCTTTCTTTCACATGATTCATATTGGGCAAACTAGGACCAAAGCAAGCACTCATCAGTTGGGGGGTGACTGAAGACATTTGTGGTACAGCCATTTCATGGATTATTATGCAACCAATATCGAGTATGAGTTATGTCTATATGGAGTGATTTAGGGGAACCTCCAAAATATTATTTAAGTGAGAACAGCAAATTGCAGAGAAGGGAACAGTATAGGATCCCACATTTGTGGGAGGGTGCAAAAAGTTATGAGGTGGGATCTCATACTCTTTTGTCTGCCAGTTTGACATCTCCACCTGGATGTCTCAAGCATTCATCCTTAAGTGGCAAAATTGGAATGCCTCAACTTCTTCCACCTCCTGCCCTCTACTCTCTCTAATGTTGTTCCTCCCACAAAAGTCTTTCGCTTCTCAATGAATAGCATCACCATCTATCCAGGTATTTAAGTGAAATAATAATGGAGAGGCACCCTTATTTCCTTCCTGTCCCATTGCCACATCTTCCTCTGGCCACTATATCATCCTTCAGCAATCCCTATACCCTCTACCTCCCAAACACCACTGGAACCTCTCCAACTCCACTGGAGTCCACCATTATGTCTCCCATGGGTTCCTGCCATAGCCTCCTAACTGGCCGCCCACTTCGACCAAACTCCAGTCTCCAGCCAGCAGCCAGACTGCTCTTTCTGAACAATGAATGGTGCCTTTTCCTTCCCCTACACAAAACCCCAGAAGGGCTCCCCATTTCACTTCGAGTAAAGTGCAAACTCCTCGACATGGCTTAAATATAATGAGCTGCACGACCTGGCCCTTGCCAACCTCGCCATTGTCACCTTTCTATATCTTGGCCACTGTGGGCCTTCTCAGACAGAATATTCTGAACACTCCAGGATCCAAGCTCTACCCTTCCTGAGGTCTTCCATCAACCTGAAACCATCTTTCTCCATCCTTTCAAAATCATGAGCAGATTTTTAAACATACAGAAAATTGCAGCGAGTCACAGAACATGCACCCCAGTACACATCACTCAGAATGAACAAAAAAATAACATTTGTCTTATTTTTGTTTCAGATGTTTAGATATTTATGGCGATAAAACAATACAAAATTGAGCCCTCCCCAATCCCATTCCCTTATCTTTCCATCCACTTCATGGGGCACACACCTAGGTCACTTCTGGGTGTGATTAAAGGCAAGAGACAAGCATGTCCTTGATTTGTCTCCCTAATTCCCCTTTCTCTCCCTGTCTCTTTCCCCTCACTCCTTTCCCGAGGTTGATAATTTCTTTGAACCTTTGTTCTTCAACTCCCTGAAGCAGACAGGGCCCAGGAAAGGGAACGTAATTGGTGATATATGTGCTTAGGATGATCGTGAGAAATGAAGAAGCCTATATTCCCAGCAGTTCTTGCATATTCCTACATTGCTAGGCCTAAATTCCTCAAAGAAGACGGGCCTTGGAGTTAAATGGATATGTAGACAGAATTCCAGAGCAAAAACACTTAACTACTCTGAACCTCAGAATGTGCTTTGAGTTTGAATTTCAGAAACCCTATTCAGGTGCTTAGGAATTTTCTCTTTTTAAATTAAATTTATTGGGGTGACATTGGTTGGTACGATTATGCAGGTTTCAAGTATACAATTCTGTAATACATAATCTGTATATTGTACGGTGTGCCCATCACCTAAAGTCAAATCTTCTTCCATCACAAGTTACTAATAAAGGATTAAGGGGGTCAAATATAAGAAATTTTCTCTATAACAAGTACTTGGCCCCAACCCTGCTGAGGAACCAAGAACAAAGGGCTGTCTCAACTGACGGTTTTTATATAGCATTTCAGGTGTTTTTCTCTGGGAACCAATTCTCCTCCCAACTCAGGCTTATAATTTTAACTAACACCCTTCTTTGTCATAATCTTAAGCAAATTTCAGACGTGATCTTATAAAAATATGCATATAGATTTGCCCCAGGCCATGACTTAGCTGTGCTTACCTTGGTTTTATGTTACTATACCTTTTTTTGTTTGCTTCCTTAGCTTTGGTGTTCTCATCTGTACAAAGGGATGTTTGTAAGAATGAAAAGAAGTGAAAATATATGGTAAATACTTTTCACAGTGCCTGGCATGCATTCAGTACCCAACACAAGAGACTCCTTATTAATGTCATTTCCCTCTGTCCTGAGGATACCCTTGTTCAACTGGTTTTTAAAGGCCCAGTGTCTTCTTTCCTATCTGGTACCCAAGGAAGCCTGGCATTTTCTCTCTAACCAAAAGCAAAGTGTCAGTTCACTTTTGAGAGGATCAGGGAGTCAACCCTCTGGGTTCACATCCCAGGTTATGACTGGATTTTACTCTAGGCAACTGCCTGATTCTCCAGCCTGAACTCCACTTAGCTTACACCCTCATTCAGCTCTTCTTTAGTTCTCCTGATCTTAGAACCTTTTTATGACCTATTTATTTATTTTCCTGGAGGTCCAAGGAGCTTGCAAATCAACAGATGAAAGCATGCCATTTTCTGTACTCAAGAAATAACACCCAGAACAATTTGATAATAGCATTATCTCAACAAAATGGGGTATTGTGCCGGTGGTGAATTTTCCCTCAACTGCTATTCATCCCTTCGAGCACCCCTTTTGAGGCCATTTTGGAGACAAATTACTGTAAGGCAATACACTCCTTGAACTTCTTTGCCACAGGACAGTGAATGCATTTTGATGTCTCTATAATATCTCTATCAGCATTAATGATTGTGTTGTGACACCTTCATAGGTTATTGATGTGTGAGTGGCTGATCTCCAGTACTATGCGCCGCTGAACAATTTAAGTTTTCACTTTGTATAATAGATATAAAATGAAATCTCCCTCCATGTATGGTAAAGTCTTGCTAAAGTCGTGGTGATTAACCTTGGGGCCACCTCCCATAGCATCATCTTTTATTTTATTTTTTAATGTACTTTCCTGGAGAGATTTTATTCACATACAAATAATATAAGTGTGTGTGTGTGTGTGTGTGTGCGCGCGCGCACACGCGCACACACACACACACACACACACACACACATTTTGTCCCCTTCCCCTTATGCCAGTGATAGCATACTATAGTCACTTTTCTGGATATTCAATTTTAAAAATTTAACAATACATTTTAGATATCATTCTACTTCCTGGGCATAGGGTGACTATAGGTGCAGCTTCCTCTGCAGTTAGGTAAGGACACGTGAATCAGTTCTGGTTAAAAGAATGGAACTGAAAGTGAGGTATGTCGTGCCTGCACTGAGGCCGGTATGATCAACGTATCTTTTCCACATTTTCTCTCCTTACTCACTGGCTGGCTTAAAACCAAAGATCCAGTGGGACTCAAAGGGAAGTCATCAGTCAAAAAGAGTTTGTGTGCTCAATCCACTGATTGGAATGAAATCCCAACACCCCACTGGACTTTTTTTCAGGAGCAAGAAATAAGTTTTTACTATGTATAGTTATATGTACTTCTTGTGGATTTTTATAGCATCAAATATTGAATACCATAACTAATAAAATTATTTTATTATTCTGTAAGGCACACAACCATTAATATGCATTTTTGCCATGACAAAGGGATGAGGCTCCTCATATACTCACATTATCTTTTAAAAACCAGACGTAGCAAGGAGCTTATGATAAAAAGCAAAGGTCCAAAACCCCATCACTTCCCATTCCCGACTTGTGCTGTGAAGGGTAGACCATTTTAATAATTCCTGTTTGCATTGTGCTGGCAGTTACCTTCCTACATATAAATAAACTAGAGGCCCGGTGCATGAAATTTGTGCACGAGGGGGAGGGTGTCCCTCAGCCCAGCCTGCACCCTCTCCAATCTGGGACCCCTAGAGGGATGTCCGACTGCCCGTTTAGGCCCGATCCTAGGATCAGGCAGTCGGACATCCCTCTCACAATCCAGGACTGGTGGCTCCCAAGTGCTCGCCTGCCTGCCTTCCTGATTGCCCCTAACCGCTTCTGCTTGCCAGCCTGATCACCCCCTAACCACTCCCCTGCCAGCCTGATTGATACCTAACTGCTCCTCTGCCAGCCTGATTGCCCCTAACTGCCCTCCCCTGCAGGCCTGGTCACCCCTAACTGCCCTCCCCTGCAGGCCTGGTACCCCCCAACTGCTCTCCCCTGCAGGCCTGGGTCCCCCCAAACTGCCCTTCCCTGCAGGCCCGGTCGCCCTCAACTTCCCTCCTCTGCCGGCCTGGTCACCCCTAACTGCCCTCCCCTGCAGGCTTGATTGCCCACAACTGCCCTCTCTTGCAGGCCTGGTCCCTCCCAACTCCCCTCCCCTGCTAGCCATCTTGTGGTGGCCATCTTGTGTCCACATGGGGGCAGCCATCTTGTGTGTTGGAGTGATGGTAAATTTGCATATTACTCTTTTATTAGATAGGATAGAGGCCTGGTGCATGGGTGGGGGCCAGCTGGTTTTCCCTGAAGGGTGTCCCGTATCAGGGTGGGGGTTCCCTTGGGGCGTGGGGCGGCCTGGGCAAGGGGCCTATGGTGGTTTGCAGGCTGACCACGCCCCCCCCCCCCCAGCAACCCAAGCAGAGGCCCTGGTATCTGGGATTTATTTACCTTCTATAATTGAAATTTTGTAGCCTTGAGCGGAGGCCAGGTCTGCGGGAGCTTGGCTTCCTCCATCGCTGGGGGCAACTCAAGCCTCCTGCTCTCTCCAGCTCCGTGGCTGCTGCCATTTTTGTTGGGATTTATTTATCTTCTGTAATTGAAACTTTGTAGCCTTGAGCGGAGGCCAGGGCTGTGGGAGTTTGGCTTCCTCCATTGCGGAGGAAACCCAAGCCTCCTGCTCGCTCCGTGGGCGCAGCCATCTTGGTTGGGTTAATTTGCATACTCGCTCCTGATTGGCTGGTGGGCGTGGCTTGTGGGTATAGTGGAGATATGGTCAATTTGCATATTACTCTTTTATTAGGTAGGATTGCTTGAATTTTTATTTCCACAATTCATCAAATTTAGACATCATCAAGTGACCACATTCTGCTTAGAGAATAAAATTTAACTCACTCTCACTGTTTTCAATCTGCCCTCGCTTTCTTTCTCTTGGTTTTTGTAGCTTCTTTTGATTTTCAGTTCGTCTATGGGTGACTCTTGTAGCTTTAAATAATCTACTTAAACCTCAGTTTCTTGCATACACCTTAGTCAATTTACCTTGATTTTCTACAAAATGAGCATATCACCATGCTTATCCTTTCCTTCCCTCAACCTCTCTTCCTCCTTTCTACACCTCTTCTAATCAGACTCTTGATCATTTACATCCACTTCTGGAAACCTAATAAAATATTTTCTGTTTTAAAAACCAATACAAGTCTTTTGCCTTTTAATGAATCTCTAATAATGCTGACCACAGGGCCACATTTTTTCACTGAATGTAGTCTGGGCCACTAGAAGGATACTAATCCTGGTATCCAGTTCAAATCATCTCCTTTTCTTTATTCCACTAACTTATGAAAGGTCTACTTTTTAAAGTTTAATTTGCATTTGATTTATGCACCAACACTCTCAACCTCTCCCTCTCTCTCTCTCTCTCTCTCTCTCTCTCTCTCTCTCTCTCTCCCCCTCTCTCTCACACACACACATACACACTTAAGTGGTTGCCAGGCAATTTATCATTAAACCATTTAATCCTATAAGAATTTACGAGATGTGTGTTATTATTATCTCCAGTTTACGCCTGGGCAAACTTTGGTAGCAAGTATTTCAATAGTTTGCCAAGGTCTCACATAGCAGTCCTTTCACCTCTGCCTAAGTAAGTTGGTGTTCCTTTGCCTAACTAACTTGTAATGGCTTCTTCTGAGGTAGCTACCTTGTAAAGTACAGCATATTATCCTCAGTACCTACCCTTGCTGCTCCTCTTTGTTTAGAGAACTATAATTAATTTCAAGTCTTAGCAAGCTCCAAAGTTTGAGATACAAAATGTGACCTATGAGGACCAGCACTACATACCAAAATAACAAAAAGATTTTCCCAGTTTTTACAGAGACAAACCTGGGAGATATGAGTTGTAATGGATCTTAAGTTTGTGGGATTATAGTGAAAAGAATATGGTTAAATAAGAAAGTGTTTACTGATATGCGCCTATTAAGCACAGATTATGAATTGTAGCTTAAGAGGTTACAAAGGTCTCTAGTAGCTTGTTTGGTTGATAGGCTGAAGCACTGTCTCAAGTGTTCCTACATTAAATGAACTTGAAATGTCAAAACTGCCTTAGCATACTGTAGAAGAAGGTATCCAAAAGCTTAGGAGGATTGAAATATTACAGTGGATTAATCATGTAAGTCCTTCTCCCCGACCTGTGGAGGGTCCTTTACATCATGACTGAAAAATAATTTACTTAGGGGAATCCCAGTATTCTTGAAGAGCTCTGCACTCACACTTCTTTGCAGGTCAGAAATTGTAGTTGGAACAGCTATCATCAAACTGTAACCCTAAATGCAATGAGGATAAGTGGGATATCAGGGTAGCAGAGCCAAGTGAAGGCACTTATTGGCTAAATGCAAGGTGGTCATAGTTATGTAAAGGACACTGGAGGCAAAAGAGTAAACAGAATATCATGATGCACCAAAGGCCTATGGAACTGACTAGTTACTGATGATGTCCCTAGAAGGGAAATACATAGACTGTCTGCTAACTTATTACCTTGATTTGCAGGAATGGAAGAGTTCTAGGTCAAGTTAACAGAAAGTGTAACATGAATCACCAAAACAAAAGTCAAGGATTCTCAATCAATTCCCAGTCTTGAACCAGTTTACAGATTCAGAATCTCTTGAACAAAGGAGGAGGCCAGGCCCCTCAAGGAAAAACCCACTACAGTGTCCAAAATGTATACAGTTAATGTTTTTCAAGCCTATTGCCATGTTGTCAGTGCATTGGGGGTGAGGGGGGCAGGTCAGAGTTTCTAATTATTACTGGACATTGGCATTAATTCCAGATGACCCAAAATGTCACAGTGTTCCACCAGCCAGAGTAGGGGCTTATGGAAGTCAGCTAATCAATGGAGCTTTAGCTCAGATCCTTTGACAGTGTGTCCAGTGGATGTCCAAACCCATCCTGTGGTTATTTCTCCAGTTCTCAAATACATAAGTTGAATAAACATGCATGGAAACTGGTAGAATCCCACATTGGTCCCCTTACCTCTGTATTGAGGACTTTATGTTAAGGAAAAGCCAAATGGAAGCCACTACAACTACTTCTACCTAGAAAAATAGTAAACCAAAATCAATATCAAATTCCTAGAAGGATTTTAGAGGATAGTACCACCATAAAAAATTTGAAAAATGAAGGAGCAGTGATTCCCACCATATCCCCATTCAACTTAACAATTGTGCAGAAAACGAATGGATCTTAGAGAATGACAGTGAATTATCATAAAATTAACCAGTTGGTGTCTCAAATCTCAGCTGCTGTTACAGATATGGCTTCCTTGCCTGAGTAAATTGACAAATCTCCTGGTAATTTGTATAGAGCTGTTGATATGGCAAATGTTTTCTTCCTCAATACTTGTTAGTAAAGGCTACCAGAAGCAGCTTGCCTTCACCTGACAAGGCCAGTAATACACCTTCAGGTGAGGTGTATATTAACTGCCCAGCCCTATGTCATAATTTAGTCTTCAAGGACTTTGATAACCTTTCTCTGCCGAAGGACATCACACTCGTCCATTGCATTGATAATATTATGCTGTTTGGACCTAGTAAACAAGAAATAGAAACTACTGTGGTTAAATCCAACAAAAATTCAGGGGCCTTCCACCTCAGTGAAATTTCTAAGGGTCCAGTGCTGTGGGGAATGTTGAAATACCCCTTGAAAAGTAACAGATAAATTGTTATATCCAGCCCCTCCCACATTAAGAAAAAGAGGCACAATGCTTAGTTGGCTTTTGAATTTAAGATGTAATATATACCTAATTTGGATGTGCTGCTCTGGCCCATTTACTGAATGATGAACAAAGCTGTTATCTATCTATCTATCTATCTATCTATCTATCTATCTATCTATCTATCTATCTATTTACGAAGCCCCAAAAAGAAGGCTCTGCAGCAGGTCCATGCTACTATGAAAACTACTCTGCCACTTGCACTATAAGATCCAACAGGTCCAATGGTGCTTGAAGTGTTGGTGGTGGATAAGGATGCTGCTTGCAACCTTTGGTAGATCCTTAAAGGTGAATCACATCACAGACTGTTAGGATGTTCAAGCAAAGCTCTGCCATCCTCTGCAGATAACAACGCTCAGCCTGAGAAACAGCACTTAGCTTGCCGCTGGACCATATTCAAGATTGAACAACCAACCATAAGCCATTAAGTTACCATATCACCTGAACTTCCTATCATGATCTTGGTGTTGTCTGACTCACTGAGCAATAAAGTTGAGGTGCACAGCAGAGCATTCTCATCAAATAAAAGTGGTGTAGGTAAGACATATACAACAGACCCTGAAAGCAATCTTGTTTATCTAAAGATCAGAACAGAAATAAATGACAAAGAGTTTTAAAAACAATATAAATGATCAATGAAACCAAGAGTTGGTTCTTTTAAATGATATACAAGTTTGATGAACTTGTAGCCAGACTCATCAAGAAACAAAGGGAGAGGAACCAAATAAATAAAATCAGAAATGAAAGTGGTGAGGTAACATCTAACACCAGAGAAATACAAAGAATTGTAAGAAAATACTGTTACAACTATATGTCAGCAAGCTGGACCATGTGGATGAAATGGACAAATTCCTAGAAAAATACAATCTTCCAAAATTGAATTAGGAAGAATCAGAAAACCTAAATAGACCAATAACAATTGAGGACATTGAAACAGTAATAAAATAAATAAATAAATAAATAAACAAACAAACAAACAAACAAACAAACAATCTCCCATGAAACAAAAGCCCTGGTCCATAAGGCTTCACAGGGGAGTTTTACCAAACTTTCAAAGAAATAACACCTATCTTCCTCAAACTATTCCAAAAAATCCAAGAGGAAGGAATACTTCCAACCCCTTTTTATGAGGCTAGCATTATCAAAATTCCAAAAGCAGAGAAAGATATCAGAAAGAATGAGATTTGCAGTCCAATATCCTTGATAAACATGGATGCTAAAATTCTCAACAAAATATTAGCAAATCAGATCCAGCAATATTAAGAAGATCATACACCATGAATGAGTGTGATTTATTCCAGAGATGCAAGGCTGGTACAATATTTGTAAATCAATAAATATGACATATCACATAAACAAATTGAAAGACAAAAATCAATGATCATATCAATAGATGCAGCAAAAGCATTCGAAAAAACCCAACACCCATTTTTGATAAAAACTCTCAGCAAAGTGGGAATTGAGGGATCATATCTCAACATAATAAAGATCGTATATGGCAAACCTATAGCCAACATCATATTCAATAGGCAAAAACTAAAACAATTTTCCCTAAGAACAGGAACAAGACAAGAATGTCCGCTTTCACCACTCTTATTCAACATGGTAGTGGAAGTCTTAGCCACAGCAGTCAGACAAGAAGAAAACATAAAAGGCATACAAATTGCAAAGGTGGAAGTAAAATTATCATTATTCACATGTGACATGATATCATACATAGAAAACCCTAAACATGCCAAGAAAAAATATTAGATTTAATATATGAATTTGGCAATGTAGTAGGTTACAAAATTAATACCCAGAAATTAATGACATTTTTCTACACCAATAATGAATTATCAGAAAGAGAAACTCTCCTGGCCATCATGGCTCAGTGGTTGAGCATTGACGTATGAGCCTATGTCATTTCTGGTCAGGGCATATGCCCTGGTTTTGCGCTTGATCCCCAGTATGGGGCGTGCAAGAGCCAACCAATCAATGATTCTCTGTCATCACTGATGTTTCTATCTCTCTCTCCCTCTTCCTCCTTCTTTGCAATCAATAAAATCAATAAAAATGCATTTTTAAAAAGAAATAGAAACTAAAAAATACAATCCTACTTAACATTGCAACAAAAAAATTAAGATACTTATGAATAAACTTAACCAAGGAGGTAAAAGATCTGTATTCTATAAACTACAGGAAGTTCACAGAAGTGTTAGAAGAAGATATATACCAAGTGGAAGAATATACCATGTTCATGGATTGGTAGAATCAACATCATTAAAATGTCCATACTATCCAAAGCAATCTACAGATTCAATGCAATCCCTATTAAAATACCAACAGCATGTTCCACAGATCTAGAACAAATACTCTAAGAATGTATATGGAACCAAAACAGACTCCCAATAGCCACAGCAATCTTGAGAAAAAAGAAGAAAGTTGTAGGGATTACAATACCAGATATCAAGTTATACTACAAAGCCACCATAATCAAAACAGCTTGGTACTGGCACAGACATTTCTCTAAAGTGCACATACAGCCCTAGCCGGTTTGGCTCAGTGGGTAGAGCATCAGCCTGCGACTGAAGGGTCCCAGGTTCGATTCTGGCCAAGGGGACATGCCCGGGATGTGGGCTCGATCCCCAGTGTGGGGAGTGCAGGATGCAGCCAATCAATGATTCTCTCTCATCATTGGTGTTTCTATCTCTTTTTCCCTCTCTCTTACTCTCTGAAATCAATAACAAAAATATTTTAAAAAATAAATAAAAATAAAAAATTAAAGTGCACATACAGATGGCCAAGAGACACATGAAAAAATGCTCAAAGTCACTAATCATCAGAGAGATGCAAATAAAAACAACAATGAGGTGTCACCTCACACCTGTCAGAATGGCTACCATCAACAAATCAACAAATGACAAGTGCTAGTGAGGATGTGGAGAAAAGGGAACCCTAGTGCACTGTTGGTGGAAATGCAGACTAGTGCAGCCATCATGGAAAACAGTATGAAATTTCCTCAAAAAAATTTAAAATGGAACTCCCATTTGATCCAGTGATCCCACTTCTAGGAATATATCCTAAGAAACCGGAAACATAAATCAGAAAGAAGGTATGCACCCCTAGGCTCATAGCAGCACAATTTACAATAGCTAAGACCAGGAAACAGCCCAAGTGCCCATCAGTAGATGAGTGGATCTCAGAGGGAATGAGGGAAGGGGGGTGGGGGGGGAGGTGTTGGGAAGAGATTAACCAGAGAGCTTGCATAAACCATGGACACAGACAATAGTGTGGTGCAGGCCTTTGGGGGGCAGGGGCGGGAACAGACCTGGAGGGGGGTAATGGGGAAAATAAGTGGGGGACATCTGTAATGCTTTCAACAATAAAGATAATTTCTTTTAAAAAGAACGAAATAAACAAAATTCAAACAGACTCACAGATATAGAAAACAGACGGACAACTGTTAGAGGGGAGGGCAGCTTGGGCTAGGTAAAAATGATGAAGGGATTAAGCAAAAGCAAAAACCATACAAAAAAAAACCAACTCATGGGCCCTGACCGGTTTGGCTCAGTGGATAGAGCGTCGGCCTGCGGACTGAAGGTCAGAGGTTCGATTCCAGTCCAGGGCATGTACCTTGGTTGCGGGCACATCCCCAGTGCAGGGTGTGCAGAAGGCAGCTGATTGATGTTTCTCTCTCATCGATGTTTCTAACTCTCTATCCCTCTCCCTTCCTCTCTGTAAAAAATCAATAAAATATATTAAAAAAAAAAACCTCATGGACACAGACAACAGTATGGTGATTACCAGAGGGAAGGGGAGACGGTAGGAGGTGGTGGAAGAGGGTAAAGGGGGCATAAATGGTGATGGAAGGAGACTTGACTTGGGGGGGGGGTGAACACACAATACTATATACAGATGGTGTATTACATAATTATACCCTTAACCTACATAATTTATTTATCAATGTGACACCAGTAAATTCAATAAAAACCAATGTTACCAATAATAGAAAATAAAATATGAAAAGGGAAAAAATAAATACAATAATATACAGTTACCTATTATTAATGCATCTTATGTTAAAGATGATAAGGGGATAATAGAGGGAAGTAAACAAAAACATGTGGTAAATATATATACATACATATCCACACATCCTATATAATAAAACCCTAATATGCAAATCAACCAAAAGGCAGAATGACCGGTTGCTATGATGTGTACTGACCACCAGGGGGCAGATGCTCAATGCAGGAGCTGCCCCCTGGTGGTCTGTGCGCTCCCACAGGGGGAGCGCCACTCAGCCAGAAGCAGGGGTCATGGCTGGCAAGTGCAGCTGTGGTGGCGGGAGCCTCTCCTGCCTCCACTGCAGGTGGGTGGTAAGGAGCGAGGAGTCCCAGATTGCGAGAGGGATGTCTGACTGCTGGCTTAGGCCAGTTCTTCCGGGGGATGGGGCCTAAGCCGGCAGGCGGACATCCTCTGAGGGGTCCTGGACTGTGAGAGGGCGCAGGCTGGGCTGAGGGGCCCCCTCCCTCCCGCCCCTTGCCCCCTGTGCACAAATCTCGTGCACCCAGCCTCTTGTTAGGAAATAAATATTCATAATTATTTTAGTTCTCATTTCTGCAACTGGTTACATGGTCACAGCTGGCATTTATATCTATCTTCTTCCACTATCTGTTGAATATTCTTTTGACCTTTAGAAAACACCTCGGTTGGTCATGGTTCTTTTCCTTTTGGGGTAACCCAAACCTTCATTCCTAAAGGGTCTGAAACATTAGAACTTCTTCCTGAATTGGGTTGTTTCAGTTTTCATTGCCCCTAAGTACAGGACATGGTATTACTAAGAGATGTCCTAAGATATATCCTGTGTTCCAGATATACTCTTGCTTACCTCAATGGTATAGCATTACCCAATTTTTCCTGGATAATAAGGATCAATCACCTGAGCCAGTGCAGTAAGCTTCTTTAATTGCCTGTTGATTCAAAGGCATGAGGAGCCAAAAGTGGTCCAAATGCAATTTCATTTTCCACTTAAACTAAATCACTATTGTATCTCATGATGGAAGCATTACTCCATTTTAAACTAAGATTTCTAGACAACAGAACCTAAAGTCATGGGGATGAGAAGAAAACATTTTGACAGTGGACCATAGGTAATTACATAGGTAATAGTGAATGCTACAACTGCTATTTCCTGTTGATTTTGGACCTATGTATTTTGACTATGGGAGAAACATTACCTTATATTGACTGTTGATTTAGAATATGTACAATAGCCTGGAGGAGGACATTGCTCCAGTCCCACAAGGTATTGCATCAATTGGCAGTTTACTTGAGTCTTCAGAAGGTCACTGTACCAATTGCACCATTCTATCGAACAAGCTGCTTTAGAATGCTGGAAAACATAGTGAGACCAGTGAATTCTATGAGCACAGGCCTATTGCCTCACTTCATTTTATTGCAAAGCAATCTCCTTGACAGAAGAAATTATGTGTGGAATACCATGTTGGTGGACAAGGTATTTGATAAGTCAATAGACTAGTTTGGCACAAGCCTTGCATGTAGGCAAGGCACATGTGTGTTCATAGTGTCTATTAAAGTAATAAGCCAATAAAGCAGTACTTAGGGGAAGGGCACGTAATAAGACTAGAACCACAGTTGTTTAATGATTCTTCACCTTACTAACTATAGATAAGAGGTTTTCTTACAGACTCTGAGAAACTGGAGGATGAAAGAGGGCTGTGAAAGATAAGATGCTTCAGAGCCAGGATGGGTCCATTACTCAGAAAAGAAAATACATTTTAGAAGCAGATCAAGGACAGGACACTCTTTGACTTGGTTGCTGTGCCTGGACCCTGACCCCCTCCGGGAGTTTGCCTCAGGAACGCTGACCATTCTCTGATCCCAGGAATGGGCTGAGATGTTCGTAACATCATTGGAGATTAGCCACCCTGTTATCAGACTTCAAGTTCCTGGAAGTCAGACTGCAGACCCTCCTTCCCCTTTCCCTGTTACATTCCCAGCTGTATGCAACTATCTTCCCTCTTCCCTATATAATCAGCCAGCTGGCAGAAAAAAGGCAGAGCAGAATTTTCAGGATGGCCTGCTGCTCTCTCTATGCTGCCGGCATTATTGGAATAAAACCTCATATGTGATTCAACTCTGTCTCCGCTTAATTTGGCCCAAGTAGTTACAGGTGGCCTCAGATCTGTCTATTGTCTGGTATCATTTCTTCCATGATGGAAGTGGTCCAATGTATTCAACCTGCCACCAAGTAGCTGGGTTATTACCCTGTGGGTTGGTGCCATATCAAGGACTGAGCATTAGGCTCTGCAGTTAGCTGATTAGATACTTAGCAGTGGCCATAACCAGTTTGCCCTTGATGAATGGAAGTCCATGTTGCTGAGGTCATGCATAAGCTCAATCCCTGCCACTATGGCTACTTTGTCAATGAGCCTATCAGGCAATTTATAAGGGTGACTGGAAAAAAAGGATGACTGGTATCCACAGCATGGCTCTTCCTATCCAATTGATTATTAAAGCCTTCCTTTGCTGAGATCATCCTTTGGTGAGCATTCACATGGGACACAAATATTTTCACACTTTTTTGCCCATTCAGTGAAGTCTACCCACGTTTCTTCTCCAGATTTCCTTGTCACCAATTTTCTCATCATGTTTCTTCTGATCTTTTATCACCCGGTCATATAATTTGTGATAGCCCATGCATAAGTATAGACTCAAACCTCTAATCATTTCTTCTATGAAGCAAAATGAACAACTATGCAAACAGCTCAAAGTTTTTTCTACTGAGAGAATTTCCCTTCACCACTGTCCTCCAAGGATGTTCTAGAAATGGTCTGTTGCACTGCAGCTCTCCAATTATGGATGGTGCCTGCATATTATACAGAACCATGTCTTCCTCAGTCATTTGATCATTATAAACTGCCCATTAGGTCATAGGTGTGAACTGGGAGGAAAAGAAGTCATATAGGAGTGAAGGCAATGGACATTTGAACCACTTCTTTGTGTAACTTACTTTTGCATTCAGGGTCTGTTGTATATGTCTTACCTACACCACTTTTATTTGATGAGAATGCTCTGCTGTGCACCTCAACTTTATTGCTCAGTGAGTCAGACAACACCAAGATCATGATAGGAAGTTCAGGTGATATGGTAACTTAATGGCTTATGGTTGGTTGTTCAATCTTGAATATGGTCCAGCGGCAAGCTAAGTGCTGTTTCTCAGGCTGAGCGTTGTTATCTGCAGAGGATGGCAGAGCTTTGCTTGAACATCCTAACAGTCTGTGATGTGATTCACCTTTAAGGATCTACCAAAGGTTGCAAGCAGCATCCTTATCCACCACCAACACTTCAAGCACCATTGGACCTGTTGGATCTTATAGTGCAAGTGGCAGAGTAGTTTTCATAGTAGCATGGACCTGCTGCAGAGCCTTCTTTTTGGGGCTTCGTAAATAGATAGATAGATAGATAGATAGATAGATAGATAGATAGATAGATAACAGCTTTGTTCATCATTCAGTAAATGGGCCAGAGCAGCACATCCAAATTAGGTATATATTACATCTTAAATTCAAAAGCCAACTAAGCATTGTGCCTCTTTTTCTTAATGTGGGAGGGGCTGGATATAACAATTTATCTGTTACTTTTCAAGGGGTATTTCAACATTCCCCACAGCACTGGACCCTTAGAAATTTCACTGAGGTGGAAGGCCCCTGAATTTTTGTTGGATTTAACCACAGTAGTTTCTATTTCTTGTTTACTAGGTCCAAACAGCATAATATTATCAATGCAATGGACGAGTGTGATGTCCTTCGGCAGAGAAAGGTTATCAAAGTCCTTGAAGACTAAATTATGACATAGGGCTGGGCAGTTAATATACACCTCACCTGAAGGTGTATTACTGGCCTTGTCAGGTGAAGGCAAGCTGCTTCTGGTAGCCTTTACTAACAAGTATTGAGGAAGAAAACATTTGCCATATCAACAGCTCTATACAAATTACCAGGAGATTTGTCAATTTACTCAGGCAAGGAAGCCATATCTGTAACAGCAGCTGAGATTTGAGACACCAACTGGTTAATTTTATGATAATTCACTGTCATTCTCTAAGATCCATTCGTTTTCTGCACAATTGTTAAGTTGAATGGGGATATGGTGGGAATCACTGCTCCTTCATTTTTCAAATTTTTTATGGTGGTACTATCCTCTAAAATCCTTCTAGGAATTTGATATTGATTTTGGTTTACTATTTTTCTAGGTAGAAGTAGTTGTAGTGGCTTCCATTTGGCTTTTCCTTAACATAAAGTCCTCAATACAGAGGTAAGGGGACCAATGTGGGATTCTACCAGTTTCCATGCATGTTTATTCAACTTATGTATTTGAGAACTGGAGAAATAACCACAGGATGGGTTTGGACATCCACTGGACACACTGTCAAAGGATCTGAGCTAAAGCTCCATTGATTAGCTGACTTCCATAAGCCCCTACTCTGGCTGGTGGAACACTGTGACATTTTGGGTCATCTGGAATTAATGCCAATGTCCAGTAATAATTAGAAACTCTGACCTGCCCCCCTCACCCCCAATGCACTGACAACATGGCAATAGGCTTGAAAAACATTAACTGTATACATTTTGGACACTGTAGTGGGTTTTTCCTTGAGGGGCCTGGCCTCCTCCTTTGTTCAAGAGATTCTGAATCTGTAAACTGGTTCAAGACTGGGAATTGATTGAGAATCCTTGACTTTTGTTTTGGTGATTCATGTTACACTTTCTGTTAACTTGACCTAGAACTCTTCCATTCCTGCAAATCAAGGTAATAA
This sequence comes from Plecotus auritus, assembly GCF_963455305.1. Lineage (NCBI taxonomy): Eukaryota > Metazoa > Chordata > Mammalia > Chiroptera > Vespertilionidae > Plecotus > Plecotus auritus. The sequence continues at coordinate 58,570,210 of NC_137784.1, read as the reverse complement.
GTTAGCAGACAGTCTATGTATTTCCCTTCTAGGGACATCATCAGTAACTAGTCAGTTCCATAGGCCTTTGGTGCATCATGATATTCTGTTTACTCTTTTGCCTCCAGTGTCCTTTACATAACTATGACCACCTTGCATTTAGCCAATAAGTGCCTTCACTTGGCTCTGCTACCCTGATATCCCACTTATCCTCATTGCATTTAGGGTTACAGTTTGATGATAGCTGTTCCAACTACAATTTCTGACCTGCAAAGAAGTGTGAGTGCAGAGCTCTTCAAGAATACTGGGATTCCCCTAAGTAAATTATTTTTCAGTCATGATGTAAAGGACCCTCCACAGGTCGGGGAGAAGGACTTACATGATTAATCCACTGTAATATTTCAATCCTCCTAAGCTTTTGGATACCTTCTTCTACAGTATGCTAAGGCAGTTTTGACATTTCAAGTTCATTTAATGTAGGAACACTTGAGACAGTGCTTCAGCCTATCAACCAAACAAGCTACTAGAGACCTTTGTAACCTCTTAAGCTACAATTCATAATCTGTGCTTAATAGGCGCATATCAGTAAACACTTTCTTATTTAACCATATTCTTTTCACTATAATCCCACAAACTTAAGATCCATTACAACTCATATCTCCCAGGTTTGTCTCTGTAAAAACTGGGAAAATCTTTTTGTTATTTTGGTATGTAGTGCTGGTCCTCATAGGTCACATTTTGTATCTCAAACTTTGGAGCTTGCTAAGACTTGAAATTAATTATAGTTCTCTAAACAAAGAGGAGCAGCAAGGGTAGGTACTGAGGATAATATGCTGTACTTTACAAGGTAGCTACCTCAGAAGAAGCCATTACAAGTTAGTTAGGCAAAGGAACACCAACTTACTTAGGCAGAGGTGAAAGGACTGCTATGTGAGACCTTGGCAAACTATTGAAATACTTGCTACCAAAGTTTGCCCAGGCGTAAACTGGAGATAATAATAACACACATCTCGTAAATTCTTATAGGATTAAATGGTTTAATGATAAATTGCCTGGCAACCACTTAAGTGTGTATGTGTGTGTGTGAGAGAGAGGGGAGAGAGAGAGAGAGAGAGAGAGAGAGAGAGAGAGAGAGAGAGAGGGAGAGGTTGAGAGTGTTGGTGCATAAATCAAATGCAAATTAAACTTTAAAAAGTAGACCTTTCATAAGTTAGTGGAATAAAGAAAAGGAGATGATTTGAACTGGATACCAGGATTAGTATCCTTCTAGTGGCCCAGACTACATTCAGTGAAAAAATGTGGCCCTGTGGTCAGCATTATTAGAGATTCATTAAAAGGCAAAAGACTTGTATTGGTTTTTAAAACAGAAAATATTTTATTAGGTTTCCAGAAGTGGATGTAAATGATCAAGAGTCTGATTAGAAGAGGTGTAGAAAGGAGGAAGAGAGGTTGAGGGAAGGAAAGGATAAGCATGGTGATATGCTCATTTTGTAGAAAATCAAGGTAAATTGACTAAGGTGTATGCAAGAAACTGAGGTTTAAGTAGATTATTTAAAGCTACAAGAGTCACCCATAGACGAACTGAAAATCAAAAGAAGCTACAAAAACCAAGAGAAAGAAAGCGAGGGCAGATTGAAAACAGTGAGAGTGAGTTAAATTTTATTCTCTAAGCAGAATGTGGTCACTTGATGATGTCTAAATTTGATGAATTGTGGAAATAAAAATTCAAGCAATCCTACCTAATAAAAGAGTAATATGCAAATTGACCATATCTCCACTATACCCACAAGCCACGCCCACCAGCCAATCAGGAGCGAGTATGCAAATTAACCCAACCAAGATGGCTGCGCCCACGGAGCGAGCAGGAGGCTTGGGTTTCCTCCGCAATGGAGGAAGCCAAACTCCCACAGCCCTGGCCTCCGCTCAAGGCTACAAAGTTTCAATTACAGAAGATAAATAAATCCCAACAAAAATGGCAGCAGCCACGGAGCTGGAGAGAGCAGGAGGCTTGAGTTGCCCCCAGCGATGGAGGAAGCCAAGCTCCCGCAGACCTGGCCTCCGCTCAAGGCTACAAAATTTCAATTATAGAAGGTAAATAAATCCCAGATACCAGGGCCTCTGCTTGGGTTGCTGGGGGGGGGGGGGCGTGGTCAGCCTGCAAACCACCATAGGCCCCTTGCCCAGGCCGCCCCACGCCCCAAGGGAACCCCCACCCTGATACGGGACACCCTTCAGGGAAAACCAGCTGGCCCCCACCCATGCACCAGGCCTCTATCCTATCTAATAAAAGAGTAATATGCAAATTTACCATCACTCCAACACACAAGATGGCTGCCCCCATGTGGACACAAGATGGCCACCACAAGATGGCTAGCAGGGGAGGGGAGTTGGGAGGGACCAGGCCTGCAAGAGAGGGCAGTTGTGGGCAATCAAGCCTGCAGGGGAGGGCAGTTAGGGGTGACCAGGCCGGCAGAGGAGGGAAGTTGAGGGCGACCGGGCCTGCAGGGAAGGGCAGTTTGGGGGGACCCAGGCCTGCAGGGGAGAGCAGTTGGGGGGTACCAGGCCTGCAGGGGAGGGCAGTTAGGGGTGACCAGGCCTGCAGGGGAGGGCAGTTAGGGGCAATCAGGCTGGCAGAGGAGCAGTTAGGTATCAATCAGGCTGGCAGGGGAGTGGTTAGGGGGTGATCAGGCTGGCAAGCAGAAGCGGTTAGGGGCAATCAGGAAGGCAGGCAGGCGAGCACTTGGGAGCCACCAGTCCTGGATTGTGAGAGGGATGTCCGACTGCCTGATCCTAGGATCGGGCCTAAACGGGCAGTCGGACATCCCTCTAGGGGTCCCAGATTGGAGAGGGTGCAGGCTGGGCTGAGGGACACCCTCCCCCTCGTGCACAAATTTCATGCACCGGGCCTCTAGTTTATTTATATGTAGGAAGGTAACTGCCAGCACAATGCAAACAGGAATTATTAAAATGGTCTACCCTTCACAGCACAAGTCGGGAATGGGAAGTGATGGGGTTTTGGACCTTTGCTTTTTATCATAAGCTCCTTGCTACGTCTGGTTTTTAAAAGATAATGTGAGTATATGAGGAGCCTCATCCCTTTGTCATGGCAAAAATGCATATTAATGGTTGTGTGCCTTACAGAATAATAAAATAATTTTATTAGTTATGGTATTCAATATTTGATGCTATAAAAATCCACAAGAAGTACATATAACTATACATAGTAAAAACTTATTTCTTGCTCCTGAAAAAAAGTCCAGTGGGGTGTTGGGATTTCATTCCAATCAGTGGATTGAGCACACAAACTCTTTTTGACTGATGACTTCCCTTTGAGTCCCACTGGATCTTTGGTTTTAAGCCAGCCAGTGAGTAAGGAGAGAAAATGTGGAAAAGATACGTTGATCATACCGGCCTCAGTGCAGGCACGACATACCTCACTTTCAGTTCCATTCTTTTAACCAGAACTGATTCACGTGTCCTTACCTAACTGCAGAGGAAGCTGCACCTATAGTCACCCTATGCCCAGGAAGTAGAATGATATCTAAAATGTATTGTTAAATTTTTAAAATTGAATATCCAGAAAAGTGACTATAGTATGCTATCACTGGCATAAGGGGAAGGGGACAAAATGTGTGTGTGTGTGTGTGTGTGTGTGTGTGCGCGTGTGCGCGCGCGCACACACACACACACACACACACTTATATTATTTGTATGTGAATAAAATCTCTCCAGGAAAGTACATTAAAAAATAAAATAAAAGATGATGCTATGGGAGGTGGCCCCAAGGTTAATCACCACGACTTTAGCAAGACTTTACCATACATGGAGGGAGATTTCATTTTATATCTATTATACAAAGTGAAAACTTAAATTGTTCAGCGGCGCATAGTACTGGAGATCAGCCACTCACACATCAATAACCTATGAAGGTGTCACAACACAATCATTAATGCTGATAGAGATATTATAGAGACATCAAAATGCATTCACTGTCCTGTGGCAAAGAAGTTCAAGGAGTGTATTGCCTTACAGTAATTTGTCTCCAAAATGGCCTCAAAAGGGGTGCTCGAAGGGATGAATAGCAGTTGAGGGAAAATTCACCACCGGCACAATACCCCATTTTGTTGAGATAATGCTATTATCAAATTGTTCTGGGTGTTATTTCTTGAGTACAGAAAATGGCATGCTTTCATCTGTTGATTTGCAAGCTCCTTGGACCTCCAGGAAAATAAATAAATAGGTCATAAAAAGGTTCTAAGATCAGGAGAACTAAAGAAGAGCTGAATGAGGGTGTAAGCTAAGTGGAGTTCAGGCTGGAGAATCAGGCAGTTGCCTAGAGTAAAATCCAGTCATAACCTGGGATGTGAACCCAGAGGGTTGACTCCCTGATCCTCTCAAAAGTGAACTGACACTTTGCTTTTGGTTAGAGAGAAAATGCCAGGCTTCCTTGGGTACCAGATAGGAAAGAAGACACTGGGCCTTTAAAAACCAGTTGAACAAGGGTATCCTCAGGACAGAGGGAAATGACATTAATAAGGAGTCTCTTGTGTTGGGTACTGAATGCATGCCAGGCACTGTGAAAAGTATTTACCATATATTTTCACTTCTTTTCATTCTTACAAACATCCCTTTGTACAGATGAGAACACCAAAGCTAAGGAAGCAAACAAAAAAAGGTATAGTAACATAAAACCAAGGTAAGCACAGCTAAGTCATGGCCTGGGGCAAATCTATATGCATATTTTTATAAGATCACGTCTGAAATTTGCTTAAGATTATGACAAAGAAGGGTGTTAGTTAAAATTATAAGCCTGAGTTGGGAGGAGAATTGGTTCCCAGAGAAAAACACCTGAAATGCTATATAAAAACCGTCAGTTGAGACAGCCCTTTGTTCTTGGTTCCTCAGCAGGGTTGGGGCCAAGTACTTGTTATAGAGAAAATTTCTTATATTTGACCCCCTTAATCCTTTATTAGTAACTTGTGATGGAAGAAGATTTGACTTTAGGTGATGGGCACACCGTACAATATACAGATTATGTATTACAGAATTGTATACTTGAAACCTGCATAATCGTACCAACCAATGTCACCCCAATAAATTTAATTTAAAAAGAGAAAATTCCTAAGCACCTGAATAGGGTTTCTGAAATTCAAACTCAAAGCACATTCTGAGGTTCAGAGTAGTTAAGTGTTTTTGCTCTGGAATTCTGTCTACATATCCATTTAACTCCAAGGCCCGTCTTCTTTGAGGAATTTAGGCCTAGCAATGTAGGAATATGCAAGAACTGCTGGGAATATAGGCTTCTTCATTTCTCACGATCATCCTAAGCACATATATCACCAATTACGTTCCCTTTCCTGGGCCCTGTCTGCTTCAGGGAGTTGAAGAACAAAGGTTCAAAGAAATTATCAACCTCGGGAAAGGAGTGAGGGGAAAGAGACAGGGAGAGAAAGGGGAATTAGGGAGACAAATCAAGGACATGCTTGTCTCTTGCCTTTAATCACACCCAGAAGTGACCTAGGTGTGTGCCCCATGAAGTGGATGGAAAGATAAGGGAATGGGATTGGGGAGGGCTCAATTTTGTATTGTTTTATCGCCATAAATATCTAAACATCTGAAACAAAAATAAGACAAATGTTATTTTTTTGTTCATTCTGAGTGATGTGTACTGGGGTGCATGTTCTGTGACTCGCTGCAATTTTCTGTATGTTTAAAAATCTGCTCATGATTTTGAAAGGATGGAGAAAGATGGTTTCAGGTTGATGGAAGACCTCAGGAAGGGTAGAGCTTGGATCCTGGAGTGTTCAGAATATTCTGTCTGAGAAGGCCCACAGTGGCCAAGATATAGAAAGGTGACAATGGCGAGGTTGGCAAGGGCCAGGTCGTGCAGCTCATTATATTTAAGCCATGTCGAGGAGTTTGCACTTTACTCGAAGTGAAATGGGGAGCCCTTCTGGGGTTTTGTGTAGGGGAAGGAAAAGGCACCATTCATTGTTCAGAAAGAGCAGTCTGGCTGCTGGCTGGAGACTGGAGTTTGGTCGAAGTGGGCGGCCAGTTAGGAGGCTATGGCAGGAACCCATGGGAGACATAATGGTGGACTCCAGTGGAGTTGGAGAGGTTCCAGTGGTGTTTGGGAGGTAGAGGGTATAGGGATTGCTGAAGGATGATATAGTGGCCAGAGGAAGATGTGGCAATGGGACAGGAAGGAAATAAGGGTGCCTCTCCATTATTATTTCACTTAAATACCTGGATAGATGGTGATGCTATTCATTGAGAAGCGAAAGACTTTTGTGGGAGGAACAACATTAGAGAGAGTAGAGGGCAGGAGGTGGAAGAAGTTGAGGCATTCCAATTTTGCCACTTAAGGATGAATGCTTGAGACATCCAGGTGGAGATGTCAAACTGGCAGACAAAAGAGTATGAGATCCCACCTCATAACTTTTTGCACCCTCCCACAAATGTGGGATCCTATACTGTTCCCTTCTCTGCAATTTGCTGTTCTCACTTAAATAATATTTTGGAGGTTCCCCTAAATCACTCCATATAGACATAACTCATACTTGATATTGGTTGCATAATAATCCATGAAATGGCTGTACCACAAATGTCTTCAGTCACCCCCCAACTGATGAGTGCTTGCTTTGGTCCTAGTTTGCCCAATATGAATCATGTGAAAGAAAGCTCCTGTGTATGTCCTGATGTCCTGGGCTCTCATGTCTGTAGGTCCAATTCCCATTCCTTCTCTGCCCCACGTATGTGTCTCCAAAGGACCATTTGCTAAATGTGTTGTATTTATTCCAGGCACTTTAATAGTCATTGTTATTATTTGTTAAATAACAGAGGCACACCCAAACACTTTCCAATTCTTCCTAAATAAAAGCCTATGGCTGCTTTTTTGTTGGCTTGTATCCCATGTTTATTTTCTTTCAGCAGAATTTGGGGTAACAGTGTGAATTGAAAATGTTCTCACTCCAAAATACAGTTATGTTTTTATTCTCTTTTCCCCCGAGCATGCTTCCTACAACTATGTCAATGAGAAATTCATGGAAAGAGACTTCTTTGTGCAGATCCCCCTTTTCAGTGTTTTGATTCATTTTTGCATATAGAGTTGATCTGTCCCTCCCCCCACGGGTGTCCTCCACCCCTTACCTTCTTCCATCTTTTCTACTCTTTTCCCTAGCTCTCTGAACGGCATCTCTATTCCTTTCTGTTTCTCCCTCCTGATAGGAAGAAGGAGGTGGGCCATATGAAATGGAAGAGGAGTGCCAGTTCCAAACACTCTTTGAATGTGTCCATATCTGAACCTATCTCTTTCCAAAGCTCCACTGAGAAATGAACAGAAACAGAAGCCCAAACACTAGCACACAGGGTCTTTGTTGTCTTGTTTTAAACCACTTCCATGCACGTGCAGCCAGGAGCACCGAAAGCAGGACTGAGTGAAGACACTGAGGCTACCATGTAAGGCCTTGGAGAGAAGTTAGGTTTGGGGTTGGTCCGTTCACTGCCCAGTCCTTCTTAATCTCTCCTGATGGCTCATCATTTTCAACCCGACTTCTAAATGTTGTCTTTTCTCAGGGAATAGCCCTTCACCTTCTTCTGACTATACTCTCTCTAGGTGATCCTGCCTAGGCTCATGGCTTTAAATACTATCTGTTTACTGTTGTCTCAATAATTGTTTCTTCAGCCTACACTGGTAACAAATAGACTTCAGACCCTTAACATGCGCAAATAGGAGCTCCTGACACTCACCCCCCACAACTTTATTTCTCCTTTCTCCACATCTGCCACACCCATTTCCCCATATGGTCCGTGACCAGACAGAACACCTCCATGAGCAAGACTTGCAAGACAATACTCTCATAGTAATCATTCATTTATTAAGTTTGTTCACTGACTGCCTTCAATCCATCATCAAGTCTCTTCTCTTTCCAAAATAACATGTGGACCCATGCACTATTCTCCAAATTTGTGCTGCCAGTCTGGGCCAAGCCACTGCCATTTCTCAACTGGACTACTAAAAGAGAGTCCAAATTGGTCTCCATACTTTCCTTTGTGTCCTGCCCACTTGTAATATGATCCACAGGGAACAGCCAGAGAAAAATTATGGAATATAATTAAATCATGGCACTCCATTGATCCCATCCTCTCTCTGGCACCCCACAACACTTTGGGTTTAAAAAAACAACCCAAAAACCTCTTCATCATGGCTCCTTCCCACCACCTACGCCTTCCTCTGCTCCCCCCATCCCCTCTTTCACTGGGCTCCAACCACAGTGGCATCCTTTCTGCCTCTCTGGTGCCCCTCTTTTCTGCCACAAAGCCAAGGGAATTGCAGTCCTCCTTGCAGGACAGGCTTTTCCCTGGTTCCTAGCAGAACTGGCCACTTGTCATTGTCCTCAAAAAGGCCAAGGGCATCCCTGAAGTTCTCTTGGGTTTTGGGTAACATATGCCAAATAATGTTTATTTCTCTGAGGGCATTTGTAGGGACGTTTAAGTACTTCTGTATTTACTGACGTGTTTATTGTCTGTCTTCCCCACCAGACAATAAGCTTCCTGCGTGCAGAGACCCTCTGAATAGATACAAACTTTTTGACTCTGAATAGATACAAACTTTTTGACTCGAAGGCCACAATGGGTTCTTAAACTGGACCGGAGGGCCGGAACAAAAGCATGGATGGAGTGTTTGTGTGAACTAATATAAATTCAAAGTAAAGGAGCGGAGGGGAGAGCAAGAGAACCGGATAGAACAGCCCGGCCCACGGGCCGTAGTTTGCCCAAGGCTGGACTAGAAGAATGCCTGATACACTGTACGCCCTCCATAAATACTTGTGGAATCATTGAATGAATGAAATGAATAACACTTCTTCCCACAAGAAATGGATCTCTCCCTCCCTCCACTGAAGCTCCACAGGGCTTTTCACTTTTGCCTCTGTCACAGTGCCTGCTAGTCAGAACACTTTTAATTGCAGATAGCAGAAATTGACCACGAATTAACAAAAAAACAAAAAACAAAAAAGGAGGAGAGCCGCACAATGAAGGCCTCTGTGAGAAAGGACTTGGAGAGCAATCCCTTAGTTGCTCTCCTGGCCACTTTATAGCCCTATTCCTGTTGCTGGCAGTTCAGGGGCCTAGGGATTGTCTTCAGGATTGACAGGTTTGGGGATTTGCTGGCCACAGCATGACTTCCCTGAACTTCTTCCTCCTGCTGTTTCACTGATCTCTATTGGCTCTGTGGGTTGTAAGTCAAAGGCAGGGTAGGAGATCGTGTTGAGTCCTGGTCCTTGAATTGGTTCCCCTTGTCATTTCTTTTCCCGAACAATGGGACGAGAAGTTCTCGTCATCATCCCCACATCCCCTTAACCCCCAGCAATTATGGCTTACCCCTTAGCCTATGCCTCTTCAGGTCCCTCCTTGGATGTGCACCTGCCACAAACCCAAGGGAATTGCAGTCCTCCCTGCAGGGCAGGCTCAAGGTGGTGGGCTGCTACTCATCTTTCAGAGCTCACCTTTGGAGTTTCATCTTCTGTAATGGTGAGGCACAGCTCATCTGCCTCCTGACTACAGGTAACCTAGACCCACCCTTCCGTTGAGATAGCTCCTAACAGCAGTGACAGTGATCACTTTGGTCAGGTACCAGCTGTACAGCGGGCTTTTCCTAACTCTCTGTCCTTTTCCTTTGCTGGCACTGGCCCTGTCTAGGGGCAGAGGGCTGGACTTTGCAAGTTGGTGAGGTACCTGTCTGTGTGTTTGATTCTCAGCCATCTTGGGATACTTTCCAGCCAGCGATGGGGAAGTTCTTACTGCCTCACACCCCACAGTGACTCACTCATTCAGTTCCACAGGTTTGCGTTGTTCTATCATGTGCAACTGCCCAGGTCCAGCCAATGCTGCCATCACAGAAAAAAAAAGCTTCTTTTTTTTTCCCAAATAAGGTGCATGGGTGGGAGTGAGGAGGAAGAGAGAATATGTGTTGGGCAGATGAAGTTCCTTAGCCACTATGGTTCATTCACATGGCACCTACAGCCCTTTTGCTGACATTTCTGTTATTTGTATGGGCAGGCTGAGCTTTAGTGGCATGGGATGCATCCTGAGGGAGGGCACTGTGGTTTGAAAATTTGTTTTATATTTGACCCCCTTCCTACAGTTCAATACCTGGCTCAAGGTAAGCCTGAAACCCCTATTTATGGACGGGAAAGGAGGAACAAAGGCAAGGGTTGTTCTGACTCTTCACAGGAACTGGTCACATCCAACTGTCTTCTCTTTGTTCTATCAGCTCTCTGTCAATTGTGTGGGGAGGGGCACATGTGCATTTATACGTGTATTGATGGTCCCCCCTCGTTTTATCGAGATATAGTTGACACATAACATTGTATAATTTAAAGGTGTACAACATAATGATTTGATACAAGTATATACTGTGAAATGGCTACCAGAATCCGTTTAGTTAACATCTATCACCTCACAGTTACACAATTCCCCCCTGTGATGAGAACTTTTAAGATCTATTCTCTTAGCTACTTTCTATATTGATGTTCAATTTGTACCCTTTCTAAAGATGTGACCATACTGATTCCCTCCTTGAACATGCTGAGTGGTGCCCGCTGGCTTGGGTATGGAGTCCAAGCACTGCACCTTGCTTTTCAGGGCCACACGCCTTCCAGCCCCATGTCCTGCCATAGACTCTGGGAGACCATGGGCTCTGTCCACTCCAGATTTTAGGCATGATCAGAAGTGACCATGCATGTGCTAGCATGCCACAAGGCCTTGGACACAGACTGATCCCTCTGTCTGGAATGCCTTCCCTCTTGCCTCAACATGTGGACTGCTACACATCTTTCAGAGCTCACGTTCAGGGTTTCATCTTCTATGCAGCCTCACTTGATTCGTACCAGGAACCGTTAGTAGCTGGGTCCTTCTTTCCAGAGGAAGCGAGACTCTAGTCTCTGTTACACTCTACTCTAATGGTTGCTCACTTGTCCATCCCCTCACCATTTAGCCCTGTGTGGTCTCTCTGCTCCCACAACACACACTGCTCACCTTTTCTTAGCTACAGCACAGCAACACTCACTGCTCACTTATGACGTTGCTTGTCCCTTAGTCCCCAGTGCCAAGTACTTGATAAGGCTTCCATAAATACTAGCTGGTGAACTGGGACCAGGCACCTCATTCTAGAGAGATTTCAGGTTTTGGTTCTGTTTTGAACATGGATGTGCATGCCTTGCTTCATGTTAGGAACCTCAGCAACTTGAGGGCAGAGCCAAGAACAAACAAGCGCCTGGCTCTGGACCAGGCCATGTCCCAGCCCTGGGCTTGGCTTTCCTCAGGGTGTCATTGAAGACAGCACTATGGACAAGATGCTCTTGACTCCTCCACTTCCAGGTTGCATTTATTGAAGCTGGGTGAGTGGGAGGAGTTGGAGGGTTGAAGAACCCCAGGTCCCTAGTTCTCCCATAGTCTGGAGCAGGGGCAGGGTTTCCAGCCCAACCTATGTGCTCCCAAGGACAAGCTCAAAACCAGCCTGTGTCCTAATGTCTCCCAGACCCCCATATCCCCAAGGAACAGCACGAAACCTGCTCCATGAATACTTGTGGCATGGCATTATGAATAAATGAATACGTGTTCTTGTGTTTTCTATTCCCTCTTTTGCAAGTGATGCAGAGGAGGGAAAGAGATGGTAAAAGGGGAGAGATCTTTGAGAAAGATCTCTCAGGCTGCAGGAGGAGCTTGCCCCACTTGCCCCAGCTCCCACTCAAAGAAAAAAGAGTTGTTTCCCTGGAGGCAGCGATGTTGGAATTTGTGTGTGTGTGTGTGTGTGTGTGTGTGCGCGCGCGTGCGTGCGAGTTGAGGTGGGAAGAACACCTGAATGTGAGAAAAACATTTTGCTTGGCTTTGTTTAGGCCAGGCAATTGTATTCACAATGCCACCCATCCCCTCTTACAACATAATTGATCCAATCACTTAAATGTTCTATGCCATAGAGTCGGGGAGAGGAGGGATAAAACAAAACTCCCTAAATCTAACCAGTATTCCCTTAGTTGACAGCGGAGCCCTTTCCCTGCTTCCTCTTTATAAATACCTAGGCGACCTGAGATGCTGAAGACTCACACTCATGTCACCCCCACCCAAGCTTCCCGACCCCGCCCTCTCCCACCACCCGCAGCCCCGCAGCCCCCCGCAGCCCCCGCAGCCCCCGCAGGGGGAACCAAAGAGACAGAAGCCTTCCCAGCTGCCCGGAACACAGACGCCAACACCTCCTGCCCCTCACCACACGCTGCTCGCCTGCCCGCCAGCCCGCCCGCGCACGCCCCGCACGCTAATCCACAACTGAGAGGTGGGCAGCAGGAAGCTGTAAGCTGCGGTGACTCGCAGAGGCGCGCTCCTGGCAGGGCTCGTCATCCCAGACGCCTTGGTATCGCCAGATCTGCTGCCCCCACCCCCTCCCCGAGTCCCCCGCCGCAGCTCTCGCTCGCACCCCCGGCCCGGGTTCCTGTGCCCATCTGCCCTCCTGCCCTCTCCCGCCTCTCCGACCCCCAGCTTGCGGGAAGGGAGGTCGCGGTAGCGGCCCGGCAGCACCGGCGACCGTGGCGACAGCTGCGGCAGTGGCGGCAGCGGTGGCGGCAGCGGCTGCAGCGGCTGCAGCGGCTGCAGCGGCGGAGGCTGCGGCAGCGACCGTGGCAGAGGCGGTGGCGGAGGCCTCCGTGGCGGAGGCGGAAGCAGAGGTGGAGACTGAGGTGGAGGCCCACGCCTCAGTGGAGGAGGCAGTGGCGGAGGCCATCCTGGGGGAGGCGGCAGCCGCCCTGGCCGGGGAGGAGGTGGAGGCCGCTCTGGCGGCAGCAGCCGCGGTGGTGGCAGAGGCCAGCGCTGCCGAAGCCACTGCAGCAGCAGAGGCTGTGGCGCCCCCCTTGGAGGAAGAGGATGCGGATGAGCATGCAGAGGCGGAGGTGGCTGAGGCAGCGGCGGCTGCCACCGCAAACGCAGAGAGGGGCGGGAGTTCCGAGGAGAACCCGGACTTTCCAATGGCCTCACTGTACGTGGGAGACCTGCACCCTGAGGTGACAGAGGCAATGTTGTACGAGAAGTTCAGCCCGGCAGGGCCTATCCTCTCAATCCGCATTTGCAGAGACAAGATCACCCGCCGCTCCTTGGGCTACGCATATGTCAACTACCAGCAACCGGTGGACGCCAAGCGGGCCCTGGAGACCTTGAACTTTGATGTCATCAAAGGCAGGCCAGTGCGCATCATGTGGTCTCAGCGGGACCCTTCGCTGCGCAAGAGCGGGGTGGGCAACGTCTTCATCAAGAATCTGGGCAAGACCATCGACAACAAGGCGCTGTACAACATCTTCTCGGCGTTTGGCAACATCCTCTCTTGCAAAGTGGCCTGCGACGAAAAGGGGCCCAAGGGCTATGGTTTCGTGCACTTCCAGAAGCAGGAATCCGCTGAGCGGGCCATTGATACGATGAACGGCATGTTCCTGAACTACCGCAAAATTTTCGTTGGGAGATTCAAGTCGCATAAGGAACGAGAAGCTGAAAGAGGAGCTTGGGCCAGGCAGTCCACCAGTGCTAACGTCAAGGATTTCGAGGAAGACACCGACGAGGAGGCCACCTTCCGATGAAGACATCCCAGGAGCGAGTCAGCCAGCAGAGCCAAACTTTGGCTCCCACCCGGTTTACAGCCCCCTCTCTGCCCCCCTAACCCACCAGCAGTGTATTGTATTGAGAGTGCAGCTCCGTGCCTCTCTCTCTCTCTCTCTCTCTCTCTCTCCCTTCCTCCTTCTCTCTCTCTCCCCCTCTCCTCCTCCTCTCTCTCTCCCTTCCTTCTTCTCTCTCTCTCCCTTCCTTCTCTCTCTCTCTCTCTCTCTCTCTCTCTCTCTCTCTCTCTCTCTCTCTCTCTCTCCCCTCCCCTTTCACCCTCTCCTTCATTCTCCCCCCCCAACCAAGGGCATTGTGAATAATCTTGCTATCTGTGCCACTTGATAAATTAGAGGCTGCCTCTTCTCGTGATTTGGTTTTAAAAGCACTTTCTCTCTTTGTTTACTGTACAGGTGATACAATTTCATGGTAGAAACCTCAGAAAGGAGAAGGAAATCAGATGAGGGAAAACCAAGAGAGTAATGGCTCCCCACGATCCTGCTACCCAGAGACAACTACTTTTACCTTTTTGGTGTGCTGCCTTTCCAGGTTCTCTTTCTCTCTCTCCCTCCCGTTCTCACCCCCACCTCACCTTCCCTTTTAACATACTGTTATACAATGGTCCATGTATGTGGTGTTTCTTAACCTGCTTTTTTCAGAAACTAAAACCAAACAAAACTCAACCAACTGAACATCTTTCCATGTTATTCAACAGGCTTCTGAAACTCATCTTCAGTGCCTGCAGAGTGTATCCATGCACCTTAACAGTTCTGTAATCGTTCCCTCATTGTTGGACATTCAGGTGGTGCCTAGTTCTTTCCCTGTATTTAAACCCAACACTGAGTTCTCTGATGAGTGACTCCTTCCTTGTCAAGCCAAATCTCCGCTGGCATACCCTATGGTCATCTTAACTGTGGACTCAAAGGATCCACATATGGACATTTTAAAGACATTTCTGGTGTGTTGCCAAATGGCCCGTTCATAAATATTGTACCGATTTGCATTCATGCCAGTCAGTGCAGCTAGTAAAGCAGAGTATGTCCATTTCCTGGTCACTGTAATTGATGTATGTGTGTGCGCATGTGCGTGCTCGTGTGTGTGCGTGTGCGTGGGTGCGTCTGTGTGTGTGTGTGTGTGTGTGTGTGTGTGTGTGTGTGTGTTGGCCAGCTTTATGCGCTGCAAATGGCGTTTTGCTGTCCTTGGTTGTTTTGCTGGATTTAAATACTGTTTATCACTTCCTTCCCCTGTGCCTACTTCCTGCCATTTTCCCCATTGTCAAAAAAATAATTCAGCTTCATTGCGGAAAAAAATCAGAAAGCGGACCAGTTAGCAAAAGCAAACTAATGTCACCAGTAATGAATCCTCATGAACATCCATGCCTTCCTGAATCATTTTCATCTGTACCTGTGCAGTATTTTTCATTTACTTGAATTTTAATGTATATACTGTTTCAATATCTGCTTTTTCATACATAAATATATAATATAAATAGATACGGATTTATAGTTAGATATTCTTGAACTTATTTTCATGTCATTAAATATTCCTCTAAAATAGTTTTCATGGCTGTTTAGTGTTCCATTAAATGTGTTAGGTAAAGGAATAGATACATGTATGTATGTATGCATGTATATCTATACTTATAGATATGAGGGTTTTTTTTCACTGCTTCCTCATTGTAGAACATCTAGGTTGTTTCTATTTGTGTGGTTTTTTTTTTTTGTTATCCTAACCCAGACTGCTAATAATATCATAGTGCACATACCTTGCTTACATTCAAGATTATTTGTTGAGCAAACATTGTTAAAAGAGGAATTGAAGGCTCAAAGAATATGTCAGGATTAAATTCTGGTGAGTTTTTTTGTTTGTTGTTAAATGACTGTTCATTAACATGGTATTAATTTACCCTCATTAGGTTCTCAAATATTGTGACAGGTCCTGAACACCCAGACAATTTTCTGGACTTACCATTGCAATTGTTTTTGCACTATCTCAAATTTTATAAGGTGAACTGTACTTATTTATTTTTATTTATTCTCAAATTTATTTTTATATGAATAATAAAATAACAAAATAAAAACATTTTAATTGGTAAGAAAAAAGTCAAAATCACTCCAAATTCTACCACTTAACAAAAAAATTTAAAATATATGAAATAGGTACATAAATAAATAATACCTTCAAAATATAATATGTATGATTTTATTGTTGGATATTTTCACTATAATTGATACTGGGGGAAAGCTCCACAAGTCTAAATTCAGGATCAATTCTGAAGAACTGACATGTAGCCTTATTCAAATGCATAAAAGCTTTAATTGGAGAAACTACATATATGGGCAAACAGCTGCTGCCAGTAGTGGCCAGCTGGGAAGAATCCACACCCCTCCCAGGACAGGGTCTCTTTTGTATTGGGGTGTATAGTCACTTAGACCGCCAGAAAGAGCAATGTGTTCCTAACTCAACAGACAACATCAGACAATTACCACACTCTATACAGTTATTAACATCCTTTCTGGGTGCATGATGTTTATCTTTGTGCAGCATTCCACTGTTCTGGGTAGTCAACCAAGCCTGAGGCTACAGAGAGTTAAGGGTCCAACATTTCCCAGACGTCTCTGCTGCTGGAGCCATATTGCATTGCAGTGAGTACCCGTATAATTGGTCTTATATTTTCAAATTATTAAATATTCTCCTCTAATTTGTTTTTATTTTATGTTCCATATTATGGATGAGTGATAATTTCTAAAACTCAATCCATTGATGTATGTTTAAATTATTCTGTTTTTTTCCTTGGTAAAATTAACTCTTCTGGGAACATATTTGTAGCTGAATGCTTGCTAACATGTGGTACATTTAGTTACCAAATATACCTTGCCAGTTTGTTGCTGAATGCTTTTCCTGTAAAGGTTATCCCCATGAACAGTGTAAGAGAGTATATTTCCCTGGTTATCTTCTTAAGTTAATACTTTTTAAGTTATGAGAAATCAGTTAAACTTGTGGATTTTTCCTTTATTATTTCATTTTATAAGTGCATTATTTGAAAAAGATTATATATGTATTAAATATACACAACAACCACTTTGAAGAGATTAGGCTTTGCCTATTTGTCTACAAAATTTAAAATAAATATAGTATTACATTTAATGTATTCTGTCAAATTTTTATTTTCAATATATTGTGTACACCTCAAACACCATTGGCTTATCAATATTCTCTCTCTACTCACTATCATTGTATAGGTGCATCCGTATTTGCTTAAATGTGTTTCCGTACCTTGGACTTCAAAGTAGTTTATAAATTTTCTTCATTAAAGCCAATCTGTGGTGAATAATTGTACTGCAGAATTATTGTACTTAGGTAAATACATAAATGTGTAATTGAAAAGTAGAGGTCTTTTTTAAAAATTTAACTGTAACATCAAGTGGCCTGGATATACCAATTTACACTTCCACTAATACTTTGAAAGAATGCCCTTAGTCTTGCACACATTCCTCCCTTGGTATCATAACCTTATTTTTCTATATAATACTATAAAAAACATACTTGATTTTTTCTCTTTTTTAATTAAAAAATTTTTGTTGTGCTTGTTATTCAAAAAATATAAATTCATCTTAAAATGACACAGTATTTATAGGCAAAATAAAGAAAATAAAAGTAACATTGATAATACAAACTTTTTTATGTATACATATATAATAATTGCACTGTATAATGTACACATTATTATATATATAATTCATATATTTTATATATAAGATATCAAATCATCTTTTACAGCTTCACATTGTTTCAAAATCGTTTGGTAATAAATAAACCTTGGTTATGTTTTCATATTTATTTTTCCCATAATTTATTTTTATTTATTTTGTGATTCCTATATAGTTTTATTCCCTTTCCCCATTTTTCTTCTATTGTATTTATGCTACATATATGAATATTAAAAACATTGCTAAAAAGCTGTTATATTTTTTTCTTTATGAAACTATAAATTTTAAGGAAGCTGAGAGACAAAATTAGAGGAAGAATATATTTATAGTGTTTGTTATATGGTCTTATTTACAACTAGGGGTCCAGTGCATGAATCCATGCACCTTGAAAGGCACTGTGGGCGGCGAGGCTGTGATGGGCACAGGGGTGGGTTTTGCCCATCCTCCGCGCCTCCACCTGGCCCCTCCCACTGTGGCACCCCCCAAACCCCCCCGGTCCCCTGTCTGTTGGCAGCCCCACTCCCATCGCCGCCTTTCCCATGCACTGACAGCACTGGCCCGGCTCACACCCGCTGACAGTGTGGAGCAATTAGGGCCGGCGCCTGCAGTGGGTGCAAACAGTGGCTGCTGGCCCAGATTCCTCTCCAGGAGCAGGGGTTGTGGAAAGCCCTGAGGGGCAATCAGGGCTGGCAGCCGCTGCTCGCACCCACTGATGGCGCCAAGTGATGGGGGCTGGCTTTGGGCACTGGCAGCAGGTGCAAGCAGTGGCTCTGGTGCTGGCAGTAGATATGAGTGGGGCCAGCACTGGCAGCAGGAGCGAGCGCTAGGTGGGATTGAAGCGCATGAGAGCAAAGAATTTTCAGTAACCACCAGAGGCTCGTCCTGATGACAGTGACCAGCACCCTGCCTTGGTCTGGTACCCTCGCTCACCAGCTCCACCATCCCGCCGCAGCCAACACTTGCCATGTTCTGCACACACTCCCTGGTGGTCAGCGCATGTCATAGTGACCCGTTGTTCGGTTGTTCCACCGTTTGGCCTATTTGCATATTATCCTTTTATTATATAGGATATTTTGTTCTTTTACTTGCTTCCTGTGGATCTACTGTCATATTCTTACTCAAATTTATTCTTGTTCTCACCATTTTCTTTATGCTGCTTTTGTGAAATATACTGTATGTCTATGAGTCCAAACGATACATTTTATATCTCTTGTTTTATAAAATTGCCTTTTAAAACAATTAAGGAAAGAGTCAGATATGGTCTTTTGTAATTCTAGAATTATTTTGAGTAAATTTTGCTGTATTGTTTATTTTTTTCTTTTGTG
The DNA here is from genome assembly GCF_963455305.1 of Plecotus auritus. Taxonomy (NCBI): domain Eukaryota; kingdom Metazoa; phylum Chordata; class Mammalia; order Chiroptera; family Vespertilionidae; genus Plecotus; species Plecotus auritus. Next base: position 58,551,561 of record NC_137784.1, on the reverse strand, counting down.
TAGATTCAAACTTCTGTGTAAAATGACATTTCTTTAGCATTTCTTGTAAAGTGGGTCTGCAACCAATGGATTCTCTTATTTTTTATTTATTTGGGAATCTATCTCACCTTCATTTTTGGAAGATAGTCTGCCTGATACAAGATTCCTAGTTGGCAGATTTTTCCTACACATTTTGTCTATTTCATCTGATGCCTTGTGGCCTCCATAGTCTCTGATGATCAGTTACCTGCTCATTTGACTCAGTTCTCTTTTTCATACTCAGCTGTTTTTTTCTTTGTCTTTAAACATTTTTACTATAATGGGTCTGGTTGTGGATTTCTTAGTGCTAATTGTGCTTAAATTTCATTCAGCTTAGATGTGTATGTAGATTAATAAATTTCATTGAATAGTTTTCAAAATTTTCAGCCATCTTTCTTCAAATATTTTTACTGCCCATTTCTTCTCCACTCTTCTAGTATTCCCATTAGCTTAAGTTTGCTGAGACTTTCTTCAGACAAATCAAATTTTCCTTTTAACTCCTTCAGTAATTTTTTCATTATACTCATTGTACCTTTCAACTGCAGAATTTACAATTGGTTCTTTTATTTTATTTTACCCAGAACTTTTCATTTATAATCATACTAGTGGCCCAGTGTACGGGTAGGGTCCCTAGGCCTGGCCGGCAATCAGGGCCGATTGGGGCCTTCAGGCTACTGGCTGGGGCCTTCCTTCATTCTGCACCACCCACTGGTGGTCAGCGCATGTCATAGTGAGCAATCGAACTCCCAGTCTCCCAGTAGAACTCCAGAGGGGACACTTTGCATATTAGCCTTTTATATATATAGATGTTTAAGTTTTTTAAAAATTAACTTATTGGGGTGACATTGGTTAATAAGATTATATAGGATTCAAGTATAAATGTCTATGATACATGACCTGCATATTGTATTGTGTGTCAAATACCAAAAATCAAATAATCTTCCTTCACCATATATTTAGTGCCTTTTACCCTTTACTACCCCCACACCCATTCCCTCTGCTAACCACCACACTGTTGTCTGTGTCTATGAGATTTTGTTTGGTTTTCTTGTTTGCTCATTTGTTCCTTTCAGTTTTATATCCCACATATGAGTGAAATTACATGGTTCTCAACATTTTCTGACTGACTTATTTTGCTTAGCATGACATCCCCAAGATCCATCTATGTTGTCACAATGCAGCAGTTCATATTTTCTTATGTTTGAGTAGTATCCCACTATATACATGTACCACATCTTCTTTACTGGATCATCTATCAAAGGACACATCAGTTGTTTCCATGCCCTGGCCACCATGAGTAATGTTGTAGTGAACATAAGGGTGCATGTATCTTTATGGTATATCAATTTGAGTGTTTTAATCATAAATGGATGTTGTATATTATCAAATGCTTTTTCTGCATCTATTGATATGATCATATGGCTTTTATCCTTTATTTTGTTAATGTGAGGTATTACATTGATCAATTTGCATATGAAGAACCACAAAACCAGCCTCAACAAACTTAAGATTGAAATCATATCAAGCATTTTCTCTGAATACAATGTTTTGAAATTAAAACTCAACTACAAAAAGGAAATAAAAACCCCACAAATATGTGGAGATTAAACAACGTGTTACTAAAAAAAATGACTGGGTCAAAGAAGTAATAAAAGGTGAGATCAAAAATATGTAGAGACAAATGAGAATTAGAATACAACATATCAAAACTTTTGGGATTCTGTAAAAGCAATAATGAGTGGGAAGTTTGTATTATCACAGGCCTGTCTCAAGAAAGAAGAAAAATCTAAAGTAAACAACCTAACATTACATCTTAAAGTACTAAAAAAAAAGAAAGAAAAGCAGCCCAAAGTCTGCAGAAGAAAAGAAATAATAAAAATAAAGAAGAAATAAATGAAATACAGAACAAAAAGACTGTACAAAAAATTAATAAAACTAAGAGGTGGTTCATTGAAAAATTTACAAACCCTTGGCTAGACTCACTAAGGCAAAAAGAGAATGAAGTGAAAGAGAAGTTACCACAGACACCACAGAAATACAAAGGATCATACAAGAATGCTATGAAAGATTATATGTCACTAAATTCAATAGCCTAGAACCATGGTCGGCAAACTGCGGCTCCAGAGCCACATGCAGCTCTTTGACCCCTTGAGTGTGGCTCTTCCACAAAATACCACTCCTGGGAGAGTCTATTTTGAAGAAATGGCATTAGAAGATGTTTAAGTTTAAAAAATTTGGCTCTCAAAAGAAATTTCAATCGTTGTACTGTTGATATTTGGCTCTGTTGACTAATGAATTTGCCGACCACTGGCCTAGAAGAAATGGGTAAGTTCCTACAAATATATAACCTTCCTAAACTGAATCATAAAGAATTGGAAAATCAGCAGTGAGGAAATTGAAACAACCATCAAAACCTCCCAAAAATTGAAAGTACAGGATTTAATACCAATTCTTCTCAAGCTCTTCCAAAAAAATTGAAGAAGAGGAAATACTTCTTAACATATAAGGCCAACATAACCTGACACCAAAACATAGCAAGAATAACATACAAAAAAAGAAAACTTATAGACCAATATCTCTGATGAATACAGATGCAGAAATGATAAACAAAACACTAGCAAATCAAATACAATACATTAAAAAAACACAAAAAACAAGACATCACATTCAAGTGGGATTCATTCCAGGAGCACATGTATGGTTCAACATATGTAAAATTTTTAACTTAAATAGAGTCAGTATTTTGTAAGTTGAAAGGATGTGAACTGATGAATTCTGGTATTACCATTCTGATAATCCTATCTGACTACTTAAAGGTTTTTTTTTTTTAAGGATTAGCTGCTGATAGTTTTTCAGAGAGGCAGTAGTGTTCAGATGCATAGATGTTGAAGCTGGAATACATGTTCTTGAATCCCAGACTCTTCCACATATCAGCTGTGTTGCTTAGCAAGATTATTTATTTCTTCACTCTTCTGTTTCTTCATCTCCAAAATAATGATAACAATATTACCTACACTGTAAAATTCTGTAACAGTAAAATTAATAAACATTCATAGAGTGTTTATTAAAGGTTTATAAAATATGTTAGGCCTTTTTATTTTTGAATTAGAGGCCCAGAGCTCGAAATTGTTGTGTGGTAGTCTGCTGCCCCGCCCACCCACCCGCAGCTGCACTGCTCACAGCATTTGAACTCTCATAAGGGTGGTTGGGAGGGAGTTTCCAATCCCACTCCTTTTCCTCTAATGGTTTTCCTGCCCCTCCCCCCTTTCTCTATGCTGGACAGGAGAGCCTCTGGCTGCCCCCACCCCCCCGCCTCCCCATCTAGGGCTAATCAGGGGAAAGAGCCTTGGACCTTGGCTATAAAAGCACCTGTCTAATCACTGAGCTTATTAGGCCACCTGGAGTCCAGAAGCATAAGTTACTTCAAATAAACATTTTTGGGGTGAGTGTTAAAACTGAGGTCTCTGATATTGAGAGGAAAAAAACTATTGCTTTAAAATAATGACAACACCTATTTCAAATATTGTAATGAAAGTATGAGAAAAAACCTTCACATAAAAAGGATGAAAAAATATTATTTTACTTTGAAGACAGTAATAACTGAAAATAACAGGTTTCTTTCAGGCCACATCCTAAAAAGGTAGCTGCTTTTTTATGTCTTAGGCCTATACAATGCTCTTAAAAGACCCCTGACCCTGCCTTCTGAAGATTTTAGGTTAACATGTTTGTCTTAAAAACTGTGAGGTGCCTAATTTTTAAAAGCAACCGGCCACTGTAAGGTTCAAGGGGCAGGAAACGGGAGTTGGAGAACAAGACATATTAAAAAGGATGTTCATTCCACACTAATGAGCCAGATTCATTACAGAGGAGATAGAGAAACCAGAATTAGAGGAGGGGGAGGAGAAGAAGAAGGGACTGAACAGGGCTGACTCACAGACTGGGAGAACAGCAACACATGGAGCGGTGAAGACGCCTTTTGAGGGGAGGAACAGGAAGGGTTGGGACCCAGGGCACTCGGTACATGCTGATTGGTGGTTGAATGTCTCGGGGATATCCCAGTGCAGACGCTGGTTACGTTATAACTCTGCCCACCAGTTGTGGGGAGGGAGGATCTATCATTCCAGGTTTTTGGTGATATTAAAAAAATTGAGAGTCCAGGCAAGGTCAGGGGGTGAAGGTCCATTTTCCGTAGCTACTTCCTGCTGAGAGGGGGCATCGTTAGGGGCATCTACCCGGGGTCTCAAGGATTCTGGTGCTAGGTTCTGAATTCAAGACCAGAGAAATCTCTCCCACCTTCTGGTTGGTGAATGCCTGCATTCTGTTCTACAAAAAAATAGTGAAACAGTGCATGAGACAGGGGCCAAAGAGCAAAATGAAAGGAATATATATCAGTGGGCCTAATGATAGGAGGAGCCATGGGGTAAGTGAGTGAAAAACAGGGAGTGTTTTCTGTGTCAATTGATATGACTATGTGATTTTTATCTCTCAATTTGTTTATGTGATGTATCAAGTTTATTGATTTGCAGATATTGTACCATCCTTGTATTCCTGGGACAAATCCTGCTTGGTTATGGTGTATGATCTTTCTGATCTATTGCTGGATCTGATTTGCTAGAATTTTGTTGAGGATTTTGGCATCTATGTTCATGGGGGATATTGGCCTATAATTATCTTTCATTGTGTTTTCTTTATTTGGTTTTGGTATTAGGGTAAAGCTGGCTTCATAGAATGAGCTTGAATTTTTTGGAATAGTCTGAGGAGGATAGGTTTAAGTTCTTCCTTAAATGTTTGGTATATCTCCCCTGTGAAGCTGTCTGGCCCCGGGATTTTGTTTGCTGGGAGCTTTTTGATGACTGCTACAATTTCTTCCATAGTTATTGGCCTATTGAGATTTTTAGAATCTTCCTGATTGAGTTTTGGAAGGTTGTATTTTTCTAGAAATATGTCCATTTCCTCCAGGTTTTCTAGTTTGTTGGAGTAGAGTTGTTCATCATATTTTTTAACAATCCTGTGTATTTCCGTGGGGTCTGTTGTTATTTCTTCTCTTTCATTTCTGATTTTGTTTATTTGGGTCCTCTCTCTTTGCTTCTTGGTGAGCTTGGCTAGAGGTTCATCAATCTTGTTTATCCTTTCAAAGAACCAGCTCTTGGTTTTGTTGATCTTTTGTATTCTTCTTTTTTTTTCTTTTGTCTCTATGTCATTTATTTCTGCTCTGATCTTTATTATCTCCTTCCTTCTGTTCACTCTGGGCTTTTCTTGTTGCTCTCTTTCTAATTCTTTGAGTTGTAGAGTTAGACAATTTACTACCATTTTTTCTTCTTTTTTGAGGTAGGCCTGTAGAGCTATAAACTTCCTTCTCAGGACTGCTTTCATTGTGTCCCATAGATTTTGGATTGTTTTGTTTTTATTGTCATTAGTTTCCAGGATGGTTTTAATTTCTTATTTACTCTTATTGGTAACCCAATCATTATTTAATAGCATGCTATTCAGCTTCCAAGTGTTTGAGTTTTTTTAATTGTTTTTATTGTAGTTTATTTCTAATATTATGCCATTGTGTTCTGAGAAGATGCTTGGTATGATTTCAATCTTCTTGAATTTGGAGAGACTTCACTTGTGACCCAATATGTGGTCTATTTTTGAAAATTTCCCATGTGCACTTGAGAAGAATGTATATTCTGTGGCTTTGGGGTGAAATGTTCTGAAGATGTCAATTAAGTCCTTCTGATCTAGTGAGTCATTTAGGATTGATGTTTCTTTGCTGATTTTTTTGTCTATAAGATTTATACAGTGATGTCAGTGGTGTATTAAAGTCCCCTACTATGATTGTATTGTTATCGACCTCTCCCTTGACATCTTCCAGTAGTTTTTTTTTTTTTTTAATGTATTTGGGTGCTCCTGCATTGGGTGCAAATATGTTTACCAGGCTTATATCCTCTTGTTGTATCGATACATTTAGTATTATGAAGTGGCCTTCCTTATCTCTTCTTATGGTCTTCACTTTTAGGTCTATTTTGTCAGATATAAGTATTGCTACCCCACCTTTTATTCATTTCCATTTGCCTGAAAGGTATTTTTTCCATCCCTTCTCTTTCAGTCTGGGTGAGTCCCTTGTTCTGAGGTGGGTCTGTTGTAAACAGCATAAATATGGGTCATTTTTTTATCCATTCAGCCACTCGATGTCTTTTGATTGGAGCATTTAATCCGTTTACATTTAAAATTATTATTGAAAGGTACTTGTTTGTAGAAATTTCTATTTTTGTGCCTGTTCTCTTCCTTACCTTTTTCTTTTTTCTTTTTACAGCATTCCCTTTAGCATTTCTTGCATTGCTGGCTTTGTAGTGATAAACTCCCTATGTCATTTTTTGTCTGCAAAGCTCCTGATTTCCCCTTCAATTTTTATTGATAGTCTTGCTGGATAGAGTATTCTTGGATTCAGTCCTTTGCTTTGCCTCACTTTGTATACATCCTTCCATTCCCTTCTAGCTTGCTGTGTTTCTGTTGAGAAATCATTTGATAATCTGATGGGGGATCCTTTGTAGGTAACTCTCTGCCTCTCTCTTGCAGCCTTTATGAATCTCTTTTTATCATGAACATTTGCCATTGTGATTATGACGTGTCTTGGTGTGGGTCTATTGGGATTCATCTTGCTTGGGACTCTCTGTACTTGTGTAACTTTTTTCTTCCCCACATCTGGGAAGTTTTCTGTCATTATTTCTTCAAATAGATTTTCCAATCCTTGCTGCTCTTCTTGTTCTTCTGGCAGCCCTATTATACGTATGTTACTTCATTTCATATTGTCCCAAAGCTCCCTTAGGCTCTACTCTCTTCCTACTTTTTAATTTTTTTCTCCAGTTGCTGTTCATATTGAGCTTGTTTCTCTACCTTATCTTCTAACTCAGTAATTCGGTCATCTGCTTCTTCTCGTCTACTGTTGAAACCTTCCATGGTGTTTTAATTGTAGCTGTATCGCTTTTCATTTCTTCCTGATTTTTGCATAGGTTGTTGATTTTCTCATCCATTCCATGAATGAATTGTACAACCATTACTCTGAATTCTTTTTCTGTCACATTGCATGATTCAATTTCACTAATTTCTTTTCTGGGCAACTCCTCATTTTCTTTCCTCTGGGGATTGTGTTGTCTCCCAATTCTGACTATCACCAGAAGGTTCAAACATTGAGTTGTGTGGGCCTGGGCTATGTGCCGTGGGAGCTTTGCACCACCCAAGTGTCACTGAAGAGCTCTGACACTAAGATGTGTGGCTGCCATGGGTTGGTGGGAACCAGGCTCGCCCAGAGTCAGCATTTCCAGCACTCAGTGTGGCCTCATCTGCGCACCTAGAATCAGGGACCCTGCCTGCACCGTGCTGAAACAGAGACCCAGCTGGCGTGTGCCAAACCTTAGAGTCCCCTAGTGCATGCCAGGAGTCAGAGTTCCTCTGTGCCTACACCAATAATCCAGTATCCAAGTCTCTGTTGCTTTGTGCGGTCTCACGCTGAGAATCAGTGTCCCTATGTGCACATGCACCAAGAATTGGAGTCACTGGCTCTTAGTGTGAATGCACTGGGAGTCAGGGATCCCAGGCGCACACAATAAGAAACAAAGTCAAGTCACTGGTGCTTAGTGCTGCCTCTCGCATGGAGAATCGGGGTCCCGGTCAGCTTGGGGGACCGGGTTGCACAGTAGCACTGTGTCGGCAGGAGGTCCGCTCCTGCGCTGCAGAAAACAGACTTCTGTGTGTGCTTGCCCAGAATCGAAGTCAGGTGGCACTGCCGCCCTGCATGGGCTTGGGGTTTGGTCACCTGATTGCATTGCGGGGAACAGGTTCCAAGTGTCTGCACGCTCCCAGGTTCAAATTCCTGTGGTGGCATTGCGGCCCCTGCAAGGGGCGGATCTATCAGTTTCTATGGCACTGCCTGCAAGCCTGCGGGGAGGGGGATAGGCTGTGTGACTCACAGAAATCTGCAGCCAGGATTTCTGGATTTTTGGTGTCTGTGGGTCTGCCGCTGTGGTCACAGGTCTCTGTCCCCAGTGGCTGCAGGGTCCTGGTTTGTGTCTGAGACCAGACTGGGTGGTGCTGAGGCCAGGATCCTAGTTTCAAGCAGCTGTGTTTCTTAAGATGGCATAGTCTCTGTGCCCGCGATGGCCGCTCCAGAGTGTCCACGTTAGGAGCATGGCTCCATCTTCTAACACTGCCTGGTTTGACAGCCCCTTGGGAGACCTGCAAAATCTAACTGTCCCTAGCTCATACACACACACACCACACATGTCCACACACTCCTCTATCACTCCCTAACTCTCTCACACTCTCTCCCTCCCTACCCTCCTGCTGGTTGCCATCTTCCTTGCCGAAAAATCCCCCTAACTTTCATGGAAATGGAAGAAAAATTGACAGTGGGGAATTGTAATACACTCCACCATTCTTTTGACATTGTTTCTGTAAATGCTGACTCTGCAGCCATCACTATAATAAACTTTAGAATATTTTCATGACTTAAATACTTTATGTTCATTATCTGTTAAATCCCATTTTCCCAAAACCACCTCACCTGAGCCCTAAGCAACTGTTAAAGTGCTTTCTGAATCTACAGATTTGCCCCTTCTGGACATTTCATATAAATGGAATCACACTCTATGTGGTCTTTTGTGACTAACTTCTTTGACTTAGAATTGTGTTTTCTAGGTTCATCCACGCTGTACCATGTATCAATAATTCATTATTAAATAGCCAAGTAACATTCCACTGTTTGGGGATATTGTATTTTATTTACTCACTCATCAGCTGATGAATGTCATTTGATGGGCTCTTTCCACCTTAGGGGGTATTATGAAAAAATAGTGCTATGGACATTTCTATGCAAGCTTTTGTGTAGATATATATTTTCATTTTCCTTGGATGTATACCAAGGAGTGGAACTTCTTGGTTATATGGTAACTCTGTGTTTCATATTTGAGGGAATGGCAGACTGTTTTCTGAAGAATCTGCATCATTTTACATTCCAACCAGCAATGCATGAAGGTTCAGATTTTTCCACATGCTCCACAACACATCATTTTCTGTCATTTTAATTTTAGCTGTCCTGATGGATGTGTAGTCTCTCATTGTGGTTTTGATTTGCATTTCTCTAAGGACTTTTCATGTGCTTATTACCCATTTCAATATATTTTTTTGGAGAAATGACTATTCACATATTTTTCCCATTTCTCAATGAGTATATTTATCTTATTATTGGTCTGTAAAACTAATTTATATGATCTGGCTCCAAGTCCCTTATATGTTATGTGATTTTTAAATGCTTTTTCCCATCCTGTGGGTTTTCTTTCAACTTTTTTGATGATGTTATTTGCAGCAAATAAAGTTTTAAAATGTGATGAAGTTCAATATGTCTGTTTTTCTTTTGTTTTGGAGCTTTTGGTGTTGTATCTAAGAGACTATTGTCTAATTAAATGTTGTGAATATTTACCACTATGCTTTCTTCTAAGAGTTCTGTATTTTTAGCTCTTATATTTGGGTCTGTGACCCATTTTGAATTAATTTTTGTCTATGGAGTGAATTGAAGATCAGGTCTGATTTCATTCTTTTGCACATGGATATCCACTAGTGTCAGCATCATTTTTGAAAACATTCTCCTTTACCCTGTATAGTTAATTATGTTAACACCTTGTTTGAAAATAATTTGACTGTAAATGTGAAAGTTTATTGATGGACTTTCAATCCTATTCCATTAATCTATATAACTATCCTTATGCCAAACCCAGACTCTCTGGATTGCTGAAGTTTTGTAATAAGATTTCAATTTGGGAAGCGTGAGTCCTCCAACTTTAATCTTGTTTTTTCAAATTTGCTTTGGCTATTCTGGGGCCCTTGAATTTCCTGGTGGATTTTGAACTCAGCTTTTTTATGTCCTTTTTTTATAGGCCTCAGTCATGAAACAGCTCTGGCCACTAACACAGGCATCAAGCTGAGATGAACTAAGGACTGTGCATCTCTTTTGTTCCTGATTGATATAAGAGCAACACCACCAATCAGGTTTCTCCTTCAGCTTATTTATTTCTGCAAAGAATCACCTGGGATTTTGTTGGAGATTGCATTGACTCTGTAGATCAGTTTGCAGTGTACTGCCATATTAACAATATTAAGTTTCCCAGCAAATAAGCAGGGATTACCTTTCTATTTATCTCCCTTTTATAAGTTGTTGTAGAGTATGCATAACATAAAATTTAACATTTAATAATTTTTAAGTGTTCAGTTCTGTGTCATTAAGTACATTTACCTTGTTGTGTAACTGTCACCATTTTCATATCCAGAACTTTTTTATTTTCCCAAAATGAAATTCTGTACCCATTAAACAGTATCTCTCCATTCTCCCTCTCTCTGCCCAGCCCCAGACAACCACCATTCTGCTTTCTATCTGCATGGCCTTCTGTCAATACCTGCATTACCTTTTCATGTTCATTCTATTTACATTTAATATAATTACTGATAAGGTAGGATTTGTGCCTGCTGTTTTATTTTTATCATGTTCTTATGTTCCTCTTACCATTGAAAGTGCTGTTTTGTGCTAAATTGATTTTTGTCTCATATATTACATTCATTTCATTCCCTTATTGTTTCCTATATTTTTGAATGATTCCCTTCATGGTTGTCCCAGAAATTGCAATTAAGATCTTAACTTAAAAGAATGTAATTCAGATTAATACCTGATTAATTTCAATATAATATGCAACTTAATTTCAATATTATATACAAACATTGATCATATATATCTCTGGACCCTTCAGCTTGTTTGTACTCTTTTTGCCATAAAAATTGCATCTTTATATCTTTTAAACCCATCCAGACAGTTTACAATTATTGCTTTATGTACTTGTCTTTTAAATTACATAAAGGCATAAAACAGTTACAAACAACAGTACATTTATGCTGTCTTTTATAAATGCCAGCATAATTACCTTTAGTGATGCCCTTTATTTCTTCGTGTGGATTTGAGTTACACTCTAGTCATTAGAGAGTAACCCAAATCCACACTAGAGTCTAGTGTCTTTTTGGGATTTCCCCCTTAACATTTTTTTTTTTTGTAGGGCAGATTTGCTGGTGATAAATTTGCTCATTTTCTCTTTATCTGAGAACTAGAGGCCTGGTGCATGACATTTGTGCACAGGTAGGATCCCTAGGCCTGGCTGGCGATCAGGGCTAATCTGTGGGGCAACTAGCAGGGCAATCAGGGGCCCCTGCTGGCACCCGCCTTGGCAAGCCTGGTGCTGCCCACTTGCCGGCCCTGCCCCCCGCCACTGCCGCTGCTTGCCTCCTTCTGTGGGGCAACCGGTGGGGCAATCAGGGGACCCCTGCTGGCACCCACCTTGGCTGGCCTGGGGCCTGCAGGCTGGGGGCAGCTCCTGCGTTGAGCATCTCCCCCCTGGTAGTTAGTGCTCATCATAGCGACTAGTTGTTCCACCGGTTGTTCTGCAGTTCGGTTGTTTTGCATATTAGGCTTTTATTATATAGGATGGCTTTATTTCACCTTCATTTTTGAAGAATAGTTTTGCTGGATACAGAATTCTTATTTGAAAGTCTTTTGCTTTCAGCACTTTTAATATGACTTCCAACTACCTTCTGTTCCCCATGGTTTCTGATGAGACTTTGGTTGTTAAGCTTACTGGGGACCTTTTGAATGGGATGAGCTGCTTGTTATTTCCTTGCTTTCAATATTCTCTCATTATCTTTGACTTTGAGCAGTATGACTAAGCTGTTTCCAGGTGCAGATCTCCTTGAATTAATCCTCCATGGAATTGCATAGCTTTTTATTTGAGTAGATTAATAGTTTTAATGAAATTTGGGGAGTTTGAGGTCATTATATTTTTCCAATATTCTTTCTTCTCCCCTTTTCCCTCTCCTTCCCTTCAGGGACTATCATTATGTTTAAGAGAGACATGTATGCAAAGTACCAAGCATAGTTTACAGCATAGCAACAAACATAAGTTGGTGTGCTTAATCATGTTCTGTAAGGCCTCTGAGACTCTGTTCATTTCACTTCATTCTTTTTTCTTTCAGATTGTACAATCTCAAGTGGCTTTACTTTCCAAATTGGACAATTTTTTCTCATGCCAGTTTCAATTTCTCTCTTTCAATTTGAGCCTCTCTCGTGATTTTTTAAATTGCGGTCATTATACTTTTCAGCTGCAGAGTTTCTACTTGTTATTTTTAAAATAAATTCTATCTCTTTGATGAAATTCTCTATTTCATGAGTCATTGTCCCTTTGATTCATAAAACATGGTTTCTGTTAGCTGTTTGAACATGTTTGCAATAGCTGATTTAAAGTTTCTGTCTAGTATGTCCAATGTCTAGACATCCTATGTATGTCCTGATACTTTCTTGATTCTTCACATGTCTGATAGGTTTTGGTTGAAAGCTGGATATTTTAAATAATAAAATATGGTAACTCTGCAATTTAGATTCTTTCCCCTTTCCAGGTTTTTTGTTGTAGATGTATGTTGTGGGTATTCTTGTTGCCAATTATTTGTTTAGTGACCTCTCTGAACTACTTGTGTAAAGTCACTATCCTCTGATGTGTGTGGACACTGAAGTCACTGCTTGGTTAGCTTAGTGGTTAAATTAATGATTGAGCAGAGATGCCTTTAAGTGCCTGTAACTGTTAACATCTCCCAGTCATTGCCACAGGGCTCTGTGTTTATGGTGGGCATGCCTTCAACACTCAGCCAGGCAGTTGTCAACTTGGTCTTAGCTTTCATTTCTGCTTGCACAGAGCCTCAAATAAGCCACAGTTGAGAGCTTAGGACTTTCTTGGGTCTTTCAAGAGCATGCCATGGGAATGTGCCTGGCTTACTGATCTTGTAAGGATATGTCACAGCTTTTCAAAGTCCTCAGGACATCTTATTACCCATTTATTCATTTTAAGGTTTTGGTTCAGCTATTGTTTGCCCCCGAGTGTTATCCACTGCCTGAAGCAGCTGCAGTGTTCAATAGCCTCAAAATGTTTTTTACAAAAGTCTCCTTGCCAAAGGCATTTGAAACTGGGAAAGGTCTGAGTCAGTCCAAATACAGACAGCCATGCAAATGAGGTGATCTTTCAGGGAACTCCCAGACAGATCAAATAATGGCAAGTCTCTCGGAATGAGGCTTTGCAGGAGGCCCATGCCCTTTCTGCTCCTTCTGGTGGCTGTCAGGCTGCTGTTTTTCACTGTGATTGCAGGCTGTTAGAATTTAATGCTACCACAGAGTTGGATACTGGGGCATGGGAATAGGATTAGTTGAAATGTCACTTAGTTCACTCTTCCTATTGAAATTTAGTTGTTACTTGTAAGGTTTGAGGTGCAGGAAACGGGAGTCAGAAACCAAAGCATGTTAAAAGAGAAAGTTTATTCTGCACTAATGAGTGAGATAGAAAAACCAGGATTAGAGGAGAAGGAGGAGAAGGAGGACCCAGCTGGGCTGACTCGCTGAGAGAAAGAACAGCAACACATGCAGCGGTGAACATGCCTTTTGAGGGGAGGAACAGGAAGGGATGGGGCCCAGGGTGGAATGGGAAGGGGTGGGGCCCAGGGTACTTGGCACGCACTGATTGGTCATTCAATGTCTCGGGGATGTCCCGGCAGCAGATGCAGGTTACGTCATACTCCGCCCACCATTTGGGGGAAGGGAGGATCTATCATTCCAGGCTTTTGGTGATATTAAAAAAAATTGAGAGTCTGGGCAAGGTCAAGGGGTGAAGGTCCATTTTCCGTAGCTACTTCCTGCTGAGAGGGGGTGTCGTCAGGGGCATCTACCCGGGGTCTCAAGCATTCTGGTGACATAGGTATCTCTAGGTTCTGAATTCAAGGCCAGAGAAATCTCTCCCACCTTCTGGTTGGTGAATGCCTGCATTCTGTTCTGCAAAAAACTAGTGAAACAGCACATGAGACAGGGACCAAAGAGCAAAATTAAACGAATATATATCAGTGGGCCTAATGATGGGAGGAGCCATGGGGTAAGTGAGTGAAAAACAGGGAGTGTTTTCCGTGCTGGACGAGGGGTGCAGCAGCATGATTTCCCCAAGGGACTGGTTGGTGAAGTCTCAAGAGCGATCCTGTTGAGTCACTTGGCAGGTAAAAGCTGGTCCTGAGGCTGCCACAGCGTCACTTGTCTGGTTTTGCTGCTTTTCTGGGCCTGGAGCTGAAATATAACCTGGGGGTAAGGTTCTTGAGGAGGACTGAGTCCCCTGGCTGGAGGGCTGGTCCTCAGGAGTCTTGGTGGGCTGATTCTGGATGAGGCAGAAACCTATCAGCATGTTTCTGGAGCAATTGCCTGAGTAAGGGCAGGTATGGAAGATAAGTAGCCAGGAGAGGAGGGTCAGTAAGGAAGGGTCTCCCATATAAGAGTTCTAAAAGGGCTTAAGAAGGTGGGGCTCCTTGGTGTAGCCCGGATTCCAGTCAGGGCCATGGGCAGGAGGTCCGGCCAGGAGCTGCAAATTTCTAGAGAGAGTTTAGTTAGATGGTCTTTTAAAGAGGCCGTTGATCATCTCGATCTTACCCGATGATTGTGGGCAGTAGGGTATATGCAGTTTAGTTAAGTCAGGATTAGAGAGAGGAAAATATGAGAGTCTCGCCCAAGGTTGAGTGAGGGCCTCGACGACCTCGGGACAGGAGTGCGTTGCCGCAGGTTGGGTGGAGGCAGTGGGAAGGAGAGTGGCCAGGTTCAGGGCTGGGGACTGGGTCAGGGAGATGTCAGGATTCTCAAGGAACAGGAGATGGAGTTCCTGCATGCGAGAGAGGGCAAGGAGAGATAAGGATTGGTGGGACAGAAGATCCTGTAGCCTATGGGTGGGGGACACCTGTAAGGGTTGCTGGAGGCAGATCTTCTGGGTCTCCTTGGTGAGACCGGTGGCTGCAGCCAGAGCCCGGAGGCAGGGCTGCCATCCCCGAACCATGGGATCAAGCTGTCTGGACAGGTAGGCTACGGGGGTTAAGGCTGGCCCTAGAGGCTGGGTGAGTACCCCCATAGCTATTCCCTGTCTTTCATCAGTAAATAGTTGGAAAGGCCTAGAGAAGTCTGAGAGAGAGAGAGAGAGAGAGAGAGAGAGAGAGAGAGAGAGATGCCAGAAGGGTATCCCGGAGCTTAGAAAAAGCCTGGTGAATGAGGGAGGGTGAGGAGAGGGGTTCTACTGGTGTTTCTTTAGTTCCCTGGTATAGGGGCTTAGGTAGGAGAGTAAAGTTTGGGACCCAATGGTGGAAGAATTCTACCAGCCCTAGAAAGGACAAGATCTGTTCCGCATAAGTGGGAGGCTGTAAGTATCTTATTGCTTGTGTTTGGTCAACTTTCAATCCTTGGGAATTGGTCAACAGACAGATCCCTAAGTAAGTGACGGTGGGGGCCGACAGATGCGCCTTTGCAGGGGACACACGGTATCCTTTGTCCCGTAGAAAGTTCAGGAGGCCAGCTGTATGCCTCTGAGACATGTCTAGGGAGGGGCTGCAGAGAAAGAGATCATCTACATACTGGAGAAGAGTGCTGGGTTCTAACGAGCATTGTCGGAGGTCTCTGGGTAAGGCCTGGCCAAGCAGATGAGGACTGACACAGGCAGTGGGGGATCGGCATTCCCATGAAGGGAGAGGGCCAGGAGCAGAAGAAGCAGGGAGGCTGAAGGGCTTCGAGTGAGCTGCAGAGTGGCCCCTAGTTTGGTGAGGATATCCCATCCTAAAACGGGCACGTGGCACGAAGGCATGACTAGGAACAAATGGGTTATAGGGCTATCATTGAGGAGACAGGGAAAGGGTCCGGTGGCCAGAAGGCAGGTGGATTTGCCATCAATACCCATGACCGAGATTGTGGAAGGGAAGAGTGGCTCAGAAAAAGGAGGGCAGGACAGAGAAGGCAGCCCTCGTATCAACCAGAAAGGAGACCTGCTTACCCACTACCTTGAGCGTTACCCTGGGCTTGGCGAGGGTGATGGGGGTCATTGAGTCCGGGCATCTTCAGTCTTCAGCCAGTCTTCAGTCATGGCCAGCAGCGGTTCATGACCTGGACGGGCGGCCCCTCTGTGCTGAGACGCAGAGGGCCCGTCACTTTTCCAGGGGCAGTCACTTTTACTGCACACCGGGCAGGGCTTGGTTGGACCCAGGGGCCGGGGCATTGCTTTGCCCAGTGGCCTTCATTTCCGCACTTGAAACATCCTCCAGGTGGCATTCATCCTCTCGTTGCACCCCCACCATGCACAGTCCCTTTGGACCATGCATGGTTTCCATCGGCCTCAGAGCTGCTACCAAGGCTTGGGTTTGCAGATTCACCTTTTGTCGAAGGCGGGCTTACTCTGCCTGCTCCTCATGGGCATTAAAACCTTAAAGGCCATATTCACTGGATCTCGGACCTGGGTCTGAGAAGGTGTTAGGGGAGGGGGTGGCGGAGCAGGCAGCTGGCTGTGGGCAGGAGGAGGAGGAGGAGCGTGGTGGCGGGCGGCCACACCAGGCGGGGCCTGCAGGGGCGGGCTGTGGGAGGTCTCAGTAACTATTTAAAGAGAGGGGTTGGACTTGCTGTTTCAAGATGGCGGCCCCCATGGGAATGGCAAGCCATGTGGCCAACATGGCGGCTGCTCACAATACACAAGGGAAGAGCAAACTAAAACAGAAATCTCACTTAGCTGTTTGGAGCGGCTGGCGGGACGGCGGGTGGGCGGCTCTCACGCTGCGCAGCGGCCTCTGCTAGGCTCGCAGCCCAAGGCGGTGATGGTGGTTCCTCCAGCAGTGGCTGCCGGCCGGGAAAGGGGCAGCCGTGGTGAAGAAGGAAGAGGAGGAAGAGAGGGAGCAGAAGGCGGGGTGATGGGAGAGGTGAAGATTGGCTGGGTTGAAAAAGTCAGAAGACAGAGAGAGGGGGCTGAGGACTAGTTTTAGGGGGTTTCTCACGAGCTAGAAGAACCTGGGCTGTGGAACAGAAGGAGCAGAGGGAGGGACGGGAGCGCAGGTTAAAAAAAAGCCTCAACATATGGGACCTTGGGCTACTTCCCGGCTCGTCAGCAGAAATTACTAAGGTCAGTGAGGATGTTAAGTCCTGCTTTTGGGTCATCTGGACCCATTCCAATTCATACTGAGTCCATGCCACATTACAGAAGTAGCCAGATTGGTGAGGAGACAACCTAGAGGTGTCTTAGGATCCGGTTTAGATTTTTGATTGCCCATACCAAAACCTGGGGTCAGTAGCAGAGGCTAAGGACCAGCTTCCCAGTTGTTGAGCCAAGGCTATGGACGGGGAACCCGAGGGACAGCAGGGGACATCTCCCCTACCTCCTGGGATCCGGACGGAGGCAAAAGGCCAGAGAACCGAGGGGCGACAAGAATGTCTTCGCTCCCTCCCCAGGTTCGGAACCCCTCCTGGAGGGGTCTGGAGGGCTATGCCCAGAAGGCAATCTCTGACGCGGGTGCGGTTTACAGACAGAGACGCTGGAGAAGCGACTGCCAGAAATTAGCACGGGCTGGGAGTTACCACTGATGCTGCCTAGCTGGGGGGAGGAGCCTGAGGGTCCTGAGCCACGAGGAGAGAAGAGGGGGGGCGCACCCTGGACCGTGAATGGTCAAATGGGATGCTCGCATCCTCCTGGGTTTCACTGCACCAAATGTAAGGTTCAAGGCACAGGAAACGGGAGTTGGAGACCAAGGCATGTTAAAAGAGAAAGTTTATTCCGCACTAATGAGCAAGACAGAAAAATGAGGATTAGAGGGGAAGGAGGCGGAGAAGGACCCAGCTGGGCTGACTCGCTGAGAGAGAGAACAGCAACACGTGGAGCGGTGAACACGCCTTTTGAGGGGAGGAACAGGAAGGGGTGGGGCCCAGGGTGGAATGGGAAGGGGTGGGGCCCAGGGCACTTGGCATGTGCTGATTGGTGGTTCAATGTCTTGGGGATGTACCGGCAGCAGACGTAGGTTGTCATACTCCACCCACCAGTTGGGGGAAGGGAGGATCTATCATTACTCTAGATAAACGTACCTGAGATTGTTGCAATTTTTGATGAATCTTTGGAGTTCTGGAAACACTAATTTTGAACATTTCTGCCATGTTTCCTCATTGCTTTTAGGGAAAAAAGAACTTTCAGAAGTCTTTCTTCTGCCCTTTTGGTTGACTTCCTGTACAATCGTCCCTTGTGCTTTTCAGGATGTTTGTTGCTATGCTGTAAACTATGCTTGGTACTTTGCGTACATGTCTCTCAAAATGTAACTTTGCTGGTCAGTGACCATGTGAAAGACACAACAACAGGAGTTCTGGAAGCAAAGATGAGTAAGATATGCTCTTTGATCTCAAAGTTGTCACTCTCAAATAGATTTAATTTAACTGGAACTTTTGAAGCATAATGTTTGCCCAGCCTGCATCTGGTCACCAAATTATATCTTAAATCAGTTCAATGGGGGTTATTTTTGGCCACGGTTTCTTAAATATAACCAATTTTTCACATGGATATTTGGCAGCAAGCCTGACTGATATCACTGGTCATAACTAATTTCACCCCCAATCACTTCAAAAAGCTGAGAGTCTCAAAGTGAGTAAGAGTGCAGATGAAGGGCTGAAGAGTTCCCCATATGAAGAATTACAGATTCATTTGAATGATTAATCTTGGTTTATATAATTCCATAATACCATGTTAGTATTTTCTTCTGGAATGGCTTGTTTTTATATTGATGCAGCTCACCATCCTGGTGGTTATTGATAGACTTTTGGGTAAAAAGTAGAGGGACCCAAGATACCACTCATCATACCATGATCTGGAAATATAGCCTCATTATTCTCCTTCAGAACCAATTTTTGTACATTCAACAAATATCACTTGGTCATTGATCAAAGATTCACAGTGGTAGCCTAAAAATCTGAGTTCATATACAATATCTACAGCTGTGAAACCCTTTGAACTACAAGAGATGCCTGCTAACTTACAAACAATTTGTTCAGGGCTTGATTTCTCAATGTATTCTGGAGACTTTGGATAAATATGTTGGTAAAATTGTCAAGAGCCCCCAAAGGACAATATACTATTTAGGAGAGAATTTTTAATTTGAAACTTGGCTCTACCACTTCTTAGCTGTATGGCTTCGGGAAAATTACTTTGTGTCTCTCAGCCTCAGATTCCCAACTTGAAAAACTGAGGATAATAATGGGGGGTGGGTTAGGGACTAAATGTGATAATGTTTGTAAAGTGTTTGTTGCACTATCTGGCAAATAACTAATGCCCCCAAAACATTAACTCTTAGTAGTATTGATTAACCTAAGAAATGACACAAACACACAAAATCTATTAGAGTGACCCAAATTAAGAGATTCAGAATCCACGTGCCTCATTTGACCAACAATGAGCTTCTCCCTCCATGAGCTTGCACAGATGGACAGTGGCCGAGAGAGAGAGAGAGAGAGAGAGAGAGAGAAAGAGAGAGAGAGAGAGACCATTTGTTGAGGATTCTCCCTGTGATGCTTTGTGATGCTGCGTGACAACAAAATCAACTCTGCTAAAACTAATAAATTTACCAAATGGCCAATTTGTCACATTTACTGAATCTCCTGATTATCATTGTATCAGGAATACTCTCTTTTGGCTATTGACCATGAAGTATATACCAGTATTTCTGAATATTAACTCAGTGAAGTGGATGTACCTTAGAAATTGGGAGAGATATCCAAAATTAGGGACTGAAAAATTTCCCCAACTTAAAATTAGAGTTTTGTCTATGATGGAATTGTTTCAATTATTCCTGATTTATATTGGAATATTTTGAATATTATTTTCTATCTTTTCAAACCACATGTTCAATTTTTTTTGTATATTTTCAAATGGTTTGTCAGATAGCATTACTTTTTTCTTACATTATCTATACTAATAAAAGGGTAATATGCTAATTAGACTGGGAGACCTTCTGGGAGACCTTCCGGGTGTCCTTCTGGACAAAGCCATGGTGGCGGGGCCAAGGGAGAGGTGGTTAGGGGACATCAGGCCAGAAGGGGAGGGCAGTTGGAGGTGATCAGGCTGGTGCGGGGAGGAAGTTGGGGGCAAGCAGGCCAGCAGGGGGGCCAGTTTGAGGCAAGCAGGTCAGCAGGGGGGGCAGTTGTGGGTGAGCAGGCTGGCAGGTGGGGCAATTGGAGCTAAGCAGGCTGGCAGGGGGGGCAGTTGGGAGTGATCAGGCCAGCAAAGGGGGGCAGTTGGGGGCCAGAAGGCCAGCGGAGGGGGGGGAAGTTGGGGGAAAGCAGGCTGTCAGGCAGAGTGTTAGGGGCGATCAGGCAGGCAGGTGAGTGGTTAGGAGCCAGCAGTCACAGATTGTGAGAGGGTGCAAGCCAGGCTAGGGACACCACCCCCCCCAACCCAGTGCACGAATTTCATGCACTGGGCCACTAGTAATTTATAATCAAAGACAAATATATTACATTCAAAAGATATATTTAATTTTAAATTAAAATCCAATTATCTGAAGTTGAATTTAAGTTGAATTTTAAATTGAAACACATGCTAAAAATCAGGACTTATAATTAAACTCATATAGAGACTTCTGTTTCTGGGAAGATAGAGTAGATATACATTTCCCTATTCTTCTTACTAAGTGCAGCTTAAAACCCTGGGCACAATATATGAATTGAACAGAAGAATGCAAAGTGGAGAGAAGAAGGCAGAGCAATTAAGGATCTCAGGACTGGAGGAAGGACATGATGGTGAGTTCCTTGGGTTTCCTTTCTGTGTCATATATCCCAGACTTAGAGCTGAAGAAGCCAGCTACTGGGGAATGCCATAGGACACAAACTACAAACAAACAAATAAACAAAAACAACCCAACAGCAACTACAGTAACAACAGCAATAACAAACAGCTACAACAAAAGCCTGCTTGTTCTCTCCAGCATAAGAGTCAGAAAAGGGGCAGCCTAGCAAGACAGAAAACGTTTTGACAACCACTGTTCTACTCCAGACAAACACCACAGAAAAGGTCTAGTGGGGAGCCTAGAATTACATATTTGACTGGTGGAAACAGGGGCCACCCTTCCCCTCCCATGTCAGAGGAAATCAATCACATGGATCTTCTTGAATTATACCTCCACCAGGCAGTAAGGAGGCCACCCACCCCATCCCTGCTGGGATGATTTCAGGGCTTTCACCACTACCCAGTGGTAAGGACGCCATTCAGTTCCTGGGCTAGGAGAAAAAGTTTTCCGGAAAGGAATTCAGCTGAATGGAAATAATTACAAAACATGTAAAAATTTGTGAGATGAAGCTACAGCATTGCTAAAAGGAGATTTATATCATGAAGGGCTTACATTAAGTAAAAGAAAAAATATCAAGATAATAATTTAAATTCTCACCTCAGAAAACTATAAAAAGAAGAGCAAAATAAACCCAAAGCAAGCAGAAGGAAAGGAATGCTAAAGATAAGCCCAGTAATCAATGAAACTGGAAACAGAAAAATAAAAGGAAAATCAATGAAACAACAATATGGTTCTTTGAAAAGATCCTTAATAGTTACAAACCTCCAGTGAGATTAACAAAATAAAACTACACCGATTCACTGCATTTGCATGTAGTTACTGAATGACTTTAATAACTATATTTGTGATACTTAGCATATACTCTACTTTAGAAACATTAAGTAACTATGTTTTTAATATGTATCATACAGTGGAAAGAAGAATAAAAGAAACATAGGACTCTTGATTACAGGTAGTCATTGGGTTACGTTGGACTTGACGTACATTGTTTCTTGGTTATGTCGCCATCTTCCATTTATTTATATTAAAAAAAAAGTTCCATCATTTCGACGTATGTACATATGTGCTTTATGTTTTTTATTATTTATTTATCACAAGTAAAGGTCAGGAATTGTTACCTTTCTTAAAAATTTTTTTACTGTTTTACTTCATTACTGGTGTGTATGTGCTCCATGTGAGTGACATAGGTGCTTATGTAGGTGGGTTCCGACTTACAGCGAAAATCACGTTACATCGCGCCATAGGAATGGATCTCCGAGGTAACCCGAGGACCTACTGAACAATGAAATTCAGTTTCTCACACAACAGCTAGATTACTGTCTTTCACGACAGAAACTATTTTTTGTAATATTTTCATAATTAGCTCAAATTCTTTTTTTAAAGTGATAGAAATGATTCCACATTATCTGTGCCACAATTCAGTTTTTTTAGTCTACAATCATGTCTTTTGCAAGTTGGCAAGTCTGTGGAGACAAAATACACTTAAAGTGTTAATTGGCCAGGGGCTCGTGTCTCAGGATTCATGTGATGGTATAAATGAGGTTTTTGAATTTTTTAAGATTTTGAATCAATTACTCTTTCATATTGTTGAAAAGGTATTGTAGTATATGGACTTAGTTGAAGATCTGATTTTAGTGAAATGTTATATATGGTCTCAAAATTCTCTAATATACATTCCAAACTGAAATAATGATTATTAAAATACTAGAGGCCTGGTGCACGAAATTCATGGATGGGGGAGGGGCGGTCCCTCAGTCCAGCCTTCACCCTCTCCAATCTAGGATCCCTCTCACAATCCAGGACTGCTGGCTCCCAAGTGCTAGCCTGCCTGCCTTCCTGATTGCCCTTAACCACTTCTGCCTGCCAGCCTGATCACCCCCTAACCACTCCCCTGCTAGCCTGATTGATGCTTAACTGCTCCCCTGCCAGCCCGATTTGCCCCTAACTTCCCTCCCCTGCTGGCCTGGTACCCCCCAACTGCTCTCCCCTGCAGGCCTGGGTCCCCCCAACTGCCCTTCCCTGCAGGCCCGGTCACTCTCAACTTCCCTCCTCTGCCAGCCTGGTCACCCCTAACTGCCCTCCCCTGCAGGCTTGATTTCCCACAACTGCCCTCCCTTGCAGACCTGGTCCCTCCCCTGCTGGCCATCTTGTGGCAGCCATCTTGTGTGTTGGAGTGACGGTCAATTTGCATATTATTCTTTTATTACATAGGATAGAGACCTGGTGCACTGGTGGGGGCCGACTGGTTTGCCCTGAAGGGTGTCCCGGATCAGGGTGGGGGTTCCCTTGGGGCATGGGGCGGCCTGGGCGAGAGGCCTGTGGTGGATTTCAGGCTGGCCATGCACCCCCGGCGACCCAAGCAGAGGCCCTGCTATCTGGGATTTATTTATCTTCTATAATTGAAACTTTGTAGCCTTGAGCGGAGGTTAGGGCAGGCCAGGGTGGGCGGAAAGCTTGGCTTCCTCCATCGCCAGGGAAACCCAAGCCTCCTGCTTGCTCTGTGGCCACAGCCATCTTAGTTGGGTTAATTTGCATACTCGCTCCTGGTTGGCTGGTGGGCCTGGCTTGTGGGTATAGGGGAGGTATGGTCAATTTGCATATTGCTCTTTTATTAGATAGGATATTTTTACCATGTATTCATCTAAAATGTGTGTGTGTGTCTGTGTGTGTGTGTGTGTCTGTGTGTATGGGAGAGAGATAGTACATGTGCACACAATATCTAAGCCATTTTATAGCTGGCCAAATTTATAACCTCAGGTCTTCTTAATAATTGTTAATAACTGTTTTGTTGTTGTTGAGCAGTTAATTCTAATTTCAGGAAATAGATACTGTCATTCTGTTTGGACTATTAGAGGAGATTTTTAAGAAATATATATTTTTATTGATTTCAGAGAGGAAGGGAGAGAGAGAGAGAGAGAGAAACATAAATTATGAGAGAGAATCATTGATTGGCTGCCTCCTGCACTCCCCCTACTGGGGATTGAGCCCGCAACATGGGCATGTGCCCTTAACCAGAATCGAACCCAGGATCCTTCAGTCCATAGGCCGACACTCCATCCACTGAGCCAAACTGGCTAAGGCTAGTGGAGATTTTTTATAAAAGTCATCTTTTTATCCAGCTGGTGTGGCTCAGTTGTTGAGCATTGACCTATGAACCAGGAAGGTAATCTTTACAGTAAAATGGCCACCAATAAAAGTAGAAAGGAATGATAGAAATAGAAAATCACAATTTTTCAACCACCAAAGTAATAATCAAATCAGACAAGAACCCTGATCAAAAATTAAGGCCAAGGCCAAGAAATGAAAAAAAATATTTTGGGGACAGAATACCCATATGGTATCAAAATATCATGCCACAGACTGCTTAAAAATCACAGAGGGATTTTTACAATGGAGTGACCTGTACAACAACACTTTAATAAGTCATCAAACTGAATTATTCCAATAGCTGCATTGGCAGCTTTGGAGCCTCCAGATGTGATGCAATGTGAATTACTCATCACCTGTTTGATATTCTTACAAAAATGTTAAACATAAATCTAAACAAGAGGAAAATACCAGTCAAACCAATATTGTGGTCATTTTACAAGCAAACAGGCCTAGGCTCTTGGAAATGTCATTGTCATGGAAGATTTAAGTTGAGGGACCAATTGGGACTAGAGGATACTAAAGACACATGGCAACTGAATGCAATGTATGATACCTGATTGAATTGTTGATCCTCAAAAGGATATTATTGAGACAATTGCGGAAATTTGAATATGGACTGTATATGAACTTGGATAAATATTGTCATGGCATTGTTAAATTTCTTTGCTGCAATGAAAGTACTATGGAAAGACAGGAGACTATCCTAGTTCTTAGAAGATACATTCTGAAGTAATTGGATGAAGTGTTTAGAACTCAGTGGTTAAGCCAAAACAAAAAAAAAAAGGAGAGATAAAGCAATGTGATAATGTGAATCTAGGTAAAAGAGTGTTCACTCTTCAACATCCTGCATTTTCAAAATAAAAAAGTCAAGTAGAATGGATGGCTCATATTTTAGAGTTATGAATTGAAATATTCACCATTATAAAACAAGACGATTTTTGGTATTTTCTTTTTTAAATTTTATTTTATTGTTTAAAGTATTATAAATACTAGTACATATGTCTCCTTTTTTTCCCCATTGATGTTCCCCTGGCCTCTCCTGCCCCCCGGCACATGCCCTCACCCACCACCCCAGTGACTTGCATCCATTGGTTATGCTTATATACATGGATACAAGTCCTTCAGTTGATCTCTTACCCCCCACCCCCAAACCCACCCTAGCTTTCCCACTTTAGTTTGACAGTCTATTTGATGCTTCTCTGCCTCTGTATCTATCTTTTTATTCCTCAGGTTATAATGTTCTTTATTATCCATAAATTGGTGAGATCATGTGGTATTTTTCATTCACTGACTGCCTTATTTCACTTAGCATAATGCTCTCCAGTTCCATCCATGCTGCTGCAAATGGTAAGAATTCCTTCTTTTTTATAGCAGTGTAGTATTCCGTTGTGTAGATGCACCACAGTTTTCTAATCCACTCATCTGCTGATGGGCATTTAGGCTGTTTCCAAATCTTAGCTATTGTAAATTGCGCTGCTATGAACATAGGGGTGCATATATCCTTTCTGATTGGTGCTTCTAGCTTCTTGGGATATAGTCCTAGAAGTGGTATTACTGGGTGAAATGGGACTTCCATTTTTAATTTTTTGAGGAAACTCCATATTGTTTTCCACAGTGGCTGCACCAGTCTGTATTCCCACCAGCAGTGAAAGAGGGTTCCTTTTTCTCTGCATCCTCTCCAGCACTTGTCGTTTGTTGATTTGTTGATGATAGCTATTCTGACAGGTGTGAGATGGTACCTCATTATTGTTTTGATTTGCATCTCTCAGATGATTAGTGACTTTGAGTGTGTTTTCATATGTCTCTTGGCTTTCTGAATGTCCTCTTTTGAAAAGTGTCTATTTAGGTCCTTTGCCCATTTTTTTATTGGATTGTTTATCTTCCTTTTGTTAAGTTGTATGAGTTCCCTGTAAATGTTGGAGATTAAAACCTTATCAGAGATAACATTGGCAAATATGTCCTCCCATGCAGTGGGCTTTTTTGTTGTTTTGTTGATGGTTTCTTTTGCTGTGCAGAAACTTTTTATTTTGATATAGTCCCATTTGTTTATTTTCTCTTTAGTTTCCATTGCCCTAGGAGCTGTATCGGTAAAGATATTGCTATGATACATGTCTGATATTTTGCTGCTTATGGCTTCTTCTAAGATTTTTATAGTTTCCAGTCTTGGGCTTAAGTCCTTTATCCATTTTGAGTTTATTTTTGTGTATGGTGTAAGTTGGTGGTCTAGTTTCATTTTTTTTGCATGTATCTGTCCAGTTTTTCCAACACCATTTATTGAAGAGACTGTCTTGACTCAATTGTATGTTCTTGCCTCCTTTGTCAAATATTAATTGAGCATACTGGCTTGTGTCGATTTCTGGGTTCTCTGTTCTGTTCCACTGGTCTATATGTCTATTCTTGGGCCAGTACCAGGCAGTTTTGAGAACAGTGGCTTTGTAGTATAGTTTGATATCTGGTATTGTGATCCCTCAAACATTGTTCTTCTTTCTCAAGATTACTGCAGCTATTCGGGTCTTTTTTTATTCAAGATGAGTTTTGGAGAATTTGTTCTAGGTCTTTGAAGTATGCCGTTGGGTATTTTAATGGGAATTGCGTTGAATTTATGGATTGCTTTGGGTAGTATGGACATTTTAATGATGTTGATTCTACCAATCCATGAACATGGTATATTCTTCCATTTGTTTATGTCTTCAGTTATCTGTTTTTTTTTTTTTTTAGTGTCCTGAAATATTCTGAGTACAGGTCCTTTGTCTCCTTGGTTAAGTTTATTCCTAGGTATCTTAATTTTTTTTGTTGCAATGGTAAATGGGATTGCTTATTTTTATTGGCTAAGTTTTACATATGTCTCCTTTTTCCCCAATTGACCCCTCCCAGCCATTCTCACCCTGGGCAAGCCCCCACTGCCCCAGTGTGTGTGCCCATTGGTTATGCTAATATGCATGTATACAAGTCCTTTGGTTGCTCTCTAATCCCCCCTCCCCTACCATTTGTCTCTAGATCAATCTATTCTTGTTCATCAAATTATGTTGATCATTATATCCCACATATGAGTGAGATCATGTGATATTTATCTTTGTCCAGCTGGCTTATTTTGCTTAGCACAGTGCTCCTCAGTTTCATCCATGCTCTTGCAAATGGTAAAAGTTCCTTCTTTTTTATAGTGGCATAGTATTCCATTGTGTAGATGCACCACAGTATTTTTTCTTGATTAAGGTATTACATATGTGTCATCTCCCCATTATCCCTCCGGCCCATTCATGCCCTCACCCCACTGGTGTCTGTGTCCATTGGTCATGCTTATATGCATGCATACAAGTCCTTTGGTTGATCTCTCCCCCTTATCCCCACCTCCCCTACCTTCCCTCTGAGGTTTGAGCATCTGATCGATGCTTCTCTGCTTCCAGATTTGTTCTTGTTCATCAATTTATGTTGTTCATTATAATCCACAAATGACTGAGATCATATGATATTTATCTTTCTCCGACTAACTTATTTCACTTAGCATAATGCTCTCTAGCTCCATCCATGCTGTTGCAAATGCTAGGAGTTCCTTCCTTTTCACAGCAGCATAGTATTCGATTGTGCAGATGTACCACAGTTTTTAAATCCACTCATCTGCTGATGGGCACTCAGGCTGTTTCCAAATCTTAGCTATTATAATTTGTGCTGCTATGAACATAGGGGTGCATATATCATTTCTGACTGGTGTTTCTGGTTTCTTGGGATATATTCCTAGAAGTGGGAATATATGGGGATTGCATTGACAAAGGACCTGTACTCAGAATATTTCAGGACACTAAAAAAAAAAAACAGATAACGGAAGACATAAAGAGATGGAAGAATATACCATGTTCATGGATTGGTAATGGGAGTTCCATTTTTAATTTTCTGAGAAAACTCCATACTGTCTTCCACAATGGCTGCACCAGTTTGCATTCCCACCAGTAGTGTAAAAGGGTTCCTTTTTCTCCGCATCCTCACCAGAATTTGTCACTTGTTGATTTATTGATGATACTCATTCTGACAGTTGTGAGATAGTATCTCATTCTTTTGATTTGCATCTCTCGAATGATTAGTGACTTTGAGTATGTTTTCATATGTCTCTTAGCCTTCTGTGTGTCCTTTTAATAAATGAATTCTGCAATGTAGCAGCATACAAAATTAACACCCAGAAATCTATGGCCTTTTTTACACCAATAATGAATTCACAGAAAGAGATACTAAAAAAAATTCCATTTACCACTGCAACAAAAAATTAAGATACCTAGTAATAAACTTAACTGAAGACGTAAAAGACCTGTACTCATAAACTACAGGACATTGAAAAAAGAGATAGAGGAAGACATAAACAAATGGAAGAACATACCATGTTCATGGATTGGTAGAATCAACATCATTAAAATGTCCATACTACCCAAAGCAATCTACAGATTCAATGCAATCCCCATTAAAATACCAACAGCATACTTCAAAGGCCTAGAACAAATTCTACAAAAATTCATCTGGAATAAAAAGAGAACCCGAATAGCCACAGCTGTCCTGAGAAAGAAGAACAAAGTTGGAGGGATCACAATACCAAATATCAAGCTATATTACCAAGCCACGGTTCTCAAAACTGTCTAATACTGGCACAAAAACAAATATATAGACCAATGGAACAGAACAGAGAACCCAGAAATCCACCCAAGCCACTGTGCTCAATTAATATTTGACAAAGGAAGCAAGAGCATACAATGGAATCAAGACAGTTTCTTCAATAAATGGTGCTGGGAAAATTGGTCAGATACATGAAAAAAAAAAAAAGAAACTAGACCACCAACTTACATCATACACAAAAATAAACTCAAAATGGCTAAAGGACTTAAATATAAGTTTGGAAACCATAAAAATCTTAGAAAGGTCTATAGGCAGCAAAATATCAGACATATATCATAGCAATATCTTTACCGATACTGCTTCTAGGGCAATGGAGACTAAGGAGAAAATTAACAAATGGGACTACATCAAAATAAAAAGCTTCTGCACAGCACATCAACAAAACAAGAAAGCCCACTGCATAAGAGAACATATTTGCCAATGCTATTTCGAATAAGGGTTTAATCTCCAAAATTTACAGAGAACTCATACAACTTAACAAAAGGAAGATAAACAATCCAATAAAAAATGGGAAAATGACCTAAATAGACACTTTTTGAAAGTTTGACTATTTTAGATGCTTTGTATAAGAGGTATTATGCACTTAACATTTTGTTAAGAAGGTAAATCTCATGTTAAGTTTTCTTATCATAAGATAGTCCAAACTAAACAAAACAGGATGAAATATTAAAGGCACACAAGGAAACTTCTGGGGGTGACTTTGCCTGGTACATTTCTTCCTGGTTGAGGACCAAATAAGTTACCAATCAAAAAGACCTACACTCCTAGGTATGTATGTACTCAAACCCTCAAAGACATGTTCCCCGAGATTCTTAGGGAACTTGAGGAATGGCTTGGAATGCCATATTCTGGGCATGATCCTGTGCAATACTCATTCACCCTGAATGACTAACTAGATGCCTTGCTCAATGGGGAAATGAGACCAATATTCAACATAGATAGTGCTCCTGGTGACTATCTGAGAATGACTTTCATGAAGACTACACTTACTCCTGAGGTGGGTGTCTGGGAGGTACTGCAGATGTTGTTGTAGGCCCATCTTGAAAGTGGCACTTCGCCTTTGCAGAGCTGGAGGCCCTAGCCAATAAAGGTATTCTGAAGCATAAGTACTTGGAGTACTTTATCTAGAAGAAAGCTAGTTAAACTGTAAGCAAGGACTGAAATGTGGGTACCCATGAAATGAGTGAAAACAGGATGTTTTGGGGCACCTGGGGAGCCAATGCTGGTTCTAGAGACATGCCTAATGTAAGTAAAAGTGCCAGTGAAAGCATCAATAACAGTGCCATGGCGACTACTATCTTGTTTAGTCCACATACATTAAATTATATTAATTGTCTTTGTGCTGGGAATAGGAGGGTGAATGAGACACAGAGCCTATATCCAAGAGATGAGTGTAGGCAGAGGGGATTGGAGAATGTCATGGAAATTAACTAATCAGCAGTAAGGGTTCAGTGTGTTGTGAGAAACACTTAACAAACATGGGGTAAGGGTGGTTGGGGAAAAGACAGAGGCATTCCTTGTGGTGAGAAGTCATCAGAGACCTGGAGCATAAGTGTAAAAGAGATTGGACATGTAGTTGGCCCAAAGGATAGGCATAAGATCAAAGACCTTGAGGCAGGACAACTTGGGTATGTCTGAAACTATTCTTCCATGGGACTAAAATTTAAAATTGAAGGGAGAATGTGGTGATATATGAAGGTATAGGAGGGGAAAGGAAATACCAGGTCTTTAAACTAAAGGTCTTGGGACTGAGAGAATAAAATCTGGAATGGAAAAAAGCTCTAAGGTATTTGGCTTATCCCCAGAAGTTGTTTCTAGAGACAATGTCAGGGGAAGGGGCTATGAGTGAGGTTGACCAGATCTCCACACCAAGGATAGGATAAATATAAAGAAATCCTTCCCATCTGCCTGGCTAGCCCACAGCTTCTTGAGGTAATGAGTTAGCCACACCAGATGTCTGTATGCAAACAGAGTGATGCTGCAGTGGAGGGGTACAACAAGTTCCTCCTATTAATGAGAACCACAGGGCTTTTGTGCAAGTGGGATGTGATTGTGTATGTGAAGAACCCCAGGACAGAGTAGGCTCACAATACATCCTTGGCGAATGCCAGAATAAACAAGTTTCTTTTTTTATTGATTTCAGAGAGAAAGGGAGAAGGAGAGAGAAAGAGAGAGAGAGGAGAGAGAGAGAGAGAGAGAGAGAGAGAGAGAGAGAGAGAGAGAGAGAGAGAGAGAGAGAGAGAGAGAAACATCAATGATGAGAGAGAATCATTGATTGGCTGCCTCCTACATGCCCCACACTTGGGATTAAGCCCACAACCCGGGTATGTGCCCTTGGCCAGAATCAAACCTGGGACCCTTCAGTCCGCAGGCTGATGCTCTATCCACGGAGCCAAACTGGCTAGGGCCAGAATAAACAAGTTTTACCAAAATATCAGAAATTCCTCCAAGAAGGGAAGGATGTGTGTGTGTGTGTGGGGGGAGAGGGGGTTTGTCATTTGGTGGGTTGTGGGAAACCAATATGTAATTAGTCCCTATTTTTGTTTTCTCATCTGCTTTCAAAGTTGTCTTATTTATACAAATATTTTCTCTGTGCATTCTTACTGGAAATGGTTAAAAAATGGAGATCAAATACCAGTCCTCCTTTGATCATCTACTCTATCACCAGCCCTCTAGCTGAGGGTAAGCACAATTACTAGTTTGGTGTGTTTCCTTCAAGACTTTTGTCAATGTAGTTGACACATTTATAGAAACACATATTTTTTTTTTGTTCTTGCTATATACATAAGTGGAACCATGCTGCATACATCATGTGGCAATATGCTTTTTTAACTTAAACACAAGTTTGGGAGACTTTATTATGCCAATACTAGAGATAGCTATCTCATTACTTTTTTAATTTTCTATTTTACATTTACAAAAAACTTTAAAAGATAGTACAGAGAGTGAGTTTCCATATACCTTTCACCTAGCTTACGCTGATGTTCTATAACCATAGTCCATCTACCAAAATGAAGAAATTAATATTGGTGCATTATTATTAACTAAACTACAGACTTTATTTGGATTTCCCCAATTTTCTGCTAGTCCCATTTCTGTTCAAGATTCAATCCAGGACATCAAATTGCATTTAGTTTTGATGTCTCCTTAATCTGGGACAGTTTCTCAGTTTTTCCTCCTTTTTTGGTGTATCTCACATTTTTAACATTTACATAGTATTCTTCTATACTTTCTGGAAGTCATAATTTATTAAACTCTTGCCCTTTGTCTCACTTGGATGAAATCCCTACTGATTTTCAAAGTCATATATTATGGGACTTTCCTTTCCAGCAAGGTGACCTGTGCTGAGGAACTCAATATAGGCTTGGGACCCCTCATTCTCAGGGGGAACATATATAGCTGATGTATCCCTCCCATTTATTAATTGCCACTGTGGGTGTGGGATCTTCCTGGATTCCACCTGAAGTGGAATCTTCTTTATAGCCATACAGAGGCCCGGTGCACGAATTAGTGCACGGTGGGGTCCCTCTGGGTGGCCTGCAGGGATTGGGCCGAAACCCGCAGTCCAACGTCGCCTGCAGCTTCTACCTGCTGCTCCCGCTCATCCTGGCCCCACTGTGCCTGCCATGGGCTCGTGCCCAATCAGTCCCATTCAGGAGAGGCTCACTCTGCCGCAGCATTGCTCACCAGCCATGAGCCTTGCATCTGCCACCCTCCCAAGGGGAGTGCCCTGCGGGATCGGGCTGAATCCGTCTCTCCAACATCCCTTGAGGGGTCCCGGATTATGAGAGGGAGCAGGCCAGGCTAAGGGACCCTACCGGTGCACAATCGGCCAGGGAAGGACCGCGGGAGGGCTCCAGGGCATGTCCAGTCCATCTCACTCAGTCCTGATCAGCGGGACCCCAGCAGCAAGCTAACCTACCAGTCAGAGCATCTGCCCCCGAGTAGTCAGTGCATGTCATAGTGAGTGGTTGAGCACCCTTAGCATATCATTAGCATATTATGCTTTGATTGGCTGTTTGATTGTTCTACCATTTGGTCTATTTGCATATTACCCTTTTATTATATAGGATTATATGAATACACTTCAGCTGTCTCCAGGTGATCCTCAGTTATGGTAGTTTTATAATTTTGATGTATTTGTGGGAGGAGTTGGGTTCAAAGTTCATCTACTCTGCCATGTTGATTTCCAGCCCCATTTGTACTTTTATATTTCCTTCATCTTTTTTTGCCCATCTCCCATACCCTGCCTTCTGTCAACCATGTTTGTTCTCTTTGTCTATGAGTTTGTAAATATATTATTCTATTTACTCATTAATTTTGTTTTTAAGGTTACACATACAAGTTAAATCATATGGTTTTTGTCTTTCTCCGTTAATTCACTGAGCATAATACCTTCTAGGTCCATATATGTTGTCAAAAAAGACAAGAATTCATTCTTTCATATGCCTCAGTAATATTTCATTCTATATATGTATATATTCTATATATCTATATGTCTCATTTACTCATCTATGGAAGAACATTTAGGT
The DNA here is from genome assembly GCF_963455305.1 of Plecotus auritus. NCBI lineage: Eukaryota > Metazoa > Chordata > Mammalia > Chiroptera > Vespertilionidae > Plecotus > Plecotus auritus. Next base: position 58,518,490 of record NC_137784.1, on the reverse strand, counting down.
TGCTTCCATATCTTGGCTATCCTATCTAATAAAAGAGTAATATGCAAATTAACCATCACTTCACTACACCCACAAGCCATGCCCACAAGCCACGCCCACTAGCCAATCAGGAGTGAATATGCAAATAAACCCAACCAAGATGGCTACGGCCACAGAGAGCAGGAGGGAGGCTTGGGTTTCCCCGGCAATAGAGGAAGCCAAGCTTTCCGCTGCCCTTGCCTGCCTAGGCCTCCACTCAAGGCTACAAAGTTTCAATGATAGAAGATACATAAACCCAAACAGAAATGGCGGCAGCCACAGAGCTGGAAAGAGCAGGAGGCTAGGGTTGCCCCCGGCGATGGAGGAAGCCAAGCTTTCCGCACACCCTGGCTGGCCCAGGCCTCTGCTTAAGGCTACAAACTTTCAATTATAGAAGATACATAAATCCCAATAGAAATGGCTGCCGCCACAGAGCAAGCAGAAGGCTTGGCTCCGCTCCAGGCTACAAAGTTTCAATTGTAGAAGATAAATAAACCCCAGATACCAGGGCCTCCACTTGGTTTGCCAGGGGGAGTGGCCAGCCTGCAAACCACCGCAGGCCCCTCGCCCAGGCCGCCCCATGCTCCAAGGGAACCCTCACCCTGATCTGGGATACCCTTCAGGGCAAACCAGCTGGCCCCCACCCATGCACCAGGCCTCTATCCTATCTAATAAAAGAGTAATATGCAAACTGACCATCACTCCAACACACAAGGTGGCTGCCCCAATGTGGTCAAAGATCCTGCCCCCATGTGGACACAAGATGGCCGCCACAAGATGGCCAGCAGGGGAGGGCAGTTGGGAAGAACCAGTCCTGCAAGGGAGGGCAGTTGTGGGCAATCAAGCCTGCAGGGGAGGGCAGTTAGGGGTGACCAGGCCCACAGAGGAGGGAAGTTGGTGGTGACTGGGTCTGCAGAAAAAGGCAATTTGAGGGGGACTCAGGCCTGCAGGGGAGAGCAGTTGGGGGTACCAGGCCTGTAGGGGAGGGCAGTTAGGGGTGACCAGGCCTGCAGGAGAGGGCAGTTAGGGGTGACCAGGCCTGCAGGGGAGGGCAGTTAGGGGCAAACAGGCTGGCAGGGGAGCAGTTAGGCATCAATCAGGCTGGCAAGGGAATGGTTAGGGGGTGATCAGGCTGGCAGGCAGAAGCAGTTAGGGGCAATCAGGAAGGCAGGCAGGAGAGCAGTTGGGAGCCAGCAGTCCTGGATTGTGGGATCGGGCCTAAATGGGCAGTTGGACATTCCTCGAGTGGTCCCAGATTGGAGAGGGTGCAGGCTGGGCTGAGGGAAACACACCCCCGTGCACGAATTTTGTGCACCAGGCCTCTAGTTAAAAATAATACTGCAATGACCATAGGAATGCATATATCTTGTCTAATTGTGTCTTGGGTTTTTTAGGATAAATACCCAGAAGTGGAATTGCTGTGTCATATGGTAGTTCTATTTTTAATTTTTTGAGGAATTTCCATAATGTTTTCCATAATGAGTATATGGGGTCCTTTTTCTCCACATTTGTTGTTTGTTAATTTATTGATGATAGTCATTCTGACAGTTGTCAGGTGAAATTGCATTTTGGTTTTAATTTGCATTTTCCTGATGATTAGTGATGTTGAGCATCACATATGCCAAATGTTCAACCTTACTGAAGAAATGTCTATTCAGGTCCTTTGCCCATTGTTTAATGTATTGTTTGTCTTTTTCATGTTAATTTATAGGAGTTCCTCATATATTTTGGATACTAACCCCTTATTAAGTATATCATTAGCAAACATTTTCTCTCATTTAGTAGGGTGTCTTTTCATTTTGTTGATAGTTTCTTCACTGTGCAAAAACTTTTAAGTTTGATGTGGTCTTATTTCTTTATTTTTTCTTTTGTTTCTCTGGCCCAGGAGACATATCAAAAAAATTATTACTAAGCACTATATTAAAGAGTTTACTACTTATATTTTCTTCTAAAAGTTTTAGGTTTAGGGTCTTATATTTTAGTCTTTAATCCATTTTTAGTTTATTTTTGTATATGGTATAAGAAAGTGATCCAGTTTCATTTTTTTGCACTTGTTTATCTAGTTTTCCCACCACCATTTATTGAAGAGACTGTCATAGGATTCTCTGTATACAGTATCATGTCATTTGCAGATAATTACTGTTTTAACACTTCCTTTTTAACTTGAATACCTTTTATTTCTTCTTGTCTGGTTGTTGTGGATAGGACTTCCAGTACTACGTTGAATAAAAGTGATGAAAGAAGACATCCCTGTTTGTTTCTGATCTTAAGGAAAGTGCTTTCAGTTTTTCACCATAGAGTATGTTATTAGCTGTGGTTTGTCATGGCCTTTATTATGTTGAGGTATGTTCCCTCTATTTCCACTTTGCAGAGAGCTTTTATCATAAACTGGTGCTGGATCTTGTGAAATGTTTTTTATCCATCTATTGATATGATCATTTAATTTTTAGCCTTCATTTTATATGTGCTGTATCAAGTTAATTGATTTGCAGATACTAGTATTGAACCATCCTTGTATTTCAGGCGTAAATCCCACTTGATTATGGTGTATGATATTTTTAATGTATTGCTGAATTCGGTTTCCTAATATTTTATGGAGGATTTGTGCATTGGTCTTCACAGGGATATGGGCCTTTATTTTTTACTTTGTAGTGTCTTTATCTGGTTTTGGAATCAGGATAATGCTGGCTTTTTATTGTTTTAAATATATTTTAATGACTTCAGAGGGGAAGGGAGAGGGAGAGGGAGATAGAAACATCAATGATGAGAGAGAATCATTAATCAGTTGCTTCCTGCATGCCCCACACTGGGGATTGAGCCAGCAAACCAGGCATCTATCCTTAACCAGAATTGAACCCGGGACCCTTCAGTCTACAGGCCAATGCTCTATCCACTGAGCTAAACCTAGCCAGCTAGGGAAATGCTGGCCTTTTTAAATGATCTTAGGAGTCTTACATCCTCTTGAATTTTCTAAAATATTTTTAAATCTTTTTAAATATTTGGTAGAATTCACTAGTGAGGCCATCCAGTTCAGGACTTGTGTTTGTTGGGTACTTTTAGATTATAGCTTCAATTCTTTTGGTTGTAATTGGGCTGTTCAGATTTTTTGTTTCTTCTTGATTTAGTCTTGGAAGATAGTATGGTTTTAGAAATTTATGCACTTCTTCCAGATTTTCTAATGTGTTGTCATATTATTGCTTGTAGCACTCTCATATAACCCTTTCCATTTCTGTGATGTAAATTGTTACTTCTTCTATTTCATGTCTGATGCTATTTATTTTGGTCCTTTATATCTTTTTCTTCTTTTTTAATATCATGCCATTTATTCATTTTTCTCCTTTATTGATTAAGATATTACAAATGTGTGCTTATCCCCCCTTTGCCCCCCCCAATCCTGCCCTCACCCTCATCCTCAACCCCTGTTGTCTTCATCCATCGATTATGCTTATATGCATGCATACAAGTCCTTTGGTTGATCTCTCCCCCTTACCTCCACCCTCCCCTACCTTGCCTCTGAGGTTTGAGCATCTGATCCATGCTTCTCTGCTTCCAGATTTGTTCTTGTTCATCAATTTATGTTGTTCATTATAATCCACAAATGACTGAGATCATGTGATATTTATCTTTCTCTGACTGATGTACTTCACTTAGCATAATGCCCTCCAGCTCCATCCAAGCTGTTGCAAATGGTAGGAGTTTCTTCCTTTTTACAGCAGCATAGTATTCCATTGTGTAGATGTACCAAAGTTTTTTAATCCATTCATCTGCTGATGGGCACTTAGCTGTTTCCAAATCTTAGCTATTGTATATTGTGCTGCTATGAACATAGGGGTGCATATATCCTTTCTGATTGGTGTTTCTAGTTTGTTGGGATATATTCCTAGAAGTGGGATCACTGGGTGAAATGGGAGTTCCATTTTTAGTTTTTTGAGGAAACTCCATACTGTTCTCCACAGTGGCTGCACCAGTCTGCATTCCCACCAGCAGTGCACGAGGGTTCTTTTTTCTCTGCATCCTCGCCAGCACTTGTCATTTGTTGATTCGTTGATGATTCCCATTCTGACAGGTGTGAGATGTTACCTCACTGTCGTTTTGATTTGCATCTCTCGGATAATTAATGACATTAAGCATGTTTCATATGTCTCTTGACCTTCCTTATGTCTTCTTTTGAAAAGTATCTATTCAGGTCTGTTGCCCATTTCTTAATTAGATTGTTTATCTTCCTTTTGTTAAATTGTATGAGTTCCCTGTAAATGTTGGAGATTAAACCCTTATCAGTGATAACATTGGCAAATATGTTCTCCCATGCAGTGGGCTTTTTTGTTGTTTTGTTGATGGTTTCTTTTGCTGTACAAAAGATTTTTATTTTGATGTAGTCCCATTTGTTTATTTTCTCTTTAGTTTCCATTGCCCTAGGAGCAGTATCAGTAAAGAAATTGCTTCCCCATATGTCTGAGATTTTGTTCCCTTTGGATTCCTCTAATATTTTTATGGTTTCCCATCTTACATTTTAGTCCTTTAACCATTTTGAGTTTATTTTAGTGTATGGTGTAAATTGGTAATCTAGTTTCATTTTTTTCATATATCTGTCCAACTTTCCCAACACCATTTATTGAAGAGACTGTCTTCACTCCATTGTATGTTCATGCCTCCTTTGTCAAATATTAATTGAGCATAGTGGTTCGGGTCGATTTCTGGGTTCTCTATTTTATTCCATTGGTCTATATGTCTGTTCTTGTGCCAGTATCAGGCTGTTTTGAGAACAGTGCCTTCGTAATAAAGCTTGTAATCTGGTATTGAGATCCCACCTACTTTGTTCTTCTTTCTCAGGATTGCTGTGGCTATTCGGGTTCTTTTTTTATTCCAGATGAATTTTTGGAGAGTTCATTCTAGGTCTGTGAAATATGCCATTGGCATTTTAATGGGGAGTGCATTGAATCTATAGATTGCTTTGGGTAGTATGGACATTTTAATGATGTTGAATCTACCAATCCATGAACCTGCTATATTCTTCTGCTTTTTATGTCTTCCTCTATATCTTTTTCAAAGTCCTGTAGTTTTATGAGTGCAGGTCTTTTACCACCTTAGTTAAGTTTATTCCTATGTATCTTAGTTTTTTTGTGCAATGGTAAATGGGATTATTTTTTTAATCTCTCTTTCTGTAAGTTCACTATTGGTATATATAAATTTCTTGGCATTAATTTTATGTCCTGCTACATTGCCAAATTCATTTATTAAGTCTAATAATTTTTGATGGAGTCTTTAGGGTTTTATATGTACAGTGTCATGTCATCGGCAAATAATGACTATTTTACTTCTTTTCCAATTTGGATGCCTTTTATTTCTTCTTCTTGTCTGATGGCTATGGTTAGCACTTCCAGTACTATGTCAAACAGGAGTGGTGAAAGGGGGTATCCCTGTCTTGTTTCTTTTCTTAAGGGAAATGATTTTAGTTTTTGCCCATTGAGTATGATGTTGGCTGTAGGTTTGTCATATAAGGCTTTTATTATGTTGAGGTATGAGCCTTCTATTCCCACTTTGCTGAGCGTTTTTATCAGAAAAGGGTGTTGGACTTTGTCAAATGCCTTTTCTGCATCAATTGATATGAATATGTGATTTTTGTCTCTCAATTTGTTTATGTGATGTATCACGTTTATTTATTTGTGGATATTGTACCATCCTTGCATCCCTGGAATAAATCCAACTTGGTCATGGTGTATGATCTTTCTAATGTAATGCTGGATTCAGTTTGCTAGAATTTTGTTGAGGATTTTAGCATCTATGTTCTTCAGGGATATTGGCCTATAATTCTCTTTCTTTGTGATGTCTTTATCTGGTTTCAGGATTATGGTAATGTCTGCTTCATAGAATGAGCTTGGAAGTGTGCCTTCCTCTTGAATTTTTTGGAATAGTGTGAGAAAGGTAGGTTTTAGTTCTTCTTTGAATGTTTGGTAAAACTCCCCTGTGAAGCCATCTGGTCCAGGGCTTTTGTTTGCTGGAAGCTTTTTGATTACTGTTTCAATTTTGTCAGTAGTTATCAGCATATTCAGGTTTTTTGATTCTTCCTGATTGAGTTTTGGAAGGTTGTCTTTTTCTAGGAATGTGTCCATTTTGTTGAGGTTGTCCAGTTTGTTCATAGTATTTTTTTTACAATCCTTTGTATATCAGTGGGGTAAGTTGTTACTTCACCTCTTTCATTTCTGATTTTGTTTATTTGGGGCCTCTTTGTTTCCTGGTGATCATTGCTAGAGGTTCATCAATCTTGTTTATCCTTTCAAAGAACCAGCTCTTGGTTTCATAGATCTTTTGGGTTGTTTTTTTGGTCTCTATGTCATTTATTTCTACTCTGATCTTTATTATCTCCTTCCTTCTGGATAGGCTTTTCTTGTTGCTCTCTTACTAATTCTTTAAGTTGCAAGGCTTGATAATTTATTACCATTTTTTCTTGTGTGTGTGTGGTTTTTTTTGTTTGTTTGTTTGTTTTGTTTTGTTTTGTTTTGTTTTTTTTAGGTAGGCCTGTAGAGCTATGAACTTCCCTCTCAGGACTGCTTTCATTGTGTCTCTTAGATTTCGGATTGTTGTGTTTTCACTGTCATTTGTTTCCAGGATGCTTTTAACTTCTTCTTTGATCTCTTTGGTAACCCAATCATTGTTTAATAGCATGCTATTTAGCCTCCAAGTGTTTGTTTGTTTTTTTCATTGTAGTTGATTTCTAGTTTTATTGCATTGTGATCTGAGAAGATGCTTGTTGTTATTTCTATCCTCTTGAATTTGAAGAGACTTTGCCTGTGTCCTAATATGTGGTCTATCTTTGAAAATGTCCCATGTGCACTGGAGAAGAATGTATATTCTGTGGCTTTGGTGTGAAATATTCTGAAGATGTCAATTAGATCCATCTGATCTAGTGAGTCATTTAGGGTTGCTGTTTCTTTGCTGATTTTTTGTTTAGAGGATTTATCCAGTCGTGTCAGTGGGGTATTAAAGTCCCCTACAATGACTGTGTTGCTATCACTCACTCCCTTGATATCTTCCAGAAGTTGTTTTATATATTTGGGTGCTCCTGTATTGGGTGCATGTATGTTTTCCAGAGTTATATCTTCTTGTTGAGTTGCTCCCTTTAGTATTATGTAGTGGCTTTCCTTATATCTTGTTATGGCCTTTACTTTGAGGTCTATTTAGTCAGATATAAGTATTGCAACCCCAGCTTTTTTCTCATTTCCATTTGCCTGAAAAATGTTTTTCCATCCCTTCACTATCAGTCTGTGTGAATCCTTGGTTCTGAGGTGGGTCTCTTGCAGACAGCAAATATATTGTTTTCTTATCCATTCAGCTACCTTATGTCTTTTGATTGGAGCATTTAATCCATTTACATTTAATGTTATTATTGATAAGTACTTGTTTGTCATCATTTTTATTCTTTTGTTTGTATTTCTTCTTGCATTTCTGTTTCTTCTTTTTACAGCAGTCCCTTTAGCAATTCTTGCATTGCTGGCTTAGTGGTAATAAATTCTCTTAGCCCCTTTTTTTCTGTGATGCTCCTGATTCCACCTTCAATTTTGAATGATAGCCTTGCTGGGTATAGTATTCTTGGATTCAGTCCCTTGGTTTGCATCACTTTGTATATTTCATTCCAGTCCCTTCTGTCCTGGTGTGTTTCTGTTGAGAAATCAGTTGACATTGTAATGGGAGATCCCTTGTAGGTAAATTTCTGTCTCTCTGGAAGCCTTTAAGATTCTTACTTTGTCATTAATGTTTGCTAATTTAATTATGATGTGTCTTGGTGTTGGTCTTTTTGGGTTCATCTTGTTTGGGGCTCTATGTACTTCGTGGACTTGTGTGATTTTTTTCTTGCCAATATCAGGGTAGTTTTCTGTCATTATTTCTTCAAACTGTTCTTTTTTTTTATTCTTTGCTTCTCTTCCTTTCCTTCTGGTACCCCTATTATGTGGATGTTGTTTCATTTTGTGTTTTCCCAAAGTGTCCTTAGGCTCTCCTCTTGCTTTTAAAATTTTCTTTCCAGTTGCTGCTCTGATTGGGTGTTTTTTCCTACCTTGTCTTCTAACTCGCTGATGCGGTCCTCAGCCTCTTGTAGTCTACTGTTTAAGCCTTTCATTTTGTTCTTTATTGCAACTATATAGGTCTTCATTTTTTCTTGGTTCCTTTTCATGTTGGTGAAATTCCAATTCACCTCCTTATAATTCTAATTGAGTTGTGTGTATTTGTCTTTGAGTTGTGTGTATTTGTCATCCAGCTGTTTGAGCATCCTTATAACCATTACTCTGAATTCTTTCTCTGGCATGTTACTTGCCTCCATTTCATTTAACTCTCTTTCTGGTGATTCCTCTTTCTTTCTTTTGGGGATTGCTTTTTTGTATCCCCATGTTTTGCTGTAACATTTTAATTGTTTCTGTGTCCTAAATCTGACTGCTTTGCTACCCAGGTTCTTTTGGGGATTATGCTGCTGTTGTGATATCTCAGGTATCCTGGGTTTGTTACACTAGTGTAGCTCCCTACTTGAACTATTTGCATTTTCTTGATATAGGCCAGTGAGCTGGAAAGATGCAACTGCGGTGTCCAAATGTCAGCAGCTGGGGAGGGGGCACCCCGATTTTTGCTGCCTTGCACCCTTGGTTGAAATTGTGCGTGCCCAGTGGGGGCTCACAGTGGCACCCAGGAGCCGTCTGTCAGGTTGGTGTGGCTCAGGAGGCCTGTGCTCTGAAAAGTCACAACTGTGGTGTCCAGAGTTCTGTAGCTATGGGGAGGGAAGACTCAGTTTTTGCTGCTGCCTCCATGGTTTGATATACGTGCACACAGTGGCAGCTCACAGGGGCACCCATGGTGTGTTTGCCAGTGTGGTGCACTGATGCACTCTGAAGGGCCCTGGCACTGAAGCCACACACTTGAGGTGTCTGTGGGCAGGTATACAGGAAGAGAGAGTTCAGAATTTCTACTGCTGGGGCAGTGTGCCCATGTTTGTATAAGATCACACCCAGTGGGGGCTCACAGCAGCACACAAGAGCGGCCTGTGGAGCTATGGGCTCAAGAGGCCTGTACTCTGAAAAAGCATGACTGTAGTGGTGTGGGAACCCCTTTCACGTCCTGCGTGGTTCAAGGTTCCAGTCCAGGGTTCAGGTTCCGGAGAAGGCCGCACACAAATGAAGAGAGAGACTAGAAAAGTATTAATTTGGAAATATTGGGGGGCCAGGCGGGAGCCCACCTCTAGTGGGAGGACTACCCCTTGCTCTGGCCTTGCAATCCCTTTTATTGAGACTATGGGATACGCCCATAACCTTTAGGCAGGAAATTCCAATAACAGAAATTTACATAGGAGTAACAGGTGGAGGCTGCTTCAACTACCAATGTCTCAACTAAACAATGAGTGATTAGCTCCAACCTTTCAGAGCATTTCCACATCTATTAGTGGGACAATGATCGGTTTCCAGCATCTCCCCCGTTTCTTTCCTTAAAAGAAAATCTTGCATCTGCAAACTAGAAATAAACGTATGAGAGAAAAAAAATGTTTGAGTCCCAATTTCAATGTCCAACAGTTCTGAGTCCCAGTTTCAGTGTCAAACAGTTGTGAGTCCCTTTCAGTGTCAAACAGTTCCTTATGTGTATACAATGATATCTGGATGGTGGCAGTGCAGGTCCGACCCTCTCTGGTTTGGTCCTGGGCAACCTGCAGCGACGCACAGCTGCCGACTGCAGAGTCTTCCATCTCTAGACTGTTTCTCCTCTTGTCTTCATGGTTGGAGCAGACCTGTCACAATTCCTCTCTGTTGCAGGAGTCCACATGGTCTTGGAGTTGTTTTCTGAAAATATACAAACATATTCTCGACCAAAAGTTAATAAAGGAATCTTTTCTATAAATTTTTCTTGGGATCCTTTTTATTTTTTGCCCAAACGATTTTCCTTTGGCCTATTTTGATACCATGTATGTTTTTCGTTGGCGTCTTGCTGTTAGCATTATAAATGAAAATTAAAAAAAAATTTTTTTAAAGTAAAAATTTTCTAGATGTAATTTACTTACAGAATATTTTTCCTTACATGCTATTTTTCCACTATCCCCCCCCTTTTTTTTTTGATTAATGGAGGCTTTTAGAAATTTTATAATGCAGTCTTGATAACTTTAAATTTTAATTTTTTGCACAAAAATATGACTGCTTTAGGTTCATTGCATGTTAAGCAATTTTACCATGAGATGAACTACCAATAGAAATTTTAGTTAATACTTTAGGAACAACTTTCTGTCCAGTACAATTAAATTTTCTTGAATATTCACTTATTTCAATTAGCCAATTTAAATTAATCTGAAAACTTGACTACTTTTTTACTCTACCAACAATCTTAGTTTACCCTGTAAATATTAGTGGAAAGGATTATTTGCATTCTTGAGTAGGCCCTGAGCATTCCCGATGCTAAGTTGGATTTAGATATAGGGCAGCTGCTGTCAATAAAGTCTCTGTCTGTTGCCTAGGCCCCAATCTGAGCTGGTCCAAGTCACTTTCTGTTTCCTGGTTCCCGATCTGAGCTGGGCGTGGGAAGCGCGAAGCAGCCATGGGGCAGGAGACCTCCCTCAGACTGGGTGAGGATTCAGGCCCCTACAAGGTTAGGGGGGTGAGGGTCTATGCCCCACCTCTGTTAACCCCCAAGTTCTCTCCTGATGGCCCCTCTGCGACTGTGCCTGTCTTAGGTTGTTCCTTCCCTGAGGAATCTTACCCGTCTCTGGCTAACCAGCCATCCTCCGGGGCCAAGCAGGGTTCATTTCTGTCTCCTTGGTAGTCTATGCCCCCGTGGCCTCCACGCCCAGCACCTGCCTTGGGATCCCCTTGCCTGCTGGCAGGGCCCCTGCACTGATCACATATCTTGGGAAACCCAGGTTTCTTCTCCAGAGAGGGCCCAGCTCACGCCATTGGGCCTGAGACAGATCCATGGTACCAGCCATCACGAGGTTTCAACCTCAGCATAAACAGAAAGTTCAGGCAACAGCTGTGGGAGGGTCCCTCTTGGCAAAAAGGCCAGTATAGAATGCTCAAGTGCCTTCCCAGGGAGGCCTCAATTCCTTTCTGGAAGGGATTAAATCCTTTCATGTCCTTTTAAATTACTGCCAATCATTCAAAGAATTAGTTTGTAAGTTTGTTTGGGATAATTGTTCAATATGCTGTTGTAAAATATCAAAAATTATAATGACATTGTAGAATAATATCATGTAAGGATATTCTTTGCTCTAAGCCATGACAATTCAATTTCAAACTGGCTGGCAATTTCTTTTTGTATAGACAAGGTCTAGTTACATTTTCTGCGTCTCTCCCAGGAGCAAGTAATGATAGTAGACGTGTTTTTGCTTTTGCTTCCCCTCCTTTGGTGTCCATGCAAGCCAGAGGCCTCTCTTTAATTTGAAACACAAAGGAGCAGTGGTTTGATTTTGTGTCATACAAAAAGGGAAGCTGGGTGGCGACACCTGTGTAATTATACTTCCTTGCCCCACCCATGTTCCTCCTGGATGAACCAAAGTGTTTGGTATTATTGATGACTACATTAGGCGGGGATCAGTCCACATAAGGGTTTTTACCCATGAAGGGTCAGGAACATAAGTCAAAAATACTTCCCCATTTTTGCCCCATTTTCCCCAGGTAATATTACCGTACAGCTGATCACTACTAGCATGGCAAGAAAGACGTTCTCAGGAGTCTGTACCGTCTTCTTTACCATGCTCCAGGTGGTCTCTGGGCTGTTTGTTGTCCAGCTCGTCCTCCTCCTGCTCCTCATCTTCAGTGGATTGCTTGGAGTCGCTGCTCTCTGTGGCTGAGGTAGTTGATTGTCTGCAGCTGCATGGTGTGGCTCCAGGCGCAAGGTCCTCAGTCTGGCTAGTTTCTCTCTTGGATCCCTGTTGCAGTTTAATATTTCTAGCAGGAATCCACACGGGTTTGGAAAAATTCTCTGGAAATATACAAGCATACCCTCTGCCAAAGGTTAGTAATGGATCAGGTCCCTTCCATAAACCAGATTCGGGGTCCTTCCATTTAACTAGACCATTTTCTTTTGTTTTGTTCTGACACCAATGCAGCTCCATAGGTGTCTTTCCATCAGCATCACAAGTGAAAAAATTTAAAGTAATTAAGGCTTGGTGCAGCCTACCCGCAGGTGATTTCTCCATCATCCCCCCTTTTGTTTTTCAAGTTGGGATTTTAGCCGCTGATGCTGTCGTTCAATAATGGCCTGTCTTTGGGAATTATATGATATTCCTGTAATGTGCTGAATTTTCCACCTTTTACAAAATTCCTGGAATTGACAGCTTGTGTAAGCAGGCCCATTATCAGTTTTAATAATTTTTGGAACTCCCATGACGGCAAAAGCAGCTAGGCAATGATTAATAACCTGTTTTGCCGTTTCTCCTGTAGATGCAGTAGCCCATAGGACTTTTGAAAAGGTATCTACAGAGACATGTAATGCCCCAAGGCGTCCAAAGGAATTATAATGCGTTACATCCATTTGCCAGATATGGTCTCTTAGCAAACCTCTAGGGTTGACTCCTATGTTAGGCCCTTGAGGTAGATGTAACATACAAGTGTGACATTCCTTAATCATCTGTTTTGCCTGTTGTCAAGTGATTGAGAATTGTTTAGACAACATTTTGGCAGGCTGATATAAAAGCTGATGAGATTCTAAGGCTTCTTTTAATAAAGCAACCAATTGATCAGCATGTGCATTTCCTTTTGTTAAAGGACCAGGTAAGACACTATGAGCCCTGATGTGAGTGATATAAAAAGGATATTGTCTCTGTTGTACAATCTGCTGAACTTGTTTAAATAGTAAAAATAAACTGGTCACTGAGCCATTTCAACCGGGCAGTTTCAATTCTATTCACTAAGTTCGCAGCGTAAAAGGAATCAGAGACGATATTAAGAGGCTCTTGGAAATCCTGCAATGCAGCCTTAATGGCTTCTAATTCAATTTTTTGTACAGAAGTATGACTGGTCAGTATGACTTGGTCTGAATTTATTGTATGATAGGCAGCTTTCCCATTAGATGATCCATCAGTAAAAACAGTTAAAGCTCCAGGAATAGGTTCCTGCCTAGTATTTTTTGGTATAATGATGGAGGTATTATATAAAAATTGTAGTAATTTATCTTTTAATAGATGACAGCTAAGTTCCCCTGAATATCCACTTAACCCAATTTGCCAATTTATATCAGTCTGAAATAACATTTATAATTGCTTCCCAGTGAGGGGGAGATAGATACACTGGGCTCTTCCCCTCTAAGCTGTTTACAACGTTTTCTAATTTGAAATATTAATTGGGCCAATAGTTCTACATAAGTAACCACAGTTTTAGAGGATTGATGCCCTAGGTGGACCCATTCAATAATGGCGGGAGAATTTTTATTTTGAAAGATGACTCCAGTGGGACTATTTGCAGTAGGGTTAATTTGTCCCAATAAAGGTAATTCGGGCTATACCCGTGCTACTTGGGCTGAGGAAATCGCCTGCTCAATTCTTAGCAACTCATTCCTAGCTTCATCTGTTAATGTTCGGGGAGAGGAAAGATTAGTGTCACCTCTAAGTAAATTAAATGAGTTTGTCATTTCTCCTGTAGAGATCTTCAGATAAGGTCTTAACCAGTTAATGTCCCCTAATAATTTCTGAAAGTCATTTAAAGTTTTAAGACAATCTTTTCTTATCTCCACCTTCTGAGGCCTAATGCACTGGTTATCAATTACAATCCTTACAATATTTGAAGGAAACCTCTTTATTTCCTTCCAAAATAATTTTCAGGCTACAGAGAGTTTCATTTAAAAATCTTTGTCACATGAAACAATTTCTCTTAAGGTTATGGTGACCACTAGTACAGATTAGATTTAATATTTTAATAACAATCCTCAGTATATCCTGTAAATACCAGTGAAAGAGATTTCAAAATTTTCAAATTTCTCCCTTTCTATTAAGCTGGAATTTTATTTTTTAAGAGTATCCCAATTAGCTAATTTGCATATACAGAGGGATCATGGGAAGCCTTCAGTAACTTTCTTAGAATACTTAATCAAATTGCTTACAAAGACATTGGCTTAGTCCAAAGGAAATGGTTGGCCCCTATGGCTTCCAAGGAGACCAGCAAGCCATGTGGCCATCATGGTGGTTGTCTAATCCGTTCTTTTAAAAGACAGTCAAATTTATATTGCAGACAAACAAAAATCTCACTAGCTGTTTCTGATCTTTATTAGAATTGTTTATAAAAATACTGGCTTTTCATTTAGCTGAAAACCTTGATTATAATTTAAAAAGCTAATATATTTAAGTAATTAAAGTAGGCATCTTCATTTAGAAAGCAAAGCAAATTTAGTAAATGTTTATGTCTGATTCACAAGCAGCAAATGTTGCCCCGCCTCTTAGCTTAATTAAGAATGCAGGCGGCTATGGGCTTTTTGTCATTTTAAATTCTGCTGTTGGATTATAAGAAATATTTAGTTACTTCATTTTGCCCTTCTTAGAGGACAAAACCTTCATAACATTTAAAATATATTTATTAATTTTTATTTGATAAGGCTTTCCATGCAATTTCAAGTATATTAGATCTGTTAAATTTTAAAAGATTTCCTTTAAGAAGAGAGAATAAATTTCTTGTATTACTCCGGGCCCTTGGAGCTTTCCAAGAATCATCTCTGTTAAAGCCTTGAAATTTTAACATGGAAAAAAAACCATCAAATATATATATATCCATATATGATTTAAAGATTATAATACTTTTTATAATTATCTTAAGATATCAATTAGATTTTAAACTAGTTTTTGCATAGAAAAATTTGAATTAATCCTCTTTTTTAATTAGACCAATAATCAACTTATTTTGAATTCCTAATTAGAGAAAACACAACATTTTATTTTCTCAAAAATAAGTTCTTATACTTTAGACATATAATTACCACAACTATATAATTTCTCCCAATTTAATTTGCACTTTGAACTTTTAAAGCTGGCAAGTCAAATATATTTAGTATTTCCTAGATTAATAACACTTTACATTTTTAAGAAAAATACAAGACATAATCAATTAATAGATTCAATTCTGTCCTCTAGGTTTTTTTATGAGGCGAATTTAAACTTTACTTTTTATTTCCCAGTAGCTCTGTAAAACCAGGTTTGGTTTATTCAAATGTAAATTACCACATTTTTCAAAGATGGTTCCTGGCAGGAAACTAGATTACCTGTCTGCTGGGGGAAGGGCGTCTACCCCTTCCTCCATTAACAAAGGGCGTAGCCAGTTACCTGGGCTACTTAGCTCTTTATAATTAATACATTATTTATCTATATTTCAACAATTTCTTTGAGATTCTAGAGTCAATTATAATTAAAGCATTTACTTTGGATAAATTCTATAACAGAGACAAATTTACTTATTTTCTTGAAGGCTTTAAAAGTTAATTTTTAACAAGGTTCATTAGCATTGTAAAAACTACTGTTGCTGGAATTAGCTTGAATTTCTTTCGAGAAGACTTTTTCACCATTTTTCTTAGGAAAAAGAACCAGTTCTGGGTTTCTCATTTTCTATAGCTTTTGCAGAGAGATTTCAGCTGAAGACAATCTAAATGTCCGAAATCGGACCATGCGTGCATTCTGTCTTATAGCTAGGTTCTCTCCCCACAAGCACAGAAATTCCAGACACATTTCTAAATTTTTAAGACTTTTTCATGGCGAGAAAGGAAACTTTAAATTAACATACTGGGAGAGTGGGCTTCCATATTGAATCTCCACGTGTCTCCCTTCCCCCATGTCCTGCTTACTTCAGGGGAACTTTCAGCAACAGATCTGGCCGAATTTCTTTTCATGCCTAAAAGATAGACAGATCTTAAATTTTTTCTTTCTTTTTCGCTTTCCAAAGTAATAACTAGCACCCAATTTGGCCATGATTTGCATTTCCCTGCGAGTTCTTTTATAATTTTTAAAAGAAACCTTAAGTGATCTCATTGCGGGAGAGCGGATAGCCCTGCCCTCTCCTGCCACCTTTGAATTTCTCCGCACCAGAGGTGGTTTTAGCAGTGGAGTTTCATTTCTTATTACAGATTTTAAATTCCAAATACCAATTAAGATTTTAATTTGAACAAGAAGCCACATTATTTTATAACCTAATTCTTCCCCATTAGCCTGGCTGAAAAAGACGTTCCCACCCTACTTACAGTTCGCGACTCTGCAGTTAGTCCGTGGGCTTTGCGTGCGGTGAATTTCCCTCACCTTTTCTCGGTGAATTTTCCTCACCTTTTTCCGGTGAATTTCCCTCACCTTTTTCTGGTGAATTTCCACACCTTTTCTGGTGAATTTCCCTCACCTTTTCCCGGTGAATTTCCACACCTTTTTCTCGGTGTAATTTTTTTCCTTCCTTCGCTCTTAGGCGAAAAATACCTTCTCCTCCAGAAGTCCCGCGTTGAAGGCGCCAGATGTGGGAACCCCTTTCACGTCCCGCGTGGTTCAGGGTTCCAGTTCAGGGTTCAGGTTCTGGAGAAGGCCGCACACAAATGAAGAGAGAGACTAGAAAAGTATTAATTTGGAAATATTGGGGGGCCAGGCGGGAGCCCACCTCTAGTGGGAGGACTACCCCTTGCTCTGGCCTTGCAATCCCTTTTATTGAGACTATGGGATACGCCCATAACCTTTAGGCAGGAAATTCCAATAACAGAAATTTACATAGGAGTAACAGGTGGAGGCTGCTTCAACTACCAATGTCTCAACTAAACAATGAGTGATTAGCTCCAACCTTTCAGAGCATTTCCACATCTATTAGTGGGACAATGATCGGTTTCCGGCATAGTGGTGTGTTTGCCAGTGCAGTGCACTGACATGCTCTGAGGGGCCCTGGCGCTGAAGCCACGTGATCAAGGTGTCTGTAGGCAGGTATCCATGATGAGTGAATTCAGAATTTCTATTGCAGGGGCAGTGCACCCCTGTTTCCATTAGAGCGCACCAGCAGGGGCTCACAGCAGCTCCCAAGAGTGCCCTGTGGAGCTATGGGCTCAGGAGTTCTGCACACTGGAAGTGCGTGACTGTGGTGGTGCATTTGCTGGTGCAGAGTTCTGCCACACTCTGAGGGGCCCTGGTGCTGAAGTTGCATTACTGTGGTATCTGTGGGCAGGTGTCTAGGATCAGTGAATTCAGAATTTCTACTGCCAGGGCAGTGTGCCCCTGTTTGTATACGAGCACACCCAGCGGGGGCTCACAGTGGCTCCCAAGAGCAGAGTCTGGAGCGATGGGATCAGGAGGCCTGCAATTTGGAAACACGTGACTGTGGTGGTGCGTTTGCCGGTGCAGAGCTCTGACGCACTCTGAGGGGCCCTGGCGCTGAAGTTGCATTACCAAGGTGTCTGTCAGCAGGTATCCAGGATGAGTAAATTCAGAATTTCCACTGCTGGGGCAGTGCGCCCTTATTTGTATAATATTGCACCCAGTGGGAGCTCACAGTGACTCCCAAGAGTGGCCTATGGAACGATGGGCTCAGGAGGCCTGTGCACTGAAACGTGCAACTGTGGGGTGCATTTGCTGGCACTGGGCTTTGATGCACTCTGAGGGGCCCTGGTGCTGAAGTTGTGTTACTGAGGTGTCTGTGGGAAGTTTTTCAGTAAGAGGGAATTCAGAATTTATACTGTGGGGCAGTGCATCCTTGTTTGTATAATATCACACCCAGCGGGGACTCATGGCAGCCTGTGGAGTGATGGGCTCAGGAGGACTGTGCACTGGAAATGCGCAACTGTGGTGTCAGGAGGTCTGCCACCTGGGAAAGGGGGAGTTGCACTTACTGCTGTGGGAGCTGTGCACCTCTGGACATGGAGGTGCTAGGGTCTATGGGTCTGTGGGAGGGGCAGCAGGATCTTGGCTGGAGTGGCTGCCAGGTGGTGGGCAGTGTCAAAGGGCTGTCTGGGTGGTAGTGTTGATGAGTTCCTAGAAGAGGACACTCTCCCCTTCAAGATGGCCTGGGCTCCGTGCCCAAGTCTTGCAGCCCAGAGAGTGTCCACAGTGGTGGTGGGTTCCCCCTGTCCAAGAGTGCCTGGTCTTCCAGGCCCTGCTGCTCCTGCCAGACTTAATTGTCCCTCACTCACTCACACACACACCACACATATCCACACACTCTCCTTTCACCCCCTCACTCACTCACTTCTTCTCCCCCACCTCCATCCTGCCAGCCACCATCTTCCCAGCCTCCTATATCTTTTTCATGATGCTTCTGGTTAAAGGTTTATCAATCTTGTTTATCTTTTTAAAGAACTATCTCTTGTATTCTTTGGTCATTTGTGTTTTTATGTAGATTCTATTTTATTTATTTTTGCTTTGATCTTAATTATTTCCTTCCTTCTACTCAATTTGGGCTTTGTTAGTCATCACTGTAGTTCCTTTAGATGTAAAGTTAGGTTGCTTATTTGAAATTTTTCTT
This sequence comes from Plecotus auritus, assembly GCF_963455305.1. NCBI lineage: Eukaryota > Metazoa > Chordata > Mammalia > Chiroptera > Vespertilionidae > Plecotus > Plecotus auritus. The sequence goes on along the minus strand of NC_137784.1, from coordinate 58,500,056 downwards.
GTTTCTTGCAGTGGGCCTGTAGTGCTATGAATTTTCATATTGGGGTAGCTTTCACTGTGTATCATAAATCTTGGTTTATTTTGTTTTATTTTAATTTTTTCAAAGTATCTTTTGATTTCTTCCTTGATCTCAGTTTCAACCTCTTCATTGTTCAGTAACATGTTATTTGTTTGTGTGTTTTCAAGTTTTTGGTTTTTTTTAAATTGATTTCTAGTTTCATACCACTGTTGTCAGAGACAATGCTTGAAATCACTTTCATTTTATTAAATGTATTGAAGCTTGATTTATGGTCTATCCTGGAAAATGTTCCAGGTGCACTTGAAAATAATGTATATTCTGAAATTTGGGGATAAAATGCTTTGCAATGTTCAGTATATAGGTCTTTCACATTCTTTGCTAAGTTTATTCCTAAGTATTTTATTCCTTTGCTTGCAATTGCAAAAAGAAATTGTTTTTCTCATTTCTTTTTCTCAAGTTTTGTTATTAGTATACAGGGAGGCAATGGATTTTTGTGCATTGATTTTGAAACCTGCAACTTTTCTGTATTTGTTTATTGTTTCTAATAGCTTTTTGGTGGAGTCTTTTCGGTTTTCTATATACAGAATCATGTTGCCCACAAAAAGTAACAGTTTGACTTCTTCCTTCCCTATTTGGACACCTTTTATTTCTTTCTCTTACCTTATTGCTCTGGCTATGACTTCCACTACTATGTTGAATATGATTGGTGAGATTGGACATCCTTGTCTTGTTCCTGATCTTAGAAGAAAAGCTTTCAGTTTTTCACCATTGAGTATGATACTAGCTGAGGGTTTATCACATATGGCTATTATTGAGTTGAGGTGCTTTCCTTCTATTCCTATTTTATTGAGTTTTTTAAAATGATAAATGGACGTTGTATCTTATCAAATGCTTTTTCTGCATCTATTGCTAAGATCATATGATTTTTATTCTTTCTTTTGTTAATGTGATGTATTACATTGATTGATTTGCATATGTGGAACCATGCTTGCATCCCTGGAATGAATCCCACTTGATTGTGATGTATTTTTTTTTTATGTACTGTTGTATTCGATTTGCTAGTATTCTGTTTAGGATTTTTTTTCCATCTGTATTCATCAGAGATGTTGGTCTGTACTTGTTTTGTGTTCCCTTTTCCAGGTTTAGGTATCAGGGCTATATTGGCCTCATATAATGTGTTAGGAAATATTGCCCCTTATTCGATTTTTTGGAAGAGTTTGAGAAGGGTAGGTTTTAAATCTTCTTTGAATGTTTGATAGAATTCACTGGTGAAGCCATCTAATCCTGGACTTTTATTTTTCAGGAGGCTTTTCATGGTTGTTTCAATTTCCTCCCTACTGATTTGTCTATTTAGATTTTCCAATGCTTCCTGATTTACACTAAGAATGTTATATATTTCTAGGAACTTATCCATTTATTCTAGGTTATTGAATTTGGTAGCATATAATAAATGTGCTTTTATTGAGGTAGGCCTGTAATGCTTTTCCCTGGCAAGCCTTTCATAATATTCTAGTATGATCCTTTGTATGTCTGTGATGCCTGTGGTGACTTCTCTCTCATTTCTGATTTTGTTAATTTGGGTCTTTTCCCTTTTTTCCTGTATGAATCTAGCCAGGGGGTTGTCAATTTTATTTTTTTCAAAGAACTAGCTATTTATTTTATTAATTTTTTGTATACTCTTTTTTTACTCTATTTTATTCAATTCTGCTCTAATTTTTATTTTATTTCTTCTGCTGAATTTGGGGTGCTTTTGTTCTTCTTTTTCTAGTTCTTTAAGATGTGATATTAGGTCATTTGCTTGGTATTTTTCTCATTTCTTTAGATAGGCCTGTAATGATATAAACTTACCTCTTATTACTGCTTTCACTGAATCCCAGAAATTTTGCTATGTTGTATTGTCATTCTCATTGTGCTCTCTATATATTTTGATCTCATCTTATATTTCTTCTTTGATTCAGACATTTTTAGTAGTATGTTGTTTAATCTCCATGTATTTGTGGTTTTCTTTACTTCCTTTTTGCAGTTAATTTGTAATTTCAAGGCATCATGGTCAGAGCATATGCTTGATATAATTTTAATCTTCTTGAATTTGTTAATGCTAGTTTTGTGACCCAACACATGGTCTATCCCTGAGAATGTTCCATGTGCACTGGAGAAGAGTGTATAATCTGATGTTCTTGGATGAAAGGTTCTGTAAATGTCCATTTAATCTACTGTTTTATTTAGAGCCGTTATTTCTTTATTGATTTTCTGTTTGGTTAACCTGTCTAGAGCTGTCAATGGAGTATTGAGGTCCCCAGCTATGATTGTGTTTTGACTGGTTTCTCCCTTTAATTATGTGAGTAGTTGTTTCATATATTTTGGTGCTCCTTGGTTGGGTACATATATATTAAGAAGTGTTATGTTTTCTTGATGTAGTATCCCCTTTATAGTTTTAAAGTGCCCATCTTTGTCTCTTGTTATCTTTGTTACTTTGAAATCTATTTTGTCAGATATAAGTATAGTGACATCTGCTTTTCTTGGATGTCATTTGCTTGGAGAATCCTTTTCCATACTTTTACTTTGAATCTACCTTTGTCTTTGCATCTTAGATGTATCCCTTATAGGCAGCATATGGTTGTGCTTTGTTTTTGTTTTTTTATCCGCTCTGCTACTCTGTGCCTCTTTATTGGTGAATTCAGACCATTTACATTTAGGGTAATTATTGATGTATGAAGTTTTCCTAAAGCCATTTTATTTTTTGTTTTCTGTTAGCTCTGTGTCTCCATTGGTTCTTTTCCTGTGTGTTTCTGTCTGTTGTTTTTGTTTGGTGGTATTCCATACTTTTTCCTCATTTTTTAAGCTATGTGTCTTGGTTTGGAGATTTTTGTGTGTGGTTACCATTAAGTTTATAAAAAATAAACTTGCATATATACCATAACTTTTTTCTTTTGAGTGTATCTGATCTTCATCCTCTTTTGCCAGTTCAGACCTTTAGCACTGCCCCTTTTATGTTTTTGTTGTCACAAATTAAACCTGTTAATGCTGTAAGATTTTTGGTGATCTTACTCATTGTGTTGTGACCTTATTTTATTTATTTATTTTTTTGTGTCAGATAGAATAACTCCCTTGAGTATTTCCTGAAATGTAGGTTTTTTGGTGATAAGATCCCTCAACTTCTGTATGTCAGGGAATGTCTTTATTTCTCCTTCATATTTAAAGGATAATTTCACTGGATATAATATTTATGGCTGGTAGTTTCCCTTTTTCAGATGTCTGAATATTTGGTTCCACTGTCTTCTGGCTTGTTTAGTTTCTACTGAGAAGTCAGATGAAATTCTGCTGGGTTTTCCTTTATAGGTCACTTCCTTCTTTTCCCTGGCTGCTTTGAGAATTTTTTCTTTGTCATTAATTTTTGACAGCTTTAAAATAAGTGCCTTGGAGAGGGCCTCTTTGAATTGAGGTAACTAGGTGTTCTGTTTGCTTCTGGGATTCAAAGATCTAGTTCTTTCCATATGTTTGGGAATTCTCATCCAATATTTGTTTGAATAAACTTTGTTCCCTTCTTCCTTTCTTCCTTCTCTGGAATGCTTATTATTCTAATATTGATTTTTTTCTGATGGAGTCATACTGTTCTCATAAATCTCTTTTATTTTTCTTTATGCTCTGGTTTCTTTCTTCTTCCCTCTATGAAATTTCTAGATTCCTATCTTAGATATCACTAATTCTTTTCCCCCAAATTTATAGTCCATTATTATATTTAATATTGAAAGATATTCATACAGTTTTCCCATAAAATAAGGACCATAGTGAATAATCTTCCATGATTTTTACATTTCTTTTTTTTCATTCCTGATTTTATTTTATTTATTTTTTAAATTTTTATTTTATTGTTTAAGTTATTACAAATAGTAGTACGTATGTCTCCTTTTTCCCTCCACTGACCACCCCCGGGCCTCCCCCAGGCACTTGCCCTCATCACCCCACCCCCAGTGTCTTGTATCTGTTGGTTATGCTTATATGCATGCATACAAGTCCTTAGGTTGGTCTCTTACCCCCCACCCCAGCCCTTCCCTACCTCCCGCTGTAGCTTGACACTCTGTTCAATGCTTCTTTGCCTCTGTCTATTTTTGTTCAACAGTTTGTAATGTTCTTTATTATCCATAAATGAATGAGATCATGTGGTATTTAGCTTTCACTGACTGGCTTATTTTACTTAGCATAATGGTCTCCAGATACATCCATGCTGTTGTAATGGTAAGAATTCCTTCTTTTTTAAAGCAGCGAAGTATTCCATTGTGTAGATGTACCACAGTCTTCCAATCCATTGATCTGCTGATGGGCATTTAGGCTGTTTCCAAATCTTAGCTATTGTAAATTGTGCTGCTATGAACATAGGGGTGCATATATCTTTCCTGATTGGTGTTTCTGATTTCTTGGAATATATTCCTAGAAGTGGTATTACTGGGTCAAATGGAAATTTCATTTTTAATTTTTTAAAAAAATGCCATACTGTTTTTCACAGTGACTGCACCAGTCTGCATTCCCACCAGCAGTACAGAAGGGTTCCTTTTTCTCTGAATCCTCTCTAGCACTTGTCGTTTGTTGATTTGTTGATGATAGCCATTATAACAGGTGTGAGATGGTACCTCATTGTTGTTTATATTGCATCTCCATGGTGATTAGTGACTTTGAGTGTGTTTTCATATGTCTCTTGGCTTTCTGAATGTCCTCTTTTGAAAATGTCTACTTAGGTCCTTTGCCCATTTTTTATTGGATTGTTTATCTTCCTTTTGTTAAGTTGTACAACTTCCTTGTAAATGTTAGAGATTAAAAACTTATCAGAGATAACATTGGCAAATATGTTCTACTTTGCAAGTGAGCTTTCTTGTTGTTTTGTTGATGGTTTCTTTTGCTGTGCAGAAGCTTTTTATTTTGATGTAGTCCCATTTTTTAATTTTGTCTTTAGTTTCCATTGCCATAGGAGCTGTATCAGTAAAGATATTGCTATGAAAAATGTCTGCTATTTTGCTGCCTATGGCTTCTTCTAAGATTTTTATGGTTTCCAGTCTTAGGCTTAAGTCCTTTATCCATTTTGAGTTTATTTTTGTGTATGGTGTAAGTTGGTGGTCTAGTTTCATTTTTTTGCATGTATCTGTCCAGTTTTCCCAACACCATTTATTGAAGAGACTGTCTTGACTCCATTGTATGCTCTTGGCTCCTTTGTCAAATATTAATTTAGCATATTGACTTGTTTTTATTTCTGGGTTCTCTGTTCTGTTCCACTGGTCTATATGTCTGTTCTTGTGACAGTACAAGGCAGTTTTGAGAACAGTGGTTTTGTAGTATAGCTTGATATCTGGTATTGTGATCCTCCAACATTGTTCTTCTTTCTCAAGATTGCAGCAGCTATTTGGGGTCTTTTTTTATTCCAGATGAATTTTTGGAGAATTTGTTCTGGGTCTTTGAAGTATGCCATTGGGTATTTTAATGGGGATTGTGTTGAATTTATAGATTGCTTTGGGTAGTATGGACATTTTAATGATGTTGATTCTACCAATCCAGGAACATGGTATATTCTTCCATTTGTTCATGTCTTCCTCTATCTCTTTTTTTAGCATCCTGAAATTTTCTGAGTACAGGTCCTTTGTCTCCTTGGTTAAGTTTATTCCTAGGTATCTTAATTTTTTGTGTGCAATGGTAAATTGTATTGCTTTTTTAATTTCTCTTTCTGTGATTTCAGTATTGGTATATAGAAATGCCATAGACTTCTGGGTGTTAATTTTGTATCCTGCTACATTGCCGAATTCATTTATTAAGTCTAGTAGTTTTTTGATGGAGTCTTTAGCATTTTCTATGTACAATATTATGTCATCTGCGAATAAGGACAGTTTTACTTCTTCTTTTCCAATTTGGGTGCCTTTTATTTCTTCTTCTTGTCTGATCACAATGGCTAGTACTTCCAGTACTATGTTAAACAGGAGTGGTGAGAGTGGGCATCCCTGTCTTGTTCTTGTTCTTAGGGAAAATGGTTTTAGTTTTTGCCCATTTAGTATGATGTTGGCTGTGGGATTGTCATATATGGCTTTTATTATGTTGAGGTATGATCTTTCCCTTCCCACTTTGCTGAGAGTGTTTATTAAGAAATGGTGTTGGATTTTGTCAAATGTTTTTTTTCTGTATCAATGAAAATGATTATATGGTTTTTATCTCTCAGTTTGTTTATGTGGTCTATCATATTTATTGATTTGAGGATGTTGTACCATCCTTGCATCCCTGGAATAAATTCCACTTGGTCATGGTGTCTGATCTTTCTAATGTAATGCTGGATTCTATTTGCCTGAATTTTGTTGAGCATTTTGGCATCTATGTTCATGAGGGATATTGGCCTGTAATTCTCTTTCTTTTTAATTTCTTTATCTGGTTTTGGTATTAGGGTAATGCTGGTTTTGTAGAAAGTGCTGGAAGTGCTCCTTCCTCTTGAATTTTTTTGAATAGTCTGAGGAAAATAGGTTTTACTTCTTCTCTGAATGTTTGATAAAAGTGCCCTGTGAAGCCGTCTGGTCCAGGGCTTTTGTTTGTTGGATGTTTTTTGATTACTGCTATAATGTCCTCCATAGTTATCAGCCTATTAAGTTTTTTTGATTCCTCCTGGTTGAGTTTTGGAAGGCCGTATTTTTTTAGGAATATGTCCATTTCTTCTAGGTTGACCAGTTTGTTGGAGTAGAGTTGTTCACAGTATTTTTTTTTTTTTTATGATTCTTCGTATTTCTGTGGAGTGTTTTGTTATTTCACCTCTTTCATTTCTGATTTTGTTTATTTGGGTCCTCTTTTTGCTTTTTGATGAGCCTGGCTAGAGGTTTATCAATCTTGTTTATTTTTTCAAAGAACCAGCTCTTGGTTTCATTGGTCTTTTGTATTTTTTTTTAATTTGGTCTCTATGTCATTTATTTCTGCTCTGATCTTTATTATCTCCTTCCTTCTGCTCACTCTGTGCTTTTCTTGTTGTTCTCTTTCTAATTCTTCAATTTGCAGAGTTAGATGGTTTATTACCAGTTTTTCTTGTTTTTTTTTGAGGTAGACCTGTAATGCTATGATCTTCCCTCTCAGGACTGCTTTCAATGTGTCCCAATGATTTTGGATGGTTTTGTTTTCATTGTTGTTTGTTTCCAGGATGTGTTTATTTCTTCTTTGATCTCTTTGGTAACCCACTTATTGTTTAATAGTGTGCTATTCAGCCTCCAAGTGTTTGAATTTTTGTGATTATTTTTACTGTAGTGGATTTCTCATTTCATGCTATTGTGATCTGAGAAGATGCTTGATATGATTTCAATCCTCTTGAATTTGGAGAGATGTTGCCTGTGTCCCAAAATGTGGTCTATCTTTGAAAATGTCCCATGTGCGCTGGAGAAGAATGTATATTCTCTAGATTTGGGATGAAATGTTCTAAAGATGTCGATTAAGTCCATCTGATCTAGTGAGTTATTTAGGATTGATGTTTCTTTGCTAATTTTTTTGTATAGATGATTTATCCGGTGATGTTAATGGAATATTAAAGTCTCCTAGCATAATTATGTTGCTGTCAATCTCTCCCCTGATATCTTCCAGATTTTTTTTTATGTCTTTGGGTGCTCCTGCATTGGGTGCATATTTGGGTGCTCCTGCATTGGGTTGATATATGTTTACCAGAGTTATATCCTCTTATTGTATCGATCCCTTTAGAATTATTACATGGCCTTTCTTGTCTCTTATTATGGTCTTCACTTTGAGGTCTATTTTGTCAGATATAAGTATTGTTACCCAAGCTTTTTTTTTTTTTTTTTTCAAATTTTTATTAAGGTATTATATGTATACATATCTTACCATTGCCCACCCCACCCCACTCCCATACCTGCCCTCACCCCCCAATGTTTTGCATCCGTTGGTTACTCTTATATGCATGCATACAAGTCCTTCAGTTGATCTCTTATTTCCCCCACCTCTCCCTAACCTTACCGCTGTAATTAGACACTCTGTTTGATGCTTTACTGCCTCTGTAACTATCTTTTGGTTCATCAGTTTATAATGTTTTTCATTATACCTAAATGAGTGAGATCATGTGGTATTTTTCTTTCATTGACTGGCTTATTTCACTTAGCATAATGTTCTCTAATTCCATCCAGGTGTCTACAAATGGTAGTAATTCCTTCTTTTTTATGGCAGCATAGTATTCCATTGTGCAGATGTACCATAGTTTTCTGATCCAGTCATCTGCTTACGGGCACTTAGGCTGTTTCCAAATCTTAGCTATTGTAAATTGTGCTGCTATGAACATAGGGGTGCATATATCCTTTCTGATTGGTGTTTCTGGATTATTAGGATATATTCCTAGGAGTGGGATTACTGGGTCAAATGGGAGTTCCATTTTCAGTTTTTTGAGGAAACTCCATACTGTTCTCCACAGTGGCTGCACCAGTCTGCATTCCCACCAGCAGTGCACGAGGGTTCCTTTTTCTCCGCATCCTCGCCAACACTTGTCGTTTGTTGATTTGTTGATGACAGCCATTCTGACAGGTGTGAGATGGTATCGCATTGTCGTTTTGATTTGCATCTCTCGGATAATAAGTGACTTTGAGCATGTTTTCATGTGTCTCTTGGCCTTCCTTCTGTCTTCTTTCGAAAAGATTCTATTTAGGTCCGTTGCCCATTTTTTTATTGGATCATTTATCTTCCTTTTATTAAGTTGTATAAGCTGCCTGTAGATGTTGGAAATTAAACCTTTATCAGTGATACCATTTGCAAATATGTTCTGCCATACAGTGGGGTTTCTTGTTGTTTTGTTGATGGTTTCTTTTGCTGTGCAAAAGCTTTTTATTTTGATGTAGTCCCATTTGTTTATTTTCTCTTTGGCTTCCATTGCCCTAGGGGCAGTATCACTGAAAAAGTTCTTTTGGCATATGTCTGAGATTTTGCTGCCTGTGGATTCCTCTAGTATTTTTATGGTTTCCCGTCTTATATTTAAGTCCTGTATCTATTTTGAGTTTATTTTTGTGTATGGTGTAAGTTGGTGATCTAGTTTCATTTTTTGCATGTATCTGTCCAATTTTCCCAACACCATTTATTGAAGAGACTGTCTTGACTCCATTGTATGCTCATGCCTCCTTTGTCAAATATTAATTGCGCATATTGGTTTGGGTCGATATCTGGATTCTCTATTCTATTCCATTGATCTATATGTCTGTTCTTGTGCCAGTACCAGGCTGTTTTGAGGACAGTGGCTTTGTAATACAGCTTGAAATCTGGTATTGAGATCCCTCCTACTTTATTCTTCTTTCTCAGGATTGCTGTGGCTATTCGGGGTCTTTTTTTATTCCAGATGAATTTTTGGAGAGTTTTTTCTAGGTCTGTGAAATATGCTGTTGGTATTTTAATGGGGTGTGCATTGAATCTATAGATTGCTTTGGGTAGTATGGACATTTTGATGATGTTGATTCTACCAATCCATGAACATGGTATGTTCTTCCATCTGTTTACATCTTCCTCTATCTCTTTTTTCAGTGTCCTGTAGTTTTCCGCATATAGGTCTTTTACCTCCTTGGTTAGGTTTATTCCTAAGTATCTTAATTTTTTTGGTGCGATGGAAAATGGGATTGCTTTTTTAGTCTCTCTTTCTGTAAGTTCACTGTTGGTGTATAGAAATGCCATAGATTTCTTGGCGTTAATTTTGTATCCTGCTACCTTGACGAATTCATTTATTAAGTCTGTTAGTTTTTTGATAGAGTCTTTCGGGTTTTTTATGTACAATATCATGTCATCTGCAAATAAGGACAGCTTTACTTCTTCTTTTCCAATTTGGATGCCTTTTATTTCTTCTTCTTGTCTAATTGCAATGGCTAATACATCCAGTACTATGTCAAACAGGAGTGGTGAGAGTGGGCATCCTTGTCTTGTTCCTGTTCTTAGGGGAAATGGTTTTAGTTTTTGCCCATTGAGTATGATGTTAGCTGTGGGTTTATCATATATAGCTTTTATTATGTTGAGGTATGATCCTTCTATTCCCACCTTGTTGAGAGTTTTTATCAAGAAAGGGTGTTGGATTTTGTCAAATGCTTTTCCTGCATCAATTGATATGACTATGTGATTTTTATCTTTCAATTTGTTTATGTGATGTATCACATTTATTGATTTTCAGATATTGAACCATCCTTGCATTCCTGGGATAAACCCTACTTGGTCATGGTGTATGATCTTTCTGATGTACTGCTGGATCCGATTTGCTAGAATTTTGTTGAGGATTTTGGCATCTACATTCATGAGGGATATTGGCCTGTAATTCTCTTTCATTGTGTTGTCTTTATCTGGTTTTGGTATTAGGGTGATGCTGGCTTCATAGAAGGAGCTTGGAAGTGTTCCTTCCTCTTGAATTTTTTGGAATAGTCTGAGGAGGATAGGTTTTAGTTCTTCCTTGAATGTTTGGTAAAACTCTCCTGTGAAGCCGTCTGGCCCCGGGCTTTTGTTTGCCGGAAGCTCTTTGATGACTGCTTCAATTTCTTCCATAGTTACTGGCATATTGAGCTGTTTAGATTCTTCCTGATTGAGTTTTGGAAGGTTATATTTTTCTAGGAATATGTCCATTTCCTCCAGGTTGTCCAGTTTGTTGGAATAGAGTTGTTCGTAGTATTTTTTAACAATCCTTTGGATTTTGGCGGGATCTGTTGTTATTTCACCTCTTTCATTTCTGATTTTGTTTATTTGGGTCCTCTCTCTTTGCTTCTTGGTGAGCCTGGCTAGAGGTTCATCAATCTTGTTTATCCTTTCAAAGAACCAGCTCTTGGTTTTGTTGATCTTTTGTATTGTTTCTTTGGTCTCTATGTCGTTTATCTGTGCTCTGATCTTTATTATTTGCTTCCTTCTGCTTACACTGGGCTTTTCTTGTTGCTCTTTTTCTAACTCTTTGAATTGTTGGGTTAGGTAATTTATTACCCCTGTTTCTTGTTTTTTGCAGTAGGCTTGTAGAGCTATGAACTTCCCTCTCAAGACTGCTTTTGCTGTGTCCCATAGATTTTGGATTGTAGTGTTTTCATTGTCATTTGTTGTCATGATGTTTTTTATTTCTTCTTTGACCTCTCTGGTAACCCAGTCATGGTTTAATAGCATGCTGTTTAGCCTCCATGTGTTTGATTTCTTTTGGTGGTTTTTATTGTAGTTGATTTCCAGTTTTATGCCACTGTGGTCTGAGAAGATGCTTGATATGATTTCTATCTTCTTGAATTTGAAGAGACTTTGCCTATGTCCCAACATATGGTCTATCTTTGAAAATGACCCATGTGCACTTGAGAAGAATGTATATTCTGTGGCTTTGGGGTGAAATGTTCTGAAGATGTCAATTAATTCCATCTGGTCTAGTGAGTCATTTAGGATTGATGTTTCTTTGCTGATTTTTTGTTTAGAGGATTTGTCCAATGGTGATAGTGGGGTATTAAAGTCTCCTACTATGATTGTATTGCTGTCAATCCCTCCCTTGATATCCTCCAGGATTTTTTTTATGTATTTGGGTGCTCCTGTATTGGGTGCATATATGTTTACCAGAGTTATTTCTTCTTGTTGGATTGCTCCCTTTAGTTTTATGAAGTGGCCTTCCTTATCTCTTGTTATGTCCTTCAGTTTGAGATCTAATATGTCAGATATAAGTATTGCTACCCCAGCTTTTTTTTCAGTTCCATTTGCCTGGAAAACCTTTTTCCATCCCTTCACCCTCAGTCTGTGTGCGTCTTTTTTTCTGAGGTGGGTTTCTTGTAGACAGCAGATATATGGGTCATGTTTTCTTATCCAATCCATTACCCTATGTCTTTTGATTGGGGCATTTAATCCGTTTACATTTAAAGTTATTATTGATAGGTACTTATTTGTCGCCATTCCTATTCTTTACACCTGTGTTCCTTCTTCACTTCCTATTTCTTTTTTTTTTTTTACAGCAGACCCTTTAGCATTTCTTGCATTGCTGGTTTGGTGGTAATAAATTCCCTTAGTCCTTTTTTGTCTGTGAAGCTCCTGATTTCACCTTCAATTTTGATTGACAGCCTTGCTGGGTACAGTATTCTTGGATTCAGACCCTTCCTTTGCATGACTTTGTATATTTCATTCCATTCCCTTCTGGCCTGATGAGTTTCTGTTGAGAAATCAGTTGCTAGTCTGATGGGGGTTCCTTTGTATGTAACTTTCTGTCTCTCTCTGGCCGCTTTTAAGATTCTTACTTTGTCGTTGGTGTTTGCCAATTTAATTATAATGTGCCTTGGCGTCGGTCTTTTGGGGTTCATTTTGCTTGGGACTCTGTGAGCTTCTTGGATTTGTGTGGGTTTTTTCTCTCTATATCAGGGAAATTTTCTGTCATTATTTCTTCAAAGAGGTTTTCTATTCCTTGCTCAGCTTCCTTTCCTTCTGGAACCCCTATTATGCGGATGTTGTTTTGTTTCGTGTTGTCCCAAAGTTTCCTTAGGCTCTCCTCATGCCTTTTAATTTTTTTTTCTAGAAGTTGCTCTACTTGGGTATTTTTTCCCATCTTGTCTTCTAGCTCACTGATGCGGTCCTCTGCTTCTTCTAGTCTACTCTTGATGCTTTCTATTGAGTTCTTTACAGCAGCGATGTCATTTTTCATTTCTTCTTGGTTCTTCTTCATTTCCTCTTGGTTCTTGCTCATATTGTCGAATTTGTCTTCCATTCTTTTCAGCCACCTTATGACCATTTCTCTGAATTCTTTTTCTGGAAGGATGCTTGCTTCCATTTCGTTTACTTCCTTTTCTGGTGATGCCTGCTTTTCTTTCATATGCGGGCTGTGTCTTTGTCTCCCCATGGTCTCTCTTCTCTGGGTGTCTTGTTATGTAGTTCTCTCTCTCCTGCGTCGATTTAAAGGCACAAAATACAGCACTACCAGGTACAACACACAAGGCACTGAACAGAAATGTATTCACGATATTAATAACCTCCAATAAAGGTGACCACCAGAGAAAGGCAAATTAGGGGATAGTAGAGAAAGAAGAAGAGGAAAAAGAAAGAAAGAAGAAGAAAAAAAAAGGGGTGTCAAAATGAAATTGGGAAAAGGGAAAAAAAGAAGAAAAAAAAGTAAGAGAGACAAGAAAGAGACTAAGAGAGAAAGGGAAACAGACTATATATATTGGGGATAAAACTCCAATAGAACAATCACTTATCCCAGCAAATGCCAGCTACAAGTACCTGGGGATTAATACAAACTACAACACCAACTAATATTGAGTGAGGCAAGGGAAAACAGAAGCACTAAACAAACAAAAAAATAAACATAAGAAGAATAAGCAAAACAATCTCACAAAAAAGCATAAAAATTCGATATAATCTACATTCAAGCGAACAACAACAAAAGGGCAGAGAGAAAAACAATTTTTTGGGTAGTTAAGACAGCGAAGAGACAGGTGTGTATGGACTTGGAGCAGGGGATTGGAGATTAGATATATAAGTAGGGTGAAATTTTAAAAGGGGGTAAACAGAAAGAATAGGGAAAATCTAAAGCAGGAAAGGGGTAAGATAAACAGGACACTAAAAAGGGAAAAGTGAGGAAGAGAGTGATGGCATAAAGGTAGATTTGAGATAGAGTAAAATGATGCTAAAGGAAAGATAAAAATAGAATGTAGAACATTAATCCCAAAACAAAATGAAGAGAAAATAAAATGACACTTAAAAAAAAAAAAGATAAAATAGCAGTAGTAATAATACGGATTGAAAATAAAAATGTGATAATTAAAAAGGTAAAATCAAGTGAGGAAAAAAATTAGTTTCTTTAGTAAAAGATGCAAAAAATGAAAATAAAAAAATAAAAAATAAAAATAAAATGTGGAGTAGTGAAGGTCATTCACTTTCTCTGTTGTTCTGTTTGGCACGCCTGTTTCTCAGTCCGGACAGTATTGCAGTTCCCTGCGTTCCACTGCTCTTCAGTGATGTAAGCCAGTCCTGATTTTAAGCAGGCGGTGTGTCTTAATTCGTATTCCTTTATTTTTGATTACACAAGAGTCAATTTGTGATTCAGCCCCTGGGTGGCAGTGTTTCTGGATTGACTTCCGGGTTTATCTATGGCCTCTGTAGGGAGTGTTAGAGCCTTCTTTCCCTGTGGCACTCACTACCGGTTTGTGGGAGTGGGCTGCCTCAGAGCTGGCTCTCCGATGGTCACTCTCCGCTCCGATCCCCAGGTTCCAGAAAAGCAACTTTCCCCTGCAGTCTCCCAGGGTGTCCCCAACTGGGTGAACCTATGAATTGGGCTTAGTAATCAGAAGCAAGAATTTCAAGAGGAAAAAGCCCAAGTGTGCGCACTCCGTGGCTGCGCGTAAGTCTAGCACACCCCTGAAATTCTTAGGGTGTCCCTGCACTTCAGATCAAAATGGGTTGCTTTTTAGAGAGCCCTTCTGTTAGCAGCTCTGAGGACCCCCTTCCACATTCACAGATCACGACAGCCCCAGCAGCCACCGATTTTTCTAGGCACAGACTTCCCTGGTCCTCCAGCTCCCGCAAAATGCGCGTTCCTCTCTCGCGCTGGGACCAGAGACCTCACCTCATCCTAGGCGAAATCTGACCTTTCCGTGGTGGAGTGTAGAGCTCCTCTGAACCCGTGTGTTTGCGCCAATTGGGGAGCGTTGTTCTGGGGCTCGCAGCTGTTCCGTGGGTGCCGCAGTTGTGGATTCTCAGGCTTCCGATAAGCTCCACTTTCCGGTTCCAGATGGCGGCGACTCCGCGTCCAAGCCCGCAGCTCCAGGAGGGGACCCAGCCGCAGTGGGAGCTGCCAGGTCAGGGGAACCCCGTCTAGCAGTCTCCCACCTTCTTCTGGAGTTCAGCTGTCCCCCAACTTGCCAACAAACACTCCTAGTGCGACCCTCAGCTGTTCTTTCTTTCTTTTCCGGGACAAGGCTCGGAACACGTCTGTCTATTCCGCCGCCATTTTTCTCTGTCCCCCAAGCTTTTTTTAAATTTCCATTTTCCTGATAGATATTTTCCCATCCCTTCACTTTCAGTCTGTATGAGTCCCTTGTTCTGAGGTAGGTTTCCTGTAGACAGCATAAATATGGGTCATGTTTTCTTATCCATTCACTCACTCGACGTCTTTTGATTGGAGCATTTAATCCATTTACATTTAATGTTATTATTGATAGGTACTTATTTGTAGCCATTTCTGTACTTTATGCCTGTGTTCCTTCCTTTCTATTTCTTTTTTTTTCTTTCTTTTTTTTTTTTTTTACAACATTCCCTTTAGCATTTCTTGCTTTGCTGGCTTGGTAGTGATAAACTCCCTTAGCCTTTTTTTTTTTTTTTTTTTTGTCTGCAAAGCTCCTTTATTTCCCCTTCAATTTTGATTGATAGTTTTGGTATATAGAGTATTCTTGGATTCAGTCCTTTGGTTTGTATCACTTTGTATACCTCCTTCCATTCCTTTCTAGCTTGGTGTGTTTCTGTTGAAAAATCATTTGATAATATGATGGGGGATTCTTTGTAAGTAACTCTCTGTCTCTCCCTTGTACCCTTTGAGATTCTCTCTTTGTCGTTAACATTTGCCATTACAATTATGACATGTCTTGGTGTGGGTCTTTTGGGATTCATCTTGCATGGGACTCTCTGTACTTGTGTAACTTTTTTCTTGCCCATATCCAGGAAGTTTTCTGTCATTATTTCTTCAAATAGATTTTCTAATTCTTTTTGCTCTTCTTGTCCTTCTGGCAGCCCTATTATACATATGTTTCTTGTTGTCCCAGAGCTCCCTTAGGTTCTCCTCCTGCTTTTTAATTTTTTTCTCCATTTGCTGTTCAGATTGGGCTTGTTTCTCTACCTTATCTTCTAACTCACTAATTCGGTTCTCTGCTTCTTTTAGTCTACTGTTGAAACCTTCCATGGTGTTTTTGATTATAGCTCTATAACTTTTGATTTCTTCCTGTTTTTTGCATAGGTTGTTGATTTTCTCATCCATCCAGTGTATGAACTGTACTACCATTACTCTGAATTCTTTTTCTCTCATGTTGCATACTTCCGTTTCACTTATTTCCTTTCTTGGTGATTCCTCATTTTCCTTCCTCTGGGGATTGTTTTGTTGTCTTCCCATTCTAACTATCACCAGAAGGTTCAAACGTCGAGTTGCATGGGCTTGGGCTGTGTGCAGTTGGAGCTTCACACCACTTGAGTGTTTCTGAAGAACTCTGATACCAAGACCTATGGCTGCTGTGGGTTGGTGGGAGCTCTTTCACCCAGGATCAGAGTCACCAACACTCAGTGTGGCCTCATGTGTGCACCTAGAATCATGGACCCTGCCTGTACAGTGCTAAAAAAGAGACCCACTAGCTTGTGTCGAAAATCAGAGTCCCCACACACATGCCAGGAGTCAGAGTCCCCCTGTACCCACTCCAAGAATTGAGTATCAGATTCTCTGTTGTTTGGTGTGGCCTCTTGCCAAAAATCAGGTTCCCTGTGTGCACATGTGCTAAGAATTGGAGTCACTGGCTCTTTGTGTGTGTGCACTAGGAATCAGGCATCCCATGTGCACACGATGAGAAACAGAGTCAAGTCACTGCTGCTCAGTGCTGCTTCTCGCATGGAGAATCAGGGTCCCTGGTCTGCTTGGGGGACCAGGTTGCACAGTAGCACTGTGTTGGCAGGAGGTCCACTCCTGCGCTGAGGAAAACAGACTTCTGTGCGTGCTTGCCCAGAATCGAAGTCAGGTGGCACTGCCGCCCTGCTTGAGCATGGGGTTTGGTCGCCTGATGGCATTGCAGGGGAACAGATTCCCAGTGTCTGTGTGTGCACCCAGGCTCAAATTCCCATAGCAGAGCTGCAGCCCTCTGTGAGGGGCATGGCTAGCAGTTCCTATGGTGCTGCAGTGAGCCTTCTGGGAGCAGGATGGGCTCTGTGACTCACAGAAATCTGAGGCCGGGATGTCTGGATTCTTGGTGTCTCTGGGTCTGCAGCTGTGGTCGCAGGTCTTTGTCCCTAGTAGATGTAGGGTCCTGGTTTGCACCTGAGACCAGATTGGGTGGTGCTCAGGCTAGGATCCTAGTCTCAAGCAGTTCTGTTTTTCAAGATGGTATGGTCTCTGTGCCCATGCTGGCTGTCCCCGGAGTGTCTGCAGTGGCAGTGAGGTTTTGCCATCTAGGACTGCCCAGTTTGGCAGCCCCTTGGAAGACCTGCAGGATCTAACTGTCCCTGGCTCATACACACACACAGCACACACGTCCACACACTCACTCCCTCACTCTCTCCCTCCCTACCTTCTTGCAGGTCACCATATTAATCTTGGATATCACTAATTCTTTACCCCATCTGGTTGGCTCTGTTTTCTATGCTCAGTAGTTCATTCTTAATCTTAATTGAATGCTTCATTTACATGATTTCTAATTGGTTCTTTTTTAAAGTTTCAATCTTTTTGGTAAAGTACTTGTTTTGTTCATTAATTTGTCTTCTGAGTGCATTGAATTGCTTGTCTGTATTTTCTCACATCTCATTGAATATTTTTAGAATTGCAATCTTGAAATGTCTGTCATTTATATCACATATTTCCATGTGTTCCAGCTTGCTTTCTGGGGATTTTTCATTTTCTTTCTTGTCATCCTTGTTATTGTGGTTATTCATGGTATTTGCTGTTCTCCTTTTCCTATGCATTTATCTCTGTCTATATGGCCTATAGCAGCTTCCTCTGAAGAAGTCTTTCTATTTTCCAGTAGATGGCAGTGAACTTCAACATTTTTTTTACCTCTGTGATTTCCCAGTCTTGACATCCATTGGCTTTGGTAAAACAGTACAGATATGCTGCTTGGTGGTAATGTGTGTTTTGCACTCACCATAATGGCAATCCCTGACCTCTGTTGGGTCCTGATCCAAGCATCCCACTTAGAGATCAGTCACAGAGGGAAATAGTGGTTCCACTACAAAACTCTTGGCTTACAGATAGTATACTCCTCCGTCTAACTACATGGGCAACTGGAGGCAAGTTATGTGAGTCCAAGTGGTGGCAGGGCTCTGTGGTTCCATTTCTTTGTCTTAAACAACACCACCTGGCCTGATAGTGAAGAGCCACATGGCAGAACCCCATGTTCTGTCAGGCTACTGCTTGCTCAGTCACTCTTCTCTACCTTGCAGCTTGCCCTTTTGGACTGCCCCCCACCCCCCTTACACACACACACAGCTCTCTGTTCCTCCTGGCTGAAGGAAGAGCTTACTACCACCAACTTCCTCCCCTCTCCATGCTGCTCTACAAGTTCTAGACTGCGGAGCTGTGTCTATGGGCCACCTGTGCTTTCCTCCCTTATTGTCTCCCCATTTATTCCCAGTTGCCCACCTTTAGATGTTACAATATACAGGTATCTCAGGCACGCCTCTGTATTGAGCAGGGATTTCTTTGTTGAATTATAGTTGGTTAACTTCTTGAAATTTTAGGGGGAGAGGCCAAAGGGCTTTCTCAGGCAGCCATTCTTCTGGAGTCTGTTAATGTCTTTTAATGTACACTCCATTTCAGACATTGCATTCTTTATTTCTGACTGGTTCTTTTGTATGGTTTCTATGTCTTTTATAATGTTCACTCTCTTTTTTAAGGTCTCACTGAGTTTATTTATTCTTCCCTTAAGTTTCTTGAGTATCCTTATGACCCATTTTTTTAAAAAACTCTGTACTTTGTAGATAGCTTGCCTCCTTTCATTTAGTTCTTTTTCTGGGGATTTCTTCAATTATTTCATTTGTGTTTGTACTTTTGCTGCCTCTATATATTCATTTCTGTCTATTAGGTAGACCTGCTATATCTCCACTTCTTAGATGGTGGCCTTATGTAGTAGGTTTCCTATGGGGCTCAGGTGTTCAGTCTCCCTGATCACCTCAACTTATGCTTTGGGAATGGCCTTTGTGGGAATTATGTGATCCTTCATGTTGTAGTCTAGTCTTGATTGTTATTGTCCTGTTAGCATGTGGGGTTTGTCCTCAGGTTGGCTGACTATGGCTATTGACCCTGAACACAGGATTTCACCCCATCATGGTCTGGTTCCTGCCAAGAGATCCCTTTGGGTGCATTGCTTGTGGAGCTAATTGGGTCACTCTCTATTGTGTTCTGAAACCTGCCACCAGGTGTGTTTGTACTGGGGCATCTTGGGAAAGATCCCATGCAGGTTGATTTCAAATGCTTTTTATAACCGATCCTGGGTTACCTTTTTGGAGGTAGAAAGCAATCCACAGTTTGTTGCTGTCTCTACTTAGTCTGGTAGTTCATGGGAGTGGCCAAACTGTATACCAAGGCCAGCTTCCACCAGCTGTGATCCTGGAGGCAGGCCAGGAAAAGGCCCAAGTCACCCCCAGGTGCCTCTGGTAGTTGGCTGACTGTTCCAGTCAGTCACTGAAAGATCCTCTGTTGGTACAAAAGTTGCATAAGATAAGTTTCCTGTGATTCACCGGGCTGGGGCAAGTGGAGTACACAGATTGATACAGGTGCAAACTTGATGCCAGTGCTGTGTCTGAGGCCACTCAGCAAAAGTCTCATGTTATACAAAGGCAACTGCCACCTACCTAAAGCCTGCAGATTTTTGTGGTGGGCTGGGATCTCAAAGAGTTCTCTGGGTGAGAGCAGCAGACTTCTTTAGGATAAGACAAACCAAGATTTGGCTGAGTGGAGGGAGCTCTCTGCATAGGAATGTTGGTGCTGGTCTGGTGTGCAAAGAACAAATAGTTCTTGCTTTTTCACCACATAACTCAGTTTCTCTCTTTGTGTTTCCCCAACCCTATTAGCCTGACTGGAACTTCTTGAGAGCCATCCAAGATAAGTCTGTATTGCAGACTCAGGCTGTGACAGACTTCACCACCTGAGTGGTCCAGCTATGAAAGGACCTTGGCAGGGAGGGGCTAGTGCCACATTTTAGTCTGATGTTGGTAGGAGGTGGAGAAAGCTCAGACACATAGGAAAAAATATCTCTTGCCAAACATTCACACAACTCAATCTTTCCCTGAATAACTCTGGCACTTTTCCAGTTTGCCCAAACTTCCTTGAAGGGTCCTCACCAAGGTCTGCACCATGGGTTTAGGCTGGAGGTTGTAACAGAACGTTTCACTGGGAGCACTCCTGGTAGGGTGGAGTCTTTTAGAGTAGCAGGAAGAGGCTATTGCCACTTTTCAGGCTGATGCCATATAGAGGGGAATGCTCAACCCACAAAAGATGGTGTTTGTAGGCAATGCAGGAGAGGGACCTAGCACAAGGACATTTTCTGTTGTCTTTCCAACCTGTAACCACACTACTCAATCTCTCTCTGTATAACGAGGTCCCATCTTAGACCTCATCCTTTCACTAGATCCCAGGGTGAGTGCCACTACTGGGATTTTGTGCACTGGCCCTTTAAAAGAGCAGTCTCCCTTCACATCAGAGGGGATAAAAGCTCTGCTGATATTCACAGCCAGATATCATGTAGGTTTTTCTTTTCAGTACTGTTGCTCTGGGTTAGAGCCTAGAGAAGGACTGAGGTCCTTCAATCTTTTGAGGGGTGGACCTCCTCAGCAGAGATCTCTCTGGATTATCAAACACTATATGTGGATGTGGTGCCAGCTCTTTTTGTATCTCTGCCCTTTATACCAATCTCAATAGGGGTTTCTCTGTACATCCTTAGTTATAGTAAGACTCCTATTCAACTAGTTTTCATATGGTTATTCAGATTGATTGTTCTATATTTTAGTTGCAACTTTGCTTTATTAATATATATATATTCTTTATTGTTGATAGTATTACCATTGTCTCCCATTTCACCCCCCTTTACTCCTTTCAGCCGCTACCTGCCCCCCCCCCGCCCCAGGTCTTCACCATCTTATTGCCCATGTCCATGGTCTATGCATATAAGTATGCTAGAGGCTTGGTGCATGAAAATTCACGCACTGGAGGTGGGTCCCTCATCCCAGCCTGCCCCCTCTCACAGTCCAGGAGCCCTCAGGGGATGTCCTACTGATGGCTTAGGCCCGCTCCCCACAAGGAGCGGGCCTAAGCCACAATCTGGCCTCCCTCTGCAGGAGGCAACTGGGCCAATCATGGGAAGGCGCCACCCCCATCACCCTGCTGTTGCCACTGCCAGCCAGCAGGCCCTCACTTCTTAACACTGGCCCCACCCCCTAACCCCCAGCCCCCTGGTGGGTGGGGGGCTATCTGGGGCCAAGCCAGCTGTGGGAGCGGCTGTGGGAGGTTGAGGAACAGCAGGCACATCCTGTCCAGGCTCTGTGGAAGCATGGCACCAGAACCAGGAGCAGAGGTGACACCGCCTCTGCTCCCACTCCCGCTCCTGCTGGAGTGGTGGCTCTACCTCCACTCCCACTCCCACAGCGGCAGCCCTGCCTTTGCTCCCACTCCCACGGTGGTGCCTCCTCTGCTCTCGCTCCCACGGAGGTGCTGCCTCCTCTCCCGCAGTGGCACCTCTCCCATGCCGACACTGGCCCTAGGCCCTCGCAGCCTCTGTGGCTTTGTCCAGATGGATGTCCGGAAGAAGTCTGCCCTAATTAGCATATTACCCTTTTATTAGTATAGATAAGTTCTTTGGCTTATCTCTTCTCTTCCTCCCATTCCCACATCAAAGTGTGTCAGTCTATTCCATGCCTCTACTAGTATGCTTCAGGTCTTATTTTGTTAGCCAATTCATTTTGTTCATTAGATTCCACAAATAAGTGAGATCAGGTGATATTTGTCTTTTTCAGTTTGGCTTATTTCACTTAGCATAATATTTTCCAGGACTATTCATGCTGCCCCAAAGAGTAAGAGACCCCTCTTTTTTATAGCTGCATAGTAATCTATAGTGTAAATGTCCCACATCATTTTTATCCATTCATCTACTGATGGACACCTGAACTGTTTCCAAATATTAGCTATTGTAAATAATGTTGCTATGAACATAAGGGTGCATATATTATTTCTGATAGGTGTTTCATATTTTTTTTTAGGATATATTGCCAGAAGTGGGAACACTGGGTCAACTGCAAGTTCCATTTTTAATTTTTTGAGGAAACTCCATATGGTTTCCCATAGGGGCTGCACTAATCTGCATTCCCACAAGCAGTGAACTCTTCTTCCCCTTTCTCTGAATCCTCACCAGCACTTGTTTGTTGATTTTTTTTTTTTTATGATAGACATTCAGACAGGTGTGAGGTGAAGTTTCACTGTGGTTTTAATATGCATTTCTCTGATTATTGGTGACTTTGAGCATTTTTTCATATGTTTCTTGTCCATTTTTATGTCCTCTTTGGAGAAGTGTCTATTCAGGACTTCTGGCCATTTTTAAATTGGGTTGTTTGTCTTCCTTTTATTGAGTTGTGTAAGTACTTTATATATTTTGAATATTAACCCTTTATCAGATGTATTATTTGCAAATATGTTCTCCCATACAGTGGGTTCCCTTTTCATTTTGATGGTGGTTTCCTTTGCTGTGCAGAAGCTTTTTATTTTAATGTAGTCCATTTGTTTATTTTCTCCTTAGATTCCATTTCCAGAGGAGATTAATCGGCAAAAAATCTGCTACGTGAGATGTCTGTGATTTTATTGCCTATGTTTTCTTCTAAGATTTTTATGGTTTCATGCCTTACATTTAAGTCTTTTATACATTTTGAGTTTATTCTTGTGTATGGTATAAGTTGGTGATCTAGTTTCATCATTTGCATGTGTCTGTCCAGTTTTCCTAGCACCATTTATTGAAGAAACTGTCTTTACTCTTTTGTATGTTTTTTGCCTCCTTTGTTAAATATTAATTGACTAGAGGTCTGGTGCACGAATTCACGCACCAGTGGGGTCCCTTGGCCTGGCCTGCGGAATCAGGCTGAAACCGGCTCTCCAACATCCCCAAGGAGTCTCAGATTGTGAGACAGCACAGGCCAGACTGAGGGACCCCACCAGTGCACGATTGGGGCCCTGGAAGGATGCAGGAAGTTGGCCAGCCAGGGAGGGACCACTGGAGGGCTCCAGGGTGTGTCTGGCCTGTCTCGCTCAGTCCTGATTGGCCAGACCCCAGCAGCAAGCTAACTTACCAGTCAGAGCATCTGCTCCCTGATGGTCAGTGTACATCATAGTGAGCAGTTGAGTGGCCTTAGCATATCATTAGCATATTACTCTTTGATTGGTTGAACAGCCAACCAGATGACCAGACACTTAGCATATTAGGCTTTTATTATATGGGGCTAGAGGCCTGATGCACAAAATTCATGCAAGAGTAGGCCTTCCTTCCCCCAGTTACCGGCACCGGCTTTCCTCTGGTACCCTGGACCTGGGCTTCCCTCGCAGCCCCAGCTTCACCTGGAAGATAGTCCAGAAGGATGTCCAGAAGGACATCTGGTCTAATTAGCATATTACACTTTTATTATTATAGATAGTTATGGTGTGGGTCAATTACTGGGGTCTCTGTTCTGATCCACTGGTCTATATGCCTGTTCTTGAGCCAGTACCAGGCTGTTTTTGGGTTATAATGGCTTTGTGGTATAGTTTGATATCTGGTATTGTGATTCCTTCTACTTTGTTCTTCTTTCTCAAGATTGCTGCTGCTATTTGGGATCTTTTTTGGTTACATATAAATTTTTGGAGTATTTGTTCTAGTTCTGAATTATCCCATTTATATTTTAGTAGGTATTGTGTTTAATCTTTAGATTGCTTTGGATAGTACAGACATTTTATGTTAATTCTTCCAATTCATGAACATGGTATATGTTACCATTTGTTTGTATCTTCCTCTATTGCTTTTTTCAATGTTCTATAGTTTTCCCAAAATAGGTCTCTTACCTCCTTGGTTAAGTTTATTCCTAAGTATCTTAATTTTTTGTTGCAATGGTAAATGGGATTGTTTTCTTAGTTTCTCTTTCTGAGAATTCATTATTTGTGTATAAAAATGCCATCAATTTCTCGATGTTGATTTTGTATCCTGCTACCTTGCCAAATTCATTTATTCAGTCTAGTAATTTTTTGGTGGAGTCTTTAGAAATGTACAATATGGACATGTCATCTTTGAATAATGGCAGTTTTACTTCCTCCTTTCCAATTTGGATGCTTTCTGTCACTTGTCTGATTGCTGTGGCTAACACTTATAGAACTATCTATACTAATAAAAGGGTAATATGCTAATTAGATTGGGTGACCGGATATCTTCCGGACATCCGACTTCCTTCCAGACAGTTAGGGGGCAACCAGGCCAGCAGGGGGGCAGTTGGGGGGCGACCAGGCAGGCTGGCAAGGGAACAGTTGGGGGGCAACCAGGCAGGCCAGCAGGGGGGCTGTTTGGGGGGTGGCCAGGCAGGCCAAAAGGGGGGAAATTGGGGGTGACCAGGTCAGCAGGGGGGCAGTTGGGGGTGACCAGGTGGCAGGGGGAGAGTTAGGGGGTGATCAGGCAGGCAGGCAGGTGAGAAATTAGAAGCCAGAGGTCCCAGATTGTGAAGGATGTCCGACTGCTGGTTTACACTCGATCCCTGATTGGAGAGGGTGCAGACTGGGCTGAGGGACCCCCACATGCACGAATTTTGTGCACCGGGCCTCTAGTCTATACAAATAAAAGGGTAATATGCTAATTAGACCAGATAGATCAGACATCTTCCAGACATACTTCTGGACATCCTTCTGGACAAAGACACGGTGGCGGGGGCCAAGGCAAAGGTGGTTAGGGCCAGTTAGGCAGGCATGCAGAGTGGTTAGGGGCAATCAGGCCAGCAGGGGAGAGCAGTTAGGGGTGATCAGGCAGGCAGGCAGAGGCAGTTAGGGGCAATCAGGCAGCCAGGCAGGTGAGTGGTTAGGAGACAGCAGGCCCGGATTGCGAAAGGGATGTCTGACTGCCAGTTTAGGCCTAATCCCTGTGGACATCCCCAGAGGAGTACTGGATTGGAGAGGGTGCAGGCCAGGCTGAGGTACTCCCCTCCCCGGGCACCAATTTCGTGCACCAGGCCTCCAGTGTTGATAAGAGTGGTCAGGGCAGACATCCTTGTCTTGTTCCTGTTCTTAAGGGAAACACTTTTATTTTTTAAAATAAATCTTTATTGTTCCGATTATTACAATTGTTCCTCTTTCTTCCCCCCATAGCTCGCCTCCATCAGTTTCCCACCCCACCCTCTGCCCTTACCCCCCACACACATACCCTGTCCTCATCCATAGGTGTATGATTTTTGTCCATTCTCTTCCGGCACCACCAAAACCCCTTTCCCCCTGAGTATTGTAAGTCCACTCCCTTTTTATGACCCTGATTCTATTATATTCACCGGTTTATTCTGTTCATCAGATTTTTTTTATTTCTTTATTGATTAAGGTATTACATATGTGACCTTATTCCCCCATTACCCCCCAACTCTCATTCATGCCTCCACCCCTCTGTTGTCTGTGTCCATTGATTAGGCTTATACGCATGCATATAAGTCATTTGGTTAATCTCTCCCACTTATCCCCACCCTCCCCTACCTTCCATGAGGTTTGATATTCTGATTGATGTTTCTCTGTCTCTGGATCTATTTTTGTTCATCAGTTTACGTTGCTCATTATATTCCACAAATGAGTGAGATCATGTGATGTTTATCTTTCTCTGCCTGGCTTATTTCACTTAGCCTAATGCTCTCCATCTCCATCCATGTTGTTGAAAATGGGATGAACTCCTTCTTTTTTACCACAGCGTAGTATTACATTGTGTAGATGTACCACAGTTTTTTAATCCACTCATCTGCTAATGGGCACTTAGGCTGTTTCCAAATCTTAGCTATGGTGAATTGTGCTGCTATGAACATAGGGGTGCATATATCCTTTCTGATTGGTGCTTCTAGCTTCTTGGGATATATTCCTAGAAGTGGGATCACTGGGTCAAATGGGAGTTTCATTTTTAGTTTTTTGAGGAAACTCCATACTGTTCTCCACAGTGGCTGCACAAGTCTGCAATCCCACCAGCAGTGCATGAGAGTTCCTTTTTCTCCACATCCTTGCCAGCACTTGTCACTTGTTGATTTGTTGATAATAGCCATTCTAACAGGTGTGAGATTGTATCGCATTGTTGTTTTGATTTGCATCTCTCTGATGATTAGTGACTTTGAGCAGGTTTTCATGTGTCTCTTGGCCTTCCTTCTGCGTTCTTTTGAAAAGTGTCTATTTAGATCACTTGCCCATTTTTTGATTGGGTTGTTTATCTTTATTTTGTTAAGTTGTATCAGTTCCCTGTAAATGTTGGAGATTAAACTTTTATCGTTGATATCACTGGCAAATATGTTCTCCCATGCAGTGGGCTTTCTTGTTGTTTTATTGATGGTCTCCTTTGCTGTGCAAAAGGTTTTTATTTTGATGTAGTCCCATTTGTTTATTTTCTCTTTAGTTTCCATTGCCCTAGGGACAATATCAATGAAGAAGTTCCTTCGGCATATGTCTGAGATTTTTCTGCCTGTGGATTCCTCTAGTATTTTTATGGTTTCTCGTCGTATGTTGAAGTCCTTGATCCATATTGAGTTTATTTTTGTGTATGGTGTAAGTTGGTGGTCTAGTTTCATTTTTTTGCATGTGTCTGTCCAATTTTCCCAACACCATATATTGCAGAGACTGTCCTGACTCCATTGTATGTTCATGCCTCCTTTGTCAAATATTAATTGAGCATAGTGGTTTTGGTAGATATCTGGGTTCTCTATTCTATTCCATTGGTCTATATGTCTGTTCTTGTGGCAGTATCAGGCTGTTTTGAGGACAGTGACCTTGTAATACAGCTTGAAATCTGGTATTGAGATCCCACCCACTTTGTTCTTCTTTCTCAGAATTGCTGTGGCTATTCGGGCTCTTTTTTATTCCAGATGAATTTTTGGAGAGCTCTTTCTAGTTCTGTGAAATATGCCGTTGGTATTTTAATGGGGAGTGCATTGAATCTATAGATTGCTTTGGGTAGTATGGACGTTTTAATGATGTCGATTCTCCCAACCCATGAACATGGTATGTTCTTCCTGCTGTTTACGTCTTCCTCTATCTCTTTTTTCAGTGTCCTGTACTTTTCCGCATATAGGTCTTTTACCACCATAGTGAAGTTTATTCCTAGGTATCTTAATTTTTTTGGTGTAATGGTAAATGGGATTGGTTTTTAGTCTCTTTTTCTGTAAGTTCACTATTGGTGTATAGAAATGCCATAGATTTCTTGGCGTTAATTTTATATCCTGCTACATTGCCGAATTCATTTATTAAGTCTTTTGGTTTTTTGATGGAGTCTTTCAGGTTTTTTATGTACAATATCATGTCATCTGCAAATAAGCACAGCTTTACTTCTTCTTTTCCAATTTGGATGCCTTTTATTTCTTCTTCTTGTCTAATTGCAATGGCTAATACTTCCAGTACTATGTCAAACAGGAGTGGTGAGATTGGGCATCCTTGTCTTGTTCCTGTTCTTAGGGGAAATAGTTTTAGTTTTTGCCCATTGAGTATGATGTTAGCTGTGGGTTTATCATATATAGCTTTTATTATGTTGAGGTATGATCCTTCTATTCCCACCTTGTTGAGAGTTTTTATCAAGAAAGGGTGTTGGATTTTGTCAATTGCTTTTTCTGCATCAATTGATATGACTATGTGAATTTTATCTCTCAATTTGTTTATGTGATGTATCAAGTTTATTGATTTGCAGATATTTTACCATCCTTGCATTCCTGGGATAAATCCTGCTTGGTTATGGTGTATGATCTTTCTGATGCAGTGCTGGATCCAATTTGCTAGAATTTTGTTGAGGATTTTGGCATCTATGTTCATGAGGGATATTGGCCTATAATTTTCTTTCATTGTGTAGTCTTTATCTGGTTTTGGTATGAGGGTGATGCTGGCTTAATAGAAGGAGCATGGAAGCATTCCTTCCTCTTGAATTTTTTGGAATAGTCTGAGGAGGATAGGTTTTATTTCTTCCTTGAATGTTTGGTAAAACTCCCCTGTGAAGCCGTCTGTACCCAGGCTTTAGTTTGCAGGAAGCTCTTTGATGACTGCTTCAATTTCTTCAAAAGTTACTGGCATTTTGAGCTTTTTAGATTCTTCCTGATTGAGTTTTGGAAGGTTATATTTTTCTAGGAATATGTCCATTTCCTCCAGGTTGTCCAGTTTGTTGGAATAGAGTTGTTCATAGTATTTTTTAACAATCCTTTGTATTTCGGTTGGGTATGTTGTTATTTCACCTCTTTCATTTCTGATTTTCTTTATTTGGGTCCTCTCTCTTCACTTCTTGGTGAGCCTGGCTAGAGGTTCATCAATCTTGTTTATCCTTTCAAAGAACCAACTCTTGGTTTTGTGGATCTTTTGTATTGCGTTTTGTTTGTTTGTTTGTTTGTTTGTCTCAATGTCATTTATCTCCTCTCTGATCTTTATTATTTCCTTCCTTCTGCTTACACTGGGCTTTTCTTGTTGCTCTTTTTCTAACTCTTTGAGTTGTTGGGTTAAGTAATTTATTACCACTATTTTTTGTTTTTTGCAGTAGGCTTGTAGAGCTATGAACTTCCCTCTCAAGGCTGCTTTTGCTGTATCCCATAGATTTTGGATTGTTGTGTTTTCATTGTCATTTGCTGCCATGATGTTTTTTATTTCTTCCTTGATCTCTCTGGTAACCCAGTCATTGTTTAATAGAATGCTGTTTAGTCTCCAGGTGTTTGATTTTTTTGGATTGTTTTTATTGTAGTTGATTTCCAGTTTTATGCCACTGTGATCTGAGAAGATACTTGATATGATTTCTATCTTCTAGAATTTGAAGAGACATTGTCTTTTACCCAAAATATGGTCTATCTTTGAAAATGACCCATGTGCACTTGAGAAGAATGTATATTCTTTGGCTTTTGGGTGAAATGTACTGAAGATGTCAATTAATTCCATCTGGTCTAGTGAGTCATTTAGGATTGATATTTCTTTGCTGATTTTTTGTTTAGAGGATTTGTCCAATGGTGACAGTGGGGTATTAATGTCTCCTACTATGATTGTATTGCTGACAATCTCTCCTTTGATATCATCCAGGAGTTTTTTTATGTATTTGGGTGTGCCTGTATTGGGTGCGTATACGTTTACCAGAGTTATTTCTTCTTGTTAGATTGCTCCCTTTAGTGTTATGAAGTGGACTTCCTTATCTCTTGTTATGTCCTTTATTTTGAGATCTAATTTGTGAGATATAAGTATTGCTACCCCAGCTTTTGTTTCCTTTCCATTGGCCTGAAAAATCTTTATCCATCCCTTCACCCTCAGTCTGTGTGCATCTTTTTTTCTGAGGTGGATTTCTTGTAGACAGCAGATATATGGGTCGTGTTTTCTTATCCAATCCATTACCCTATGTCTTTTGATTGGGGCATTTAATCCATTTACATTTAAAGTTATTATTGATAGGTACTTATTTGTCGCTATTTTTATTCTTTACCCTTGTGTTCCTTCTTCTCTTCCTATTTCTTTTTTTTTACAGCAGACCCTTTAGCATTTCTTTCATTGCTGGTTTGGTGGTAATAAATTCCCTTAGTCCTTTTTGTCTGTGAAGCTCCTGATTTCACCCTCAATTTTGATTGATAGCCTTGCTGGGTACAGTATTCTTGGATTCAGCCCCTTCCTTTGCATGACTTTGTATATTTCATTCCATTCCCTTCTGGCCTGATGAGTTTCTGTTGAGAAATCAGTCGCTAGGCTGATGGGGGTTCCTATGTAGGTAACTTTCTGTCTCTCTCTGGACACTTTTAAGATTCTTACTTTGTCGTTGGTGTTTGCCAATTTAATTATAATGTGCCTTGGCTTCAGTCTTTTGGGGTTCATTTTTCTTGGGACTCTGTGAGCTTCTTGGATTTGTGTGGTTTTTTTCTTCCCCATATCAGGGAAGTTTTCTGTCATTATTTCTTCAAATAGGTAGTCTATTCCTTGCTCAGTTTCCTCTCCTTTTGGCACCCCTATTATGTGGATGTTGTTTTCTTTCGTGTTGTCCCAAAGTTCCCTTAGGCTCACCTCTTGCTTTTTAATTTTTTTTTTCTAGAAGCTGCTCTACCGGGGTATTTTTTCCTGTCTTGTATTGTAGCTCACTGATGCAGTCCTCTGTTTATTCTAGTCTACTCTTGATGCTTTCTATTGAGGTCTTTACAGCAGCGATGTCATTTTTCATTTCTTCTTGGTTCTTCATTTCCTCTTGGTTCTTACTCAGATTGTTGAATTTGTCTTCCATTCTTTTCAGCCACCTTATGACCATTTCTCTGAATTATTTCTCTGACAGGTTGCTTGCCTCCATTTCGTTTACTTCCTTTTCTGGTGATGCCTGCTTTTCTTTCATATGCAGGCTGTTTCTTTGTCTCCCCATGGTGTCTCTTCTCCAGGTGTCTGGTTATGTAGTTCTCTCTCTCATGTGTTGATTTAAAGGCACAAAATACAACACACTCAGGTACAACACACAAGGCACTGAACAGAAGTGTATTCACGATATTAATAACCCCAAATAAAGGTGACCACAGGAGTAAGGCAAATTAGGGGATAGGAGAGAAAGAAGAGAAAAGAAAAGAAAGAGAATAAGAAAGAAAAGGTGAAAAAAACTATATATATATGGGGAGAAAACTCCAATAGAACAGCCACTAATCCCAGCAAATGCCAGCAACAAGTACCTGGAAATGGATTCAAACTACAAACAACAACTAATATCAAGTGATGTGAGGGAAAACAGAAGCAAAAAACTAGCAAAAGCAAAGCAAAGAAAACAAAACAAAACAAAACAAAACAAAACAAAAGAATAAGCAAAACAATCTCAGAAGCAAGCATAAAAAATTGATATAATCAACATTCAAGCAAACAACAACAACAGGACAGAGAGAAAAACAATTTTTTGGATAGTGAAGACAGAGAAGAGAGAGGTGTGTATGAACTTGAAGCAGGCATTGGAAATTAGATATATAAGTAGGGTGAAATTTTAACAGTGGGTAAAAAAAAAGAATAGGGAAAATCTAAAGCAGGAAAAGTGTAAGAGAAACAGGACAACAAAAGGGCAAAAGTTAGGAAGAGAGTGATGGCATAAAGGTAGAGTTGAGATAGAGTGAAATGATGCTAAAGAAAGATGAAAATAGAATGTAAAACACTAATCTGAAAGTCAAATAAAGAGAAAATAAAATGACACTTTTTTTTAAAAAAAGGTAAAATAGTAGTAGTAAAAATACGGATTGAAAATAAAAATGCAATAATTAAAAAGGTAAAATCAAGTGAGGAAGAAAGAAAAAGAATTAGTTTCTTAAGTAAAACATGAAAAAGAAAAAAAAGAAAAAAAGAAAAAAAAATGTGCAGTAATGAAGGTCATTCACTTCCTCTATTATTCTGTTCAGCATGCCGGTTTCCCAGTCAGGATAGTATTGCAGTTCCCTGTGTTCCACTGCTCCTCAGTGTTGTAAGCCAGTCCTGATTTTTAAGCAGGCAGTGTATCTTACTTTCTTGTATTCCTTTATTTGTGATTACACAAGAGTCAATTTGTGATTCAGCCCCTGGGTGGCAGTGTTTCTGGATTGACCTCTGGGTCTATAGGTCCCCTCTAGCCTGTGCTTAGATCCTGCTTTCCATTTGGCACTCAATACCGGTTTGTGGGAGTGGGCTGCCTTAGAGCTGGTTCTCCGACTGTCACTCCCCACTCTGATCCCCAGGTTCCAGAAAAACAACTTTCCCCTGCAGTCTCCTAGGGTGTCCCCAACTGGGTGATCATATGTATTGTGTTCAGTAATCAGAAGCAAGGATTCAAGGAGGAAAAAACGCAAGTGTGCAAACTCCGGGGCTGCGCGCAAGCCTGCACAGTCCACTTTTTCCCCTTGTGTCCAAGCAGCCAGCATACTCCCAAAGTTTTTAGGCTGTCCTTCTGCATCAGATCAAAATGGGTTGCTTTTTAGAGATCCCCTCTGTTAGCAGCTCTGAGGACCCCCTTCCACAATCACAGATCACGCCAGCCCCAACAGCCAAGGATTTTTATAGGTGCAGATTTCCCCAGGTACTCCAGCTCCCACAGTGCACGCGTTTCTCTGTCCTGCTGGGACCAGAGGCCTCACCTTATTACAGGCAAAATCTGACCTTCCAGTGGTGGAGTGTAGAGCTCCTCTGAATCTGCGTGTTTGCGCCAATTGGGGACCGGTGCTCTGGGGTTCGCAGCTGTTTAGTGGGTGCTGCCATTGTAGATTTTCAGGCTTCCAATAACATCCGCTTTCCCCTTCAAGATGGCGTGGTCTCCGCGTCTGAGCCGGT
The DNA here is from genome assembly GCF_963455305.1 of Plecotus auritus. NCBI lineage: Eukaryota > Metazoa > Chordata > Mammalia > Chiroptera > Vespertilionidae > Plecotus > Plecotus auritus. The sequence goes on along the minus strand of NC_137784.1, from coordinate 58,467,901 downwards.
GGCTCTGTGAGGGAACCCAGCAGCAGTGGGGGCTGTCCAGTCAGGGGAGCCCTGTCCAGCATTTTCCCACCTTCTTCTGGAGTATAGCTCTTCCTTAACTCACCAACAGACACTCCCCGTGTGACCCTCAGCTGTTCTTTCTACCTGCTCTGGGACAAGGCTCAGGACATGTCTGTCTATTCAGCCGCCATTTTTTTTCCCTCTCATCATATTTTTTATTCACTAGATTTTTAGATTAACTTGTTGATAGATATGTATTTGTTGTTCATAATTTTTATCTTTACTTTTTCTTCTTCTTCCTCTTCTTAAAGGATACCTTTCAACATTTCATATAATACTGGTTTGGCAGTGATGAACTCCTTTTGCTTTTTCTTATCTGTGAAGCCCTTTATCTGACTTTCAATTCTGAATGATAGCTTTGCTGGGTAATCTTGGTTGTAGGTTCTTGCTATTCATCACTTTGAATATTTCTTGCCATTCCCATCTGGCCTGCATAGTTTCTGTTGAAAAATCAGATGAGAATCATATGGGTGCTCCCTTGGAGCTAACTAACTGTTTTTCTCTTGCTGCTTTTAAGATTCTCTCTTGGTCTTTTGCTCTTGGCATTTTAATTATGATGTGTCTTGATGTGTTCCTCCTTGGATTCCTTTTGTTTGGGGTTCTGTGCACTTCCTGGACTTGTAAGTCTATTTCTTTCACCAAGTGGGGGAAGTTTTCTGTCATTATTTCTTCAAATAGGTTTTCAGTATCTTGCTCTCTCTCTTCTTCTGGCACCCCCATAATTCAGATGTTGGTACACTTGAAGTTTTCCCAGAGGATCCTTACACTATTTTCATATTTTTGGATTCTTTTTTCTTTTCCAGTTGCGTGTTTTTTGCTTCTTTGTATTTCAAATCTTTGACTTGATTCTTGCGATCCTCTAGTCTCCTGTTGTATCTCTGTATATTATTTTTTATCTCAGTCAGTATATGTTTAATTTCTAGTTGGTCCTTTTTCATATCCTCGAGGGTCTCACTAAATTTATCAGCCTTTTCTAGAAAATTCTTGAAAAACCTTATAACCGTGGTTTTGAACTCTATATCCAGTCATTTGCTTTCCTCCGTTTCTTTCATTTGTGACCTGTTTCTTTGTTTTCACATTTTGGCTGCTTCCCTGAGTTGATAGAGTGGTTTGTGTGCTAGATGTCCTATAGGGCCCAGTGGCTCAGCCTCCCCAGTTACCTGAGATGGACACTCTTGGTGCACCCTTTTGTGGGCTGTGTGCACAGTCTTGTTGTAGTTAAGCCTTGATTGTTGTTGGTATCACTGGGAGGAATTGACCTCCAGGCTAATTGGCTGTGATGATCCGCTGTGTCTACTATGGGATAACTTCTGTGCTGGAGACACCCTTATGATACAAGACATGCTTCAGTGGGGCTTTGGTGCTCACTGAGTCTGCCCCGACTGTGTCCCTTATGGATCTGAGGAGTTGTAATCTGGATGGTCCTACTCTGATCTCTGGGTACACTGGCTCTTGGATCTCCAAGGAGGTGCTATTTTAGCCTCTGCCTGAGGCCACCCAGCAGGAGCTATGTAGAGATCTGCAGATTCCTCTTCTTTGTTTGTGTTTTGGAGGTTCCCACATGAGGCCCAGCTGTGAAGCAATGCAAGCTGCTGTGGAGCCTTGGGCTGTCTTTTGGATGTTCTGGGTCTCTCTGACTCAGCTGTAGGTAAGTTTAGAATTCAAAGGGCCAGGCCATTCATATGCAAAAGCCTCTGCGCTCAGCTTAGATGGGGTGGAGTTTCATGACGGAGCAAACAGGTATGGCTTCGTGGGGCAGGATCACAGGGTGGGGCAAACAGCCATGGCTTCCTGTCAGCCCTGCCCTAAGAGGCTCCTGGTTCTCAGTGTCCCGTGGTAATCACTGCAAGCACTTCTGAGAGAAAGCCACCCTTGAGTTTCGCCCGCTGCCAGACAGTCCAGTTTTTCCCCGTATGAGTCTGGGTCCCCAGAGTCTCGCCCAGAACTGGAGTTCAGAGTATTCGGGAGCTTTTGTCTCCCTCTTGATTGAGAAAGTCCGCTGCGTACTCAGTTGCCAGTCCTCTCCGCACACACGCCTCCGTACCTCTGCCTTCCACAGCTCCTGTAAGTCTCAGTGTGCTTTTCTCTTTCTTTCTAGTTGTAGAATTTCCACTCAGCCAGCCTTCCTGTGGTTCTGGATGATGTCCGTTTTGTCTTTTAGTTTGAAATTGTTGTGCGAGGCAGCAGTTTAGGTGTTTACCTATGCCGCCATCTTGGTTTCTCCAGGGAAACACTTTTAGTTTTTGCCCATTGAGTATTATGTTGGCTGTAGGTTTGTCATATATGGCCTTTATTATGTTGAGGTATGATCCCTCTGTTCCCACTTTGCTGAAAGTTTTTTTTAAATGGGTGCTGGATTTTGTCAAATGCTTTTTCTGCATCTAATGATATGACCATGTGATTTTTATATTTCATTTTGTTTATGTGATGCATCACATTTATTGATTTGTGAATATGGTGCCAGCCTTGGATCCCCAGGATAAATCCTACTTGGTCATAGTGTATGATCTTTTTAATGTATTGCTGTAACCAATTTGATAATATTTTTTGAGAATTTTAGCATCTATGCTCATCAGGGGTATTTTTCCTTCTTTGTGTTGTCTTTATTAAGATAATATTGGCTTTGTAAAAAGAGCTTGGAAGTGTTCCTTCCTCTTGAATTTTTTGGGATAATTTGAGGAGGATACTTGTTATTTCTTCCTTGAATGTCTGGTAAAATTCTCCTGCAAATTCATCTGGTCCAGGACTGGTTTGCTGGGAGTTTTTAAATTACTGGTTCAATCTCATCAGTTATTATTTGCATACTCAAGTTTTCTGATTCATCCTGATTGACTTTTGGGAGATTGTATGTTTCTAGGAATATGTCCATTTTGCCCAGGTTGTCCAGTTTGTTGGCATATATTTTTCATAGTATTTCCTTACAATCCTTTGTATTTCTGTGGTGACCAATGTCACTTCTTTCATTTCTGATTTTATTTATTTGGGATCTCTCTCTGTTTTTTTTAAAATATATTTTATTGATTTTTTACAGAGAGGAAGGGAGAGAGATAGAGAGCTAGAAATATCTATGAGAGAAAAACATCGATCAGCTGCCTCCTGAACACCTCCCACTGGGGATGTGCCCACAACCAAGGTACATGCCCTTGACTGGAATCAAACCTGGGACCCTTCAGTCACAGGCTGACGCTCTATCCATTGAGCCAAACTGGTCAAGGCTTTCTCTTTGTTTTTGATGAGCCTGGCTAGGGGTACATTTATCATGTTTATCTTTTCGAAGAACCAACTCTTGCATTCATTGATCTTTTATACAGGTTTTTTTTTTTGTTTTTTGTTTTTTGTCTCTAGGTCATTTATTTCCACTCCGATACTTTCTATTTCCTTCCATCTACTTTCTCTGGGCTTTTCTTGCTGTTTTCTTTCTAATTCATTTATTTGTAGGGTTAGATAATTTATGAGTGCTTTGTCGTATTTCTCAAGGTAGGCCTGCAATTCTATGAACTTCCCTCTCAGGGCTGCTTTTTCCATGTCCCATAGGTATTGGGTGGTTGTGTGTTCATTTACATTTGTTTCCAAGAAGTTTTTCCTTTTTGCTATTTTTAAAAATTCTTTATTGTTGTACGTTTTACATGTCTTTTTTCCCCCCATGGATCTCTCCCCATCAATTTCAACCCCCTAGCACATGCCCCCAATCCACTATTGTCTGTGAAGTCTGGTCATGCTCATATGCATGGATACAAATCCTTTGGTTGGCTTTTTACCCCCTTAGCTGACTTCCCTATAAGGTTTGACAGACTGTTTGATGCTTCTATGTCTCTGGATCTATTTTTTTAAATATATATTTTTATTGATTTCATAGAGAAAGGTTGAGGGAGAGAGAGATAGAAACAATAATGATGACAGAAAGTCAATTATTGGCAGCCTCCTGAGTGCCCCCTACTGGGGATCGAGCCTGGACCCCGGCATGTGTGGTTGACTGGAATTGAACCTGGAACCTCTCAGTCCACAGGATGACGTTCTAGTCACTGAGCCAAACAGGCTAGAGCCTGTTTATTTTGAAGAGACTTTGCCTGTGACACAATATGTGGTCTATCTTTGAAAATGTCCCGTGTGCACTTGAGAGGAATGCATATTCTGTAGCTTTGGGGTGGAATGTTCTGAAGATGTCAATTAATTCCATCTGATCTAGTGAGTAATTTGGGATTGCTGTTTCTTTGTTGATTTTTTGTCTGGAGGATTTATCCAGTGGTGTCAATGGGTTATTAAAGTCCCCTACTATGATTGTATTGCTGTTGTTTTCTCTTTAGATATCTCCCAGAATTTTTTTATGTATTTGGATGTTCCTGTATTGGATGCATATATGTTAAATCACTCCCTTTAGTATTATGAAGTGGCCTTCCTTATCTCTTGTTATGGCGTTCACTTTGAGGTAAATTTTGACAGATATAATTATTGCTACCCCTGCCTTTTTTTTTCACTTACATTTGTCTGAAAAAAAATTTCCAGTCCCTTTACTTTCAGTCTGTGTGAGTCTTTTGTTCTGAGGTTGGTCTCTTGTAGACAGCATGTATATGGGTCATGTTTTCTTATCCATTTAGCTACCCTATGTCTTTTGATTGGAGCATTTAAACCATTTACGTTTAAGGTAATTATTGATAGGTACTTATTTGTTGCCATTTTTATTCTTTATGCCTGTGTTCCTTCTTCCCTTTCTATTTATTCTTTTTACAGCAGTCCCTTTAGCATTTCTTGCATTGCTGGCTTTGTAGTAGTAAACTCCTGTAGCATTTTTTTTTGTCTGTGAAGCTCCTGATTTCCCCTTCAATTTTGAATGATAGCCTTGCTGGATAGCATATTCTTGGATTCAGTCCCTTGCTTTGCATCATTTTGTATATTTCATTCCATTCCCTTCTGGCCTGCTGTATTTCTGTTGAGAAATCTGTTAATCGTCTAATGGGAGATCCATTGTAGGTAACTTTCTCTCTCTCTCTGGCAGCCTTTAAAATTTTTACTTTGTCATTGATGTTTGCCAATTTGATTACAATGTGTCTTGGTGTTGGTTCTTTTGGGTTCATCTTGTTTGGGATGGGACTCTGTGTGCTTCTTGGACTTTTGTGAATTTTTCTTCCCAAAGTCAGGGAAGTTTTCTGTCATTATTTCTTGAAACAGGTTTTCTATTTCTTGCTCAGCTTCTTCTCCTTCTGGCACCCCTTTTATGTGGATGTTGTTTCATTTCGTGTTGTCCCAAACCTCCCTTAGTTTCTCCTACTGCTTTTTACTTTTTTTTTCCAGTTGCTGCTCTGATTGGGTCTTTTTTCTACCTTGTCTTCTTACTCTCTAATTCATTCTTCAGCTTCTTCTAGTCTACTGTTAAAACCTTCCATTGTGTCCTTTATTTCAACTATATCATTCTTCATTTCTTCTTGATTCTTACACATGTTGGTAACTTGCTCATTCAGCCTTTTCAGCATCCTTCTAATCATTACTCTGAATTCTTTCTCTGACAAATTACTTGCCTCCATTTCATTTAGTTCTTTTTCTGGTGATTCCTCATTTTTTTCATACGTGCATTGCTTCTTTGTCTCCCCATTTTTGCTGTTCTTTTGTGATTGTTTCTATGTATTGGACAAAAATGGGATGCCACCCACATATTTTGAATTTGTCTGATGTAGTAGATGTTTTGTGGGGCCTAGTGGTTTAGTATCTCGGGTCTTCTGGGCTGAATATTTTAGGGATTCGCCCTACTTGAGATATTTGGGTACTCTTGATGTAGTTGGGTCTTGAATGTTATTGTTCTGTTTGTGGATAGAGTCTCCTCTCAGGGTGTCTGGTTATGTGGCTCACTCTCTACCCCATCATGCCAACCATTGAGGAGGTGCTTATTGAACAGCACAAAATACAACACAAGACATGACACAAAAGGAACAGAACAGGAATGTACTCAAGACACCTATAACCCCAATAGAAGTGATCACCAGAGAAAAGAGAATTAGGAGAGCAAAAATGATAGTGAGAAAGAAAAAAAAAGAGAAAGAATATGGGGAGACAACAGAACAACAAAAACAAATAAACCATAAAGTGCAAAAAAAAAATACCAGAAGAAGGGCAGGGGGCAGAATCTGTAGAGGCAGAGTTTATTTTATTTTTTTTTTATTTTTTTTTTTTCAAATTTTTATTAAGGTATTATATGTGTACATATCTTACCATTGCCCCCCACCCCCACCCCACTCCCATACATGCCCTCACCCCCCAATGTTTTGCATCCGTTGGTTACTCTTATATACATGCATATAAGTCCTTCAGTTGATCTCTTATTTCCCCCACCTCTCCCTAACCTTACCACTGTAATTTGACAGTCTGTTTGATGCTTTACTGCCTCTGTAACTATCTTTTTGTTCATCAGTTTATAATGTTTTTCATTATCCCCAAATGAGTGGGATCATGTGGTATTTTTCTTTCATTGACTGGCTTATTTCACTTAGCATAATGTTCTCTAATTCCATCCAAGTGCCTACAAATGGTAGTAATTCCTTCTTTTTTACGGCAGCATAGTATTCCATTGTGTAGATGTACCATAGTTTTCTGATCCAGTCATCTGCTGATGGGCACCTAGGCTGTTTCCAAATCTTAGCTATTGTAAATTGTGCTGCTATGAACATAGGGGTGCATATATCCTTTCTGATTGGTGTTTCTGGTTTCTTAGGATATATTCCTAGGAGTGGGATTACTGGGTCAAATGGGAGTTCCATTTTCAGTTTTTTGAGGAAACTCCATACTGTTCTCCACAGTGGCTGCACCAGTCTGCATTCCCACCAGCAATGCACGAGGGTTCCTTTTTCTCCGCATCCTCGCCAACACTTGTCGTTTGTTGATTTGTTGATGATAGCCATTCTGACAGGTGTGAGATGGTATCGCATTGTTGTTTTGATTTGCATCTCTCGGATAATTAGTGACTTTGAGCATGTTTTCATGTGTCTCTTGGCCTTCCTTCTGTCTTCTTTCGAAAAGCTTCTATTTAGGTCCGTTGCCCATTTTTTTATTGGATCACTTATCTTCCTTTTATTAAGTTGTATAAGCTGCCTGTAGATGTTGGAAATTAAACCTTTATCAGTGATACCATTTGCAAATATGTTCTCCCATACAGTGGGGTTTCTTGTTGTTTTGTTGATGGTTTCTTTTGCTGTGCAAAAGCTTTTTATTTTGATGAAGTCCCATTTGTTTATTTTCTGTTTGGCTTCCATTGCCCTAGGGGCAGTATCACTGAAAAAGTTCTTTTGGCATATGTCTGAGATTTTGCTGCCTGTGGATTCCTCTAGTATTTTTATGGTTTCCCGTCTTATATTTAAGTCCTGTACCCATTTTGAGTTTATTTTTGTGTATGGTGTAAGTTGGTGATCTAGTTTCATTTTTTTGCATGTATCTGTCCAATTTTCCCAACACCATTTATTAAAGAGACTGTCTTGACTCCATTGTATGCTCATGCCTCCTTTGTCAAATATTAAATGCGCATATTGGTTTGGGTCGATATCTGGATTCTCTATTCTGTTCCATTGATCTATATGTCTGTTCTTGTGCCAGTACCAGGCTGTTTTGATGACAGTGGCTTTGTAATACAGCTTGAAATCTGGTATTGAGATCCCTCCTACTTTATTCTTCTTTCTCAGGATTGCTGTGGCTATTCGGGGTCTTTTTTTATTCCAGATGAATTTTTGGAGAGTTCTTTCTAGGTCTGTGAAATACGCCGTTGGTATTTTAATGGGGAGTGCATTGAATCTATAGATTGCTTTGGGTAGTATGGACATTTTAATGATGTTGATTCTACCAATCCATGAACATGGTATGTTCTTCCATCTGTTTACATCTTCCTCTATCTCTTTTTTCAGTGTCCTGTAGTTTTCCGCATATAGGTCTTTTACCTCCTTGGTTAGGTTTATTCCTAAGTATCTTAATTTTTTTGGTGCGATGGAAAATGGGATTGCTTTTTTAGTCTCTCTTTCTGTAAGTTCATTGTTGGTGTATAGAAATGCCATAGATTTCTTGGTGTTAATTTTGTATCCTGCTACATTGCCGAATTCATTTATTAAGTCTGTTAGTTTTTTGATGGAGTCTTTCGGGTTTTTTATGTACAATATCATGTCATCTGCAAATAAGGACAGCTTTACTTCTTCTTTTCCAATTTGGATGCCTTTTATTTCTTCTTCTTGTCTAATTGCAGTGGCTAATACTTCCAGTACTATGTCAAACAGGAGTGGTGAGAGTGGGCATCCCTGTCTTGTTCCTGTTCTTAGGGGAAATGGTTTTAGTTTTTGCCCATTGAGTATGATGTTAGCTGTGGGTTTATCATATATAGCTTTTATGATGTTGAGGTATGATCCTTCTATTCCCACCTTGTTGAGAGTTTTTATCAAGAAAGGGTGTTGGATTTTGTCAAATGCTTTTTCTGCATCAATTGATATGACTATGTGATTTTTATCTCTCAATTTGTTTATGTGATGTATCACATTTATTGATTTGCGGATATTGAACCATCCTTGCATTCCTGGGATAAACCCTACTTGGTCATGGTGTATGATCTTTCTGATGTACTGCTGGATCCTATTTGCTAGAATTTTGTTGAGGATTTTGGCATCTACATTCATGAGGGATATTGGCCTGTAATTCTCTTTCATTGTGTTGTCTTTATCTGGTTTTGGTATTAGGGTGATGCTGGCTTCATAGAAGGAGCTTGGAAGTGTTCCTTCCTCTTGAATTTTTTGGAATAGTCTGAGGAGGATAGGTTTTAGTTCTTCCTTGAATGTTTGGTAGAACTCTCCTGTGAAGCCGTCTGGCCCCGGGCTTTTGTTTGCCGGAAGCTCTTTGATGACTGCTTCAATTTCTTCCATAGTTACTGGCATGTTGAGCTGTTTAGATTCTTCCTGATTGAGTTTTGGAAGGTTATATTTTTCTAGGAATATGTCCATTTCCTCCAGGTTGTCCAGTTTGTTGGAATAGAGTTGTTCGTAGTATTTTTTAACAATCCTTTGTATTTCGGCGGGATCTGTTGTTATTTCACCTCTTTCATTTCTGATCTTGTTTATTTGGGTCCTCTCCCTTTGCTTCTTGGTGAGCCTGGCTAGAGGTTCATCAATCTTGTTTATCCTTTCAAAGAACCAGCTCTTGGTTTTGTTGATCTTTTGTATTGTTTCTTTGGTCTCTATGTCGTTTATCTGTGCTCTGATCTTTATTATTTCCTTCCTTCTGCTTACACTGGGCTTTTCTTGTTGCTCTTTTTCTAACTCTTTGAGTTGTTGGGTTAGGTAATTTATTACCCCTGTTTCTTGTTTTTTGCAGTAGGCTTGTAGAGCTATGAACTTCCCTCTCAAGACTGCTTTCGCTGTGTCCCATAGATTTTGGATTGTAGTGTTTTCATTGTCATTTGTTGTCATGATGTTTTTTATTTCTTCTTTGATCTCTCTGGTAACCCAGTCATGGTTTAATAGCATGCTGTTTAGTCTCCATGTGTTTGATTTCTTTGGGTTGTTTTTATTGTAGTTGATTTCCAGTTTTATGCCACTGTGGTCTGAGAAGATGCTTGATATGATTTCTATCTTGTTGAATTTGAAGAGACTTTGCCTATGTCCCAACATATGGTCTATCTTTGAAAATGACCCATGTGCGCTTGAGAAGAATGTATATTCTGTGGCTTTGGGGTGAAATGTTCTGAAGATGTCAATTAATTCCATCTGGTCTAGTGAGTCATTTAGGATTGATGTTTCTTTGCTGATGTTTTGTTTAGAGGATTTGTCCAATGGTGATAGTGGGGTATTAAAGTCTCCTACTATGATTGTATTGCTGTCAATGTCTCCCTTGATATCTTCCAGGAGTTTTTTTATGTATTTGGGTGCTCCTGTATTGGGTGCATATATGTTTACCAGAGTTATTTCTTCTTGTTGGATTGCTCCCTTTAGTATTATGAAATGGCCTTCCTTATCTCTTGTTATGTCCTTCAGTTTGAGATCTAATTTGTCAGAAATAAGTATTGCTACCCCAGCTTTTTTTTCAGTTCCATTTGCCTGGAAAACCTTTTTCCATCCCTTCACCCTCAGTCTGTGTGCGTCTTTTTTTCTGAGGTGGGTCTCTTGTAGACAGCAGATATATGGGTCGTGTTTTCTTATCCAATCTGTTACCCTATGTCTTTTGATTGGGGCATTTAATCCATTTACATTTAAAGTTATTATTGATAGGTACTTATTTGTCGCCATTCCTATTCTTTACCCCTGTGTTACTTCTTCGCTTCCTGTTTCTTTCTTTTTTTTTTTTTTTTTTTTACAGTAGACCCTTTAGCATTTCTTGCATTGCTGGTTTGGTGGTAATAAATTCCCTTAGTCCTTTTTTGTCTGTGAAGCTCCTGATTTCACCTTCAATTTTGATTGATAGCCTTGCTGGGTACAGTATTCTTGGATTCAGCCCCTTCCTTTGCATGACTTTGTATATTTCATTCCATTCCCTTCTGGCCTGATGAGTTTCTGTTGAGAAATCAGTTGCTAGTCTGATGGGGGTTCCTTTGTATGTAACTTTCTGTCTCTCTCTTGCTGCTTTTAAGATTCTTACTTTGTCGTTGGTGTTTGCCAATTTAATTATAATGTGCCTTGGCGTCGGTCTTTTGGGGTTCATTTTGCTTGGGACTCTGTGAGCTTCTTGGATTTGTGTGGGTTTTTTCTTCCCTATATCTGGGAAATTTTCTGTCATTATTTCTTCAAAGAGGTTTTCTATTCCTTGCTCAGCTTCCTTTCCTTCTGGAACCCCTATTATGCGGATGTTGTTTTGTTTCGTGTTGTCCCAAAGTTCCCTTAGACTCTCCTCCTGCCTTTTAATTTTTTTTTCTAGAAGTTGCTTTTCTTGGGTATTTTTTTCCATCTTGTCTTCTAGCTCACTGATGCGGTCCTCTGCTTCTTCTAGTCTACTCTTGATGCTTTCTATTGAGTTCTTTACAGCAGCGATGTCATTTTTCATTTCTTCTTGGTTCTTCTTCATTTCCTCTTGGTTCTTGCTCATATTGTCGAATTTGTCTTCCATTCTTTTCAGCCACCTTATGAACATTTCTCTGAATTCTTTTTCTGGAAGGTTGCTTGCCTCCATTTCGTTTACTTCCTTTTCTGGTGATGCCTGCTTTTCTTTCATATGCGGGCTGCTTCTTTGTCTCCCCATGGTCTCTCTTCTCTGGGTGTCTGGTTATGTTGTTCTCTCTCTCCTGGGTTGATTTAAAGGCACAAAATACAGCACTACCAGGTACAACTCACAAGGCACTGAACAGGAATGTATTCACGATATTAATAACCTCCAATAAAGGTGACCACCAGAGAAAGGCAAATTAGGTGATAGAAGAGAAAGAAGAAGAGGAAAAAAGAAAGAAAGAAAAAAAAAAAAGAAAAAAGGAGTGTGAAAAAGAAATTGGGAAAAGGGAAAGTAAAGAGATTAAAAAAAAAAAAAAGGAAGAGAGACAAGAAATTGACTAAGAGAGAAAGGGGAACAGACTATATATATTGGGGATAAAACTCCAATAGAACAATCACTAATCCCAGCAAATGCCAGCAACAAGTGCCTGGGGATTAGTACAAACTACCACACCAACTAATATGGAGTGAGGCAAGGGAAAGCTGAAGCACAAAACAAACAAAAAAATAAATAAAAGAAGAATAAGCAAAACAATCTCACAAAAAAAGCATAAAAATTGGATATAATCTACATTCAAGCAAACAACAACAAAAGGACAGAGATAAGGACAAGTTTATGGATAACTCAGACAGTGAAGGGAAAGGTGTATGTGGACTTGGAGCAGGGGATTGGAGATTAGATATGTAAGTAGGGTGAAATTTTAACAAGGGGTAAACAGAAAGAATAGGGAAAATCTAAAGCAGTAAAAGGGTAAGACAAACAGGACACTGAAAAGGGGGAGGTTAGGAAGAGAGTGATGGCCTAAAGGTAGAGTTGAGATAGAGTAAAACGATGCTAAAGGAAAGATAAAAAATAGAATGTAGAACCCTAATCCCAAAATAAAATGAAGAGAAAATAAAATGACACTTTAAAAAAAAAAAAAAAAAGATAAAATAGCAGTAGTAGTAATACGGATTGAAAATAAAAATGTAATCATTAAAAAGGTAAAATCAAGTGATGAAAAAAGAAAAAAAAGTTTCTTGATTAAAAGATGCAAAAAATGAAAATTTAAAAAAAATAAAAAAATAAAAAAAATAAAAGGTAAAAATAAAATGTGGAGTAGTGAAGGTCATTCACTTCCTCTGTTTTTCTGTTTGGCACGCCTGTTTCTCAGTCCAGACAGTATTGCAGTTCCCTGCGATCCACTGCTCTTCGGTGTTGTAAGCTAGTCCTGATTTTAAGCAGGCGGTGTGTCTTAATTTCTCGTATTCCTTTATTTTTGATTACACAAGAGTCAATTTGTGATTCAGCCCCTGGGTGGCAGTGTTTCTGGATTGACTTCCGGGTCTATCTATGGCCTCTCTAGGCAGTGTTAGAGCCTTCTTTCCCTGTGGCACTCACCACGGGCCTGTGGGAGTGGGCTGCCTCAGAGCTGGCTCTCTGATGGTCACTCCCCGCTCCGATCCCCAGGTTCCAGAAAAACAACCTTCCCCTGCAGTCTCCCAGGGTGTCCCCAACTGGGTGATCCTATGTATTGGGCTTAGTAATCAGATGCAAGGATTTGAAGAGGAAAAAGCCCAAGTGTGCGAATTCCAGGACTGCGAGTAAGCCCAGGCACCCAGGGAGCGCACGGGCTGCGCGTAAGTCTGGACTGCCTGAAATTCTTAGGGTGTCCCTGCACTTCAGATCAAAATGGGTTGCTTTTTAGAGTGCCCTTCTCTTAGCAGCTCTGAGGACCCCTTTCCACAGTCACAGATCACGCCAGCCCCTACAGCCACGGATTTTTCTAGGCACAGACTTCCCTGGTCCTCCAGCTCCCGCAAAACGCGCGTTCCTCTCTCCCGCCGGGACCAGAGACCTCACCTTATCCCAGGCGAAATCTGACCTTTCCGTGGTGGAGTGTAGAGCTTCTCTGAACCCGTGTGCTTGCGCCAGTTGGGGAGCGTTGTTCTGGGGCTCGCAGCTGTTCCTGGGGTGCCGCCGTTGTGGATTCTCAGGCTTCAGATAAGCTCCACTTTCCGGATCAAGATGGCGCAGACTCCGCGTCCAAGCCCGCAGCTCCGGGAGGGGACCCAGCCGCAGTTCGTGCTGCCAGGTCAGGGGAACCCCGTTCAGCAGTCCCCCACCTCCTTCTGGAATTCAGCTGTCTCCCAACCAGCCAACAAACACTCCTTGCGCGACCCTCAGCTGTTCTTTCTTTCTGCTCTGGGACAAGGCTCGGAACACGTCTGTCTATTCCGCCGCCATTATTCCCTCCTCGAGGCAGAGTTTAAATACAGAAAGTGAGGAGGGAAAAATGGCGGCGGAATAGACAGACTTGTTCCGAGCCTTGTCCCGGAGCAGAAAGAAAGAACAGCTGAGGTTCACACGAGGAGTGTTTGTTGGCAAGTTGGGGGACAGCTGAACTCCAGAAGAAGGTGGGGGACTGCTAGACGGGGTTCCCCTGACCTGGCAGCTGCCACTGCGGCTGGGTCCCCTCCCAGAGCTGCGGGCTTGGATGCGGAGTCTGCGCCATCATGAACCGGAAAGTGGAGCTTATCGGAAGCCTGAAAATCCACAACTGCGGCATCCACGGAACAGCTGAGAGCCCCAGAACAACGCTCCCCAATTGGCTCAAACACATGGGTTCAGAGGAGCTCTACACTCCACCACGGAAAGGTCAGATTTCGCCTGGGATAAGGTGAGGTCTCTGGTCCCAGCGGGAGAGAGGAACGCGTGTTTTGCGGGAGCTGGAGGACCAGGGAAGTCTGTGCCTAGAAAAATCCATGGCTGTTGGGACTGGCGTGATCCGTGAATGTGGAAGGGGGTCCTCAGAGCTGCTAACAGAAGGGCTCTCTAAAAAGCAACCCATTTTGATCTGAAGTGCAGGGACACCCTAAGAATTTCAGGGGTGTGCCGGCTGCCTAGAATTACGCGCAGTCCCGGAGTTTGCACACTTGGGCTTTTTCCTCTTCAAATCCTTGCTTCTGATTACTAAGCCCAATACATAGGATCACCCAGTTGGGGACACCCTGGGAGACTGCAGGGGAAAGTTGTTTTTCTGGAACCTGGGGATCGGAGTAGGGAGTGACCATCAGAGAGCCAGCTCTGAGGCAGCCCACTCCCACAAACCGGTAGTGAGTGCCACAGGGAAAGAAGGCTCTAACACTGCCTAGAGAGGCCATAGATAGACCCGGAAGTCAATCCAGAAACACTGCCACCCAGGGGCTGAATCACAAATTGCCTCTTGTGTAATCAAAAATAAAGGAATACGAGAAATTAAGACACACCGCCTGCTTAAAATCAGGACTGGCTTACAACACTGAAGAGCAGTGGAACACAGGGAACTGCAATACTATCCAGACTGAGAAACAGGCGTGCCAAACAGAACAACAGAGGAAGTGAATGACCTTCACTACTCCACATTTTATTTTTTATTTTTTTATTTTTTCATTTTCATTTTTTGCATCTGTTACTCAAGAAACTATTTTTTTTATTTTTTCCTCACTTGATTTTACCTTTTTAATTATTACATTTTTATTTTCAATCCGTATTATTACTACTGCTATTTTATCTTTTTTTTTTAAAGTGTCATTTTATTTTCTCTTCATTTTATTTTGGGATTAGTGTTCTACATTCTATTTTTATCTTTCCTTTAGCATCATTTTACTCTATCTCAACTCTACCTTTATGCCATCACTCTCTTCCTAACCTTCCCATTTTCAGTGTCCTGTTTATCTTACCCCTTTCCTGCTTTAGATTTTCCCTATTCTTTCTGTTTACCCCTTGTTAAAATTTCACCCTACTTACATATCTAATCTCCAATCCCCTGCTCCAAGTCCATACACACCTCTCTCTTCACTGTCTTAGCTATCCAAAAAAACTGTTTTTCTCTCTGTCCTTTTGTTGTTGTTTGCTTGAATGTAGACTATATCGATTTTTTATGCTTTTTTGTGAGATTCTTTTGCTTATTCTTCTTTTGTTTATTTTTTTGTTTGTTTTGTGCTTCTGTTTTTCCTTGCCTCACTCAATATTGTTGGTGTTGTAGTTTGTATTAATCCCCAGGTACTTGTTGCTGGCATTTGCTGGGATTAGTGATTGTTCTATTGGAGTTTTATCCCCAATATATATAGTCTGTTCCCCTTTCTCTCTTAGTCTCTTTCTTGTCTCTCTTACTTTTTTTTTTCTTTTCCTTTTCCCAATTTCATTTTGACACTCCTTTTTTTTTCTTCTTTATTTCTTTTTCCTCTTCTTCTTTCTCTCTGAACCCCTAATTTGCCTTTCTCTGGTGGTCACCTTTATTGGAGGTTATTAATATTGTGAATACATTTCTGTTCAGTGCCTTGTGGGTTCTACCTGGTAGTGCTGTATTTTGTGACTTTAAATCAATGCAGAAGAGAGAGAACTACATAACCAGACACCCAGAGAT
The DNA here is from genome assembly GCF_963455305.1 of Plecotus auritus. Lineage (NCBI taxonomy): Eukaryota > Metazoa > Chordata > Mammalia > Chiroptera > Vespertilionidae > Plecotus > Plecotus auritus. The sequence goes on along the minus strand of NC_137784.1, from coordinate 58,452,303 downwards.
GAGAGACCATGGGGAGACAAAGAAACAGCCTGCATATGAAAGAAAAGCAGGCATCACCAGAAAAGGAAGTAAACGAAATGGAGGCAAGCAACCTTCCAGAAAAAGAATTCAGAGAAATGGTCATAAGGTGGCTGAAAAGAATGGAAGACAAATTCGACAATATGAGCAAGAACCAAGAGGAAATGAAGAAGAACCAAGAAGAAATGAAAAATGACATCGCAGCTGCAAAGAACTAAATAGAAAGCATCAAGGGTAGACTAGAAGAAGCAGAGGACCGCATCAGTGAGCTAGAAGACAAGATGGGAAAAAATACCCAAGTAGAGCAACTTCTAGAAAAAAAATTAAAAAGCAGGAGGTGAGCCCAAGGGAACTTTGGGACAACACGAAACAAAACAACATCCGCATAATAGGGGTTCCAGAAGGAAAGGAAGCTGAGCAAGGAATAGAAAACCTCTTTGAAGAAATAATGACAGAAAACTTCCCTGATATGGGGAAGAAAAAAACCACACAAATCCAAGAAGCTCACAGAGTCCCAAGAAAAATGAACCCCAAAAGACCGACGCCAAGGCACATTATAATTAAATTGGCAAACACCAACGACAAAGTAAGAATCTTAAAAGCGGCAAGAGAGAGACAGAAAGTTACATACAAAGGAACCCCCATCAGACTAGCAACTGATTTCTCAACAGAAATTTATCAGGCCAGAAGGGAATGGAATGAAATATACAAAGTCATGCAAAGGACGCGTCTGAGTCCAAGAATACTCTACCCAGCAAGGCTATCAATCAAAATTGAGGGTGAAATCAGGAGCCTCACAGACAAAAAAGGACTAAGGAAATTTATTACCACCAAACCAGCAATGCAAGAAATGCTAAAGGGTCTGCTGTAAAAAAAAAAAAAAGAAGAAAGGAATAGGAAGTGAAGAAGGAACACAGGGGTAAAGAATAGGAATGGCGACAAATAAGTACCTATCAATAATAACTTTAAATGTAAATGGATTAAATGCCCCAATCAAAAGACATAGCGTAACGGATTGGATAAGAAAACAAGACCCATATATCTGCTGTCTACAAGAAACCCACCTCAGAAAAAAGGATGCACACAGACTGAGGGTGAAGAGATGGAAAAAGGTTTTCCAGGCAAATGGAACTGAAAAAAAAGCTGGGGTAGCAATACTTATATCTCACAAATTAGACCTTAAACTGAAGGACATAACAAGAGATAAGGAAGGCCACTTCATAATACTAAAGGGAGCAATCCAACAAGAAGAAATAACTCTGGTAAACATATCTGCACCCAATACAGGAGCACCCAAAGACATAAAAAAAAACTCCTGGAGGATATCAAGGCAGAGATTGACAGCAATACAATCATAGTAGGAGACATTAATACCCCACTATCACCATTGGACAAATCCTCTAAACAAAAAATCAGCAAAGAAACATCAATCCTAAATGACTCACTAGACCAGATGGAATTAATTGACATCTTCAGAACATTTCACCCAAAAGCCACAGAATATACATTCTTCTCAAGTGCACATGGGTCATTTTCAAAGATAGACCATATGTTGGGACATAGGCAAAGTCTCTTCAAATTCAAGAAGATAGAAATCATATCAAGCATGTTCTCAGACCACAGTGATATAAAACTGGAAATCAACTACAATAAAAACAACCCAAAGAAATCAAACACATGGAGACTAAACAGCATGCTATTAAACCATGACTGGGTTACCAGAGAGATCAAAGAAGAAATAAAAAACATCATGGCTACAAATGACAATGTAAACAATACAATCCAAAATCTATGGGACACAGCAAAAGCAGTCTTGAGAGGGAAGTTCATAGCTCTACAAGCCTACTGCAAAAAACAAGAAACAATGGTAATAAATTACCTAACCCAACAACTCAAAGAGTTTGAAAAAATATAACAAGAAAAGCCCAGTGTAAGCAGAAGGAAGGAAATAATAAAGATCAGAGAGGAGATAAACGACCTAGAGACCAAAGAAACAATACAAAAGATCAACAAAACCAAGAACTGGTTCTTTGAAAGGATAAACAAGATTGATGAACCTCTAGCCAGGCTCACCAAGAAGCAAAGAGAGAGGACCCAAATAAACAAAATCAGAAATGAAAGAGGTGAAATAACAACAGATCCCGCCGAAATACAAAGGATTGTTAAAAAAATACTATGAACAACTCTATTCCAACAAACTGGACAACCTGGAGGAAATGCACATATTCCTAGAAAAATATAACCTTCCAAAACTCAATCAGGAAGAATCTAAACAGCTCAATATGCAAATAACTATGAAAGAAATTGAAGCAGTCATCAAAGAGCTTCTGGCAAACAAAAGCCCGGGGCCAGACGGCTTCACAGGAGAGTTTTACCAAACATTCAAGGAAGAACTAAAACCTATCCTCCTCGGACTATTCTAAAAAATTCAAGAGGAAGGAATACTTCCAAGCTCCTTCTATTAAGCCAGCATCACCCTAAGACCAAAACCAGATAAAGACAACACAATGAAGGAGAATTACAGGCCAATATCCCTCATGAATGTAGATGCCAAAATCCTCAACAAAATTCTAGCAAATTGGATCCAGCAGTACATCAGAAAGATCATACACCATGACCAAGTAGGGTTTATCCCAGGAATGCAAGGATGGTACAATATCTGCAAATCAATAAATGTGATACATCACATAAACAAATTGAGAGATAAAAATCACATAGTCATATCAATTGATGCAGGAAAAGCATTTGACAAAATCCAACACCCTTTCTTGATAAAAACTCTCAACAAGGTGGGAATAGAAGGATCATACCTCAACATAATAAAAGCTATATATGATAAACCCACAGCTAACATCATACTCAATGGGCAAAAACTAAAACCATTTCCCCTAAGAACAGTAACAAGACAGGGATGCCCAATCTCACCACTCCTGTTTGACATAGTACTGGAAGTATTAGCCATTGCAATTAGACAAGAAGAAGAAATAAAAGGCATCCAAATTGGAAAAGAAGAAGTAAAGCTGTGCTTATTTTCAGATGACATGATATTGTACATAAAAACCTGAAAGACTCCATAAAAAAACTAACAGACTTAATAAGTAAATTTGGCAATGTAGCAGGATACAAAATTAACGCCAAGAAATCTATGGCATTTCTATACACCAACAGTGAACTTACAGAAAGGAAACTAAAAAAGCAATCCCATTTTCCATCGCACCAAAAAAATTAGATACTTAGGAATAAACCTACCCAAGGAGGTAAAAGACCTATATGCGGAAAACTACAGGACACTGAAAAAAGAGATAGAGGAAGATGTAAACAGATGGAAGAACATACCATGTTCATGGATTGGTAGAATCAACATCATTAAAATGTCCATACTACCCAAAGCAAAGTATAGATTCAATGCACTCCCCATTAAAATACCAACGGAATATTTCACAGACCTGGAAAGAACTCTCCAAAAATTCATCTGGAATTAAAAAAAGACCCCGAATAGGCACTGCAATCCTGAGAAAGAAGAATAAAGTAGGAGGGATCTCAATACCAGATTTCAAGCTGTATTACAAAGCCACTGTCCTCAAAACAGCCTGGTACTGGCACAAGAATAGACATATAGATCAATGGAATAGAATAGAGAATCCAGCTATCGACCCAAACCAATATGCGCAATTAATATTTGACAAAGGAGGCATGAGCGTACAATGGAGTCAAAACAGTCTCTTCAATAAATGGTGCTGGGAAAATTGGACAGATACATGCAAAAAAATGAAACTAGATCACCAACTTACACCATACACAAAAATAAACTCAATATGGATACAGGACTTAAATATAAGTTGGGAAACCATAAAAATGCTAGCGGAATCCACAGGCAGCAAAATCTCAGACATATGCCAAAAGAACTTTTTCACTGATACTGCCCCTTGGGCAATGGAAGCCAAAGAGAAAATAAACAAATGGGACTACATCAAAATAAAAAGCTTTTGCACAGCAAAAGAAACCATCAACAAAACAACAAGAAACCCCACTGTATGGGAGAACATATTTGCAAATGTTATCACTGATAAAGCTTTAATCTCCAACATCTACAATCAGCTTATATAACTTAATAAAAGGAAGATAAATGATCCAATAAAAAAATGGGCAACGGACCTAAATAGAATCTTTTCGAAAGAAGACAGAAGGAAGGCCAAGAGACACATGAAAACATGCTCAAAGTCACTAATTATCCGAGAGATGCCAATCAAAACGACAATGCGATACCATCTTACACCTGTCAGAATGGCTATCATCAACAAATCAACAAACGACAAGTGTTAGCGAGGATGTGGAGGAAAAGGAACCCTCGTGCACTGCTGGTGGGAATGCAGACTGGTGCAGCCACTGTGGAGAACAGTATGGAGTTTCCTCAAAAAACTGAAAATGGAACTCCCATTTGACCCAGTAATCCCACTCCTAGGAATATATCCTAAGAAACCAGAAACTCCAATCAGAAAGGATATATGCACCCCTATGTTCATGGCAGCACAATTTGCAATAGCTAAGATTTGGAAACAGCCTAGGTGCCAGTCAGCAGATGACTGGATCAGAAAACTATGGTACATCTACACAATGGAATACTATGCTGCCATAAAAAAGAAGGAATTACTACCATTTGTAGGCACCTGGATGGAATTAGAGAACATTATGCTAAGTGAAATAAGCCAGTCAATGAAAGAAAAATACCACATGATCTCACTCATTTGGGGATAAGATATGGTAAGATATATACACATATATATATCTTATATGGTAAGATATATACACATATAATACCTTAATAAAAAATAAAAATAATAATAAATAAATAAATACAGAAAGTAAGATTAAGGAATTGGATGAATAGGGGAAGGACCACAGTCTAGAATACAGGATGGAGAAGAGAATGAGTGGATAAGAGGAAAAAATAAAAAATTAAATTTATTTATTTATTTATTTATTTATTTATTTATTTATTGAAAAGAAGAATAGTGGAGAGAGCATATAGGCCTGAATTTAGAAAGAAAAATTAATTTAAAAATTAAGAGTAGAAAAGAGCAAGAGAGGGGAGGAAATTTTTTTTAAATTGAGTAGCTAAAAAAGCGAAAAGAGGAGGGAAAATGGAGTAGGTACATGGAAGAGGAAATTACATATATAAATAAGCCAACAGAGACTACAATAATGATAAATCAATAAAGCAGATAAAGAAGATCACTTTTTAACATGGGGTAAAAAGAAAGAAAAGGGAAAAGCTAAAGTGAGGAATGGATAAGAAAAACAGGATGGAAAAGTGAGAAGTGAGGACAAAAACGGTGAAAAATAATAATAAAATAGAATAACAATAAAAAATAAAATAATATAAATATAATACTAAAAATAAAAAGATAATTTAAAAATAACAACAAATTAAAAGGTGACGTGTCATTCACTTCAGCCACATTTTAATGCCCCATGTGGGCTGCTTAAGACCTCACTCTTCTGTTCTGTCTGCCAATTCTTGGTTCCCTGTTAGGGATTTAGGTGCTGACCACTGTCAGGCACTGTCTTTGGCAAGCCACTGCTCCTCTGCTTGTGTCTGTCTCCACAGGCCTTGGCAGCAAGCAGGCAGGACCAATCTGCCTGCTTTGCCTGTCTGCCAACTGTCAATCTTAATCAGGGCTTTAGGTGGGATTGGTGCTGTTTCGCTATCCAGGGATCAGATGTATTTTCCCAGACCCAGGGCCACTCCTCTGTGAGTGGCTCAAAATATAACTCTGGCCTTGGTTGGTCAGAGATCCAGTGGGATTGGCTGGCAACCTGGAGTTTTTATCAGTCTGATTCCCAGACTAGTGGAGCGGACTGGCTCCACTTCCAAGCCAGTCACTGAGGGCTCTTTGGGGCTATTCAGAGCCTTTGTTTCCTTTGTATAGCTCAAAATGCAGGCAGGGTGTGGCAGGCTGTATTCCCTGTCTTGAGGCCACTGTGAAGGGTTAACTCTTCTGGGGAGGAATGGTTGCTTGGGTTTAGAGGATTAGGATGAGTCTTGGACATGTTTTTGTTGCCCTGCCTCCCTCCCCAGCCTCTCCTCAGGAACCACAAATCAGTGCCTGTTCCTGTGCGGGAATGTCAGGTGAGTTTTTGCAGCTGAAAAGTCCTATATTCTGGGTTTAGTGAATAAAAGCGAAGACAAAATGAAAGCAAAACTATCATAAAATGCAGGTTTCTCTCCCCCCAATACCATGCCACCTGGGCTGCTTTTCAGGCCATCTTTTGGGGTGCAGCTCCCTGCAGCTGTGGTGCCAGCCCTGCAGGTTTTCCTTTTCACAATTGAGTATTAGGACTGTTGCCAAGGAATGTGGCTTTGGTGCAACGCAGCTTCCACCTTACCTTCTTGGCCCAGGGGCTGGGAGTCCCTCTCCAGTCCAGATCCCCATTCCTATTGTTCTCCAGGCATCCTCTGCCCTTCCTTATTGAAAATTGTCTCCTCAGCTGTGTCTAATTTGTTAATTCCAGGTGGATATTCTCTGATTTAGTTGCTTTTCCAGTCTGGCCCCAAGAGGAGGTATGCGACACATGTGCCTATTTGCCTGCCATTTTCTTCTGATCTATGAGCGTTTCCAGGAAGTTTTTAATTTATTGCTTGATCTCATTGGTAACCCATTCATTATTTAATAACATGTTACATAGCCTCCATAAATTTGAGTGTTTGAGGTGTGTTTTTTTTTATTGTAGTTGATTTCTAACTTAATGCCATTGTGATCCGAGAAGGTGCTTGATATTATATTAATCTTGAATTTGTATAGACTTGTTTTGCATCCTAACATGTGGTCTACCTTTGAGAATGTTCCATGTATGCTTGAGAAGAATGTATATTCTGTTGCTTTGGTGAGAAATGTTCTGTAAATATCAGTTATATCTATCTAATCTAGTGTATCATTTAAGGCCTCTTTTTCTGTGTTTATTTTTTTGTCTGTAAGGCCTATCCAGTGATGTCAGTCAAATGCTAAAGTCCCCTACTATGACTATATTACGGTCAAGCTCTCCCTTAAAGTCCATCAAGAGAATTTTTACATACTTGGATGCTCCTATATTGGGTGCATATAAGTTTGCAAGGGCTACTTTTTATTGAATCATTCCCTTTAGTAGTATGTAGTGGCCTTCCTTGTCTCTTATTTTGGCCTTTTTTCTAGTTTGTATTGCTACCTCAGCTTTTTATTCCTTTACATTTGCATGGAATATTTTTTCCATCCTCTCACTCTCAGTCTGTGTATATCTTTTGTTCTGAGGTGGGTCTCTTGTGGACAGCATATATATGGGTCATGTTTTCTTTTTTGCTTGTTTTTACAAAAATCATCAACTTTTATCATTATTAGTCATAGGGATATTCCATTTATCACTTAGAACAGATATACATAGTCTTTTGAGAGTCAAAGGAACCAATTTCAGGACAGATGAGTTCAAATAGTGAGTATCTAGAATTGAGGAAAAGAGTTCAGACTGTATTAAACAAGATGTCTCAGTTTGACATAAGCTTCCTGAGTGGTGGAGGTTTGCTCTGAAACTTCCTGCTTGGTCATAAAGGGAAACAAGGCAACTGGAACACATTGGTCTTTCTCTCTCAACCTGGTCTTATGTGGTCAATTAAAAATGCTTATTTGTGATTATTCTTAAAAAACAAAAGTAGCCAAAGCACAGCATATTGTTGACTGTATTTTGGAAGGCACCTCTGAGGTGAGAAAGAAATATTACCCAGTTTTTAAAGAAAGAAAAGTCTGATAAATATGTGACTTGCTGGAAAACAAAGCACAGAATAGAAAAAATGCAATTTGCAGCTTTCAGTTTTATGTTCAATTAATTCAAGTGGCTGCTCTTATCGTTGCCAGTTCATTGTATCCTCAAAGTTATAGCTGTCTACTTAAAAATATTATTGGATTTATTAAGGTGACATTGGTTAATAAAATTATATAGGTTTTCGGTGTACAATTCTATATTGTAGCTATCTACCTTTTCTTTTTCTTTCTTTTTATTAGCTGTCTACTTTTTGATGAAAGTTGTCTGCTACTGTTGGTTGTGCCCATCTCTCTCTGCTGGGACTGTGGACAATAACATAGCCCCATGTAAGTGGAACATGTGATTCTCACTATTTTTATTCTTGTTCTCCCCTGAGCCAGCAGAGTGTTCCTACTGGGTCATGTTTTCTTATGCATGCAGTCACCCTGTGTATTTTGATTGCAGAATTTAATCTATTTACATTTAAGGTTATTATTAATAGGTATTTATTTAGTGCCCTTTTTATGTCTATGATCCTCTCTCATTTTCTTCTTCTTAGTCCCCTTAAAATTTGTTGCATTGCTGCTTTGGTGATAATGTACTCCTTTAACCTTTTTTTTTTTTTTTTTTTTGGTCTGGAAAACTTTTTTATTTTATCTTCAATTTTAAATGATAGCCTTGCCACTCCCTTTTGGCCTTGAGTGTTTCTATTGAGAAGTCAGCTGACATTCTAATGGGAACTCCTTTGTAGGTAATTTTCTGTCTCTCTCTTGCTGGCTTTAAGGTTTTTTTCTTTGCCTTTAACATTTGTCATTTTGATTATGATGTGTTTAGGTGTAGGTCATTTTGGGTTCATCTTGATTATGACTCTCTGTGCCTTTTGAACTTGTGTGACATTTTCCTTCACCAGGTTGGGGAAGTTTTCTGTCATTATTTAATTAACAGGTTCTCTGTTCCTTGCTCATCCTTTTCCCATTCTGGTATTCCTATAATGTGGATGTTGTTACCTTTCATGTCCCAGAACTTCCTTAAGCTATCCTCCTGCTTTTTAATTATTTTTTCTACTTGCTGCTCTAATTGGGTATTTATTTATACCCTGACTTGCAAATTGCTGATTCAATCCTTTGCTTCATCCAATTTACTTTTATTACCTTCTTGTCTGTTCTTAATGTCAGAGATAGCATTCTTCATTTCTGTCTGGTTCTTGTTCATGGCCTCTAGTTCCATTTCATGCTCTTGTAATTTGCACTAAGTTCCTTAAGCATCTAACTCTATGTCTGATGGGTTGCTTGCCTCCATTTCATTTAGTTCTTTTTTGGAGATTCCTTTTCCCCCCTTCATTTAGGGATTGTTTTGTTGTCTCTCATTTTAGCTATTTCTTTGTATTTGATTCTATGTATTAGATAGAACTGCTATGCCTCCAAGTCTTTGTGAGATGGCCTTATGTAGAAAGTGTCTTGAGGGGTCCAGTGGTGTAGTCTCTTTGATCTCCTGAGCTTGATACTCTAAGAATGCCCCTTCTATTTGGGCTCTCCTATTGTGATTGGGACTTGATTGTTGATGCCCTGTTCATGGGAGGGATCTCCCTTCTGACTGACTGTCAATGAGGTTCAACCCAACACCGTTGTGCCAGCTGTTATACAGGTGCTGACAGAACAGCATAAGACACAGCAGGACCAAACCAAAAACACCATGAAAGTCAGCTACACAATTCAACAACAGGGAAGACTAAGAAGAAAAGAGAAGAGAAAGCAAAGCAAAGAAAAAAAGAATACTAGAAGACATGTGACCAAAGACTTAGGGGTTATATAAAGAAAAAGGGAGATGCCCTGGCTGGTTTGGCTCAGTGGATAGAGTGTCAGCCTGAGGACTGAAGGGTCCCAAGTTTGATTCCAGTCAGGGGCACATGCCCGGGTTGTGGGCTCAATCCCCAGTAGGGGGTGTGCAGGAGGCAGCCAGTCAATGATTCACTGTCATCATTGATGTTTCTATCTCTCTCTCTTTCTCCCTTCCTCTCTGAAATCAATAAAGATATATGTATACACTGAGTGGCCAGATTATTATGAATTTGTGCATGGGTGGGGTCTGGCCAGCCTGGCCAGGGGGAGGGGACATGGGCGGTTGGCCGGTCTGCCTGCTGTTCGAACTCCTGGTCGAGGGGACAATTTGCATATTAGCCTTATATTATATAGGATATACACTGAGTGGCCAGATTATTATGCATTCAGAGATCATAAATAATCTGGCCACTCAGTGTGTGTGTGTGTGTGTGTGTGTGTGTGTGTGTGTGTGTGTGTGTGTATATATATATATATATATATATAGAGAGAGAGAGAGAGAGAGAGAGAGAGAGAAAGGGAGAAAAAAAGAAGAAAACTGGCTATATGGAAACAGGAAGGAAGCTAAAAGAACTAGTATAGGAAGAAAAAAGAAAAGAAAACAGAAAATAAATGAATAATAATGAATTTAAAACATATAAATAATGGATATTTTAAGATATAGGTAGGAGAAGTAAAATGGAAAAAATTGAGATCAAAGAGAAAAATAAAATAAGAAAAATTAATAATAACAATAAGAATAGACAAAAATAGAATAGAATCAAAGGAAAGAGAGAAATTAGACATATGCAAGAAAAAAGAGAAGAAAGAAAAAAGGGGAAAAACAAACAAAAAAATCAACTCACTCTCACAAACCATAAAACAAAACCACACACATAATGAAAAACCTTTGGGTCTGCTGTTTTGGGAGCTTGCTGAATTTTGCTCAGATGTAGGTGAATCTGGTCCCTTTGTGTGTCTATCCTGGGCCTCCTAGGAGCTTCTCTGGTGCAGGTCAAAGTGAGTCAATGTCCCTTTCTGGCCCTGAGGTCTGTGAGGTTGGAGCCCCTAATAATCCATTGGGCAGGGACTCCTTAGCCCAGAGCCTGGGTCTGCCTTGAGTCTCATGCCTTGATTATCCCTGTTCTGAGCTATACTCCCTTCTTCCCATGGAGCTGGGCTCTGAGGGGTTATCCTGGTCTTGGCTGGGATGGTTTGATCAGACTCGTGTTGGGGGTGGTGCCAGTAACTTGTAGGAGAGGGGCCCAGGCCCTTCCTCTCCTTCTAATGCCTCAATTTTTTCCTGATTTGCTAGCACCTCCTCTCTGTCCCCTGCAGGGGCAAAGTTTTCTTCCCTGGGCTGTTCCCCCTTGCCTCAGGTCGCTGCAGGTCGGGTCGGAAGCAGCTGTTTTGTGAGCAGGAAAAAGGGGACCTGCCCTACATTCCAGGTGGGCAAGACTGATTCTACTTCCTGGACCTACTGTCCAGCTTCCTTTCTGCTCACCAGCATGAGTTCCTCCATGAAATAGAGCCCCCCTTCAGTGTTGGGTGTGTCCCCCTGAGCTCCACTGGGTGGCCTTTCCCACTGGTCAGAGGAGCTTCCAAGGCTGCACGATCATGGGGTGCTAGTGCTACTCTATCCAGGGACTTCAGCCCCAGGCTTCCACTGCTAAACCCACTCTGCAGTCTCCACAGCCAGTGCCCTTGGAGCCTCCTCTCTCAGTACCAGGCCCTCCCCTCTTACCTACAGATCTGTAGCCTCTTTAATCTCCTCAGGTCCTCAGTTCAATAGGTCCATGTCAAGGGAGGCTACACCCACTTCTTGGCCTTCAGCACAGTCCCTGACCCTGAGCCCTGGTGGTGGAGCAGAGCAGCTGGGCTCTAGTGGGACAGTGGAAGAATAGTAGAGGTGATAATGGGTGAGTACAAGGCAGGGGCTAGAACCCTGCTGGGTCAGTGATGGTTCATAGCGGTGGTACAGAGTCCAGGCTTGGTCCCTTTGGGCGCAGGGATTCAGGCACACAGATGTCCTGCCAGTGTCTGTTGCAGGTTCATGTGCCTGAGTTGTGACCTCTGTGGGTAAACAGGGAGCGGGACTGGGTGCATGTGTGTTCAGGCCCAGGCCACAGGTGAGTTGTGGTGGTGGTGACGCTTGGAACCTACCCAATGCTGCTCCCCCGCAGCCTCCTCCCAAGGAGGACCTTGTAAACCCTTCAAGATGGCGCACTCTCCAAAGTGGAGCTGCGCCCAGGGAGTGGCTCTGGCGGTAGCAGCAGCTCCTTGTGGCAGTGGTGTGAGATCTCACATCTGTCAGCTGCAGGCACGTGGGTCCCACTAATGTTCACTTATGTGTGGGGACTGGGCAGTGTCTGTGGTGGGTGTTGGTTGCAACTTTGATATGGTCCTGGGAACAGGTGAGTGTATCTTCCACCTACTTTGCCACTATCTTGCTCTATTTCCCTCGTGATTCTTAATTCCTCTACTGTGAGTTTGGGATCTGCCCATTTTACAACACATCCCTGCTACCAGTCTAGACGTGGCTTCTTCTTTGTATCCTCATTTATAGGACTTCTGTACAGCTATACCTTACATGGTTCTTAAGGGTGATTGTTCCATAATTTAGTTGTAATTTTAACGTGGTCATGGGAGGAGGTGAGCACAGTGATTTTCTACTCTGCCATCTTGACCGAAAGTCAGATTTTTTTCTGGAGGTTGGCCTGTATTGCTATAAATTTCCCTATTAAAATTGGTTCTGCTGTATTTCATAACTTTGGAATGTTGTGTTTTCATTTTAATTTGTCTCAGTATAATTGATATCTTATTTGATTTGATTTTCTGTTGACCTATTAGTTGGTCTTTTAATTGATTTTTAGATTCATACTGTTATGGTCATTAAGATGCTTGATGTAATTTCAGTCTTCTTAAATATATTGAGACTTGTTTTGTGGCTTAATATGTGATCTATCCTGGAGAAGATTCTATATGCCCTTGAAAGGAATTTGTATTCTGCTTGTGTTTTGTTTTGTTTGTTTGATAGAATGTTCTATAAATAGCTATTAATACTTCTGATATAATGTGTCAGTTGCAGTCAATATTTCCTTTTTGTTTTTCTGTGCGAATGATACATACTTTGGTGTAAAAGTAGTGTTAAAGACTCCTAATATTTTCATAATATTTTTCAATATCTCCCTTTGTATCTGTTATTTACTTTATGTATTATGTGCTTCTTTTGGGATAGATGTTTACAATTGTTATAGCATATTGGATTGATCTCTTTATAATGATTAAAGTGTTTGTCTTTTTTTACAGTCTTTCTTTCTAACTCTAGTTTTTGTGATATGAGTATTACTAGTCCAACTCTCTATTTCTATTTGCATGAAATGGTTTGTTTTTCCATTTCTCCCCTTTCAGTCTGTGTGTCTTTCAGTCTGATGTGGGTCTCTTGCAGGAGTTATATAGATTTTATTTATTCTTTCAGTTACCATATGGCGTTTGATTTTATATTTACTCTATTTACATTTAGAGTAATTCTTGATAGTTAAGTACCTATTGACATTATGTTAATTGCTTTCTATTTCTTTAGTTCTTTTTTTATTCTCTTGATAACTACTTTTACTGTGTGATGGTTTTATTTAGTATTATTTTTAGTTCATTTTTCTTCATTTTTAATGTTATCTATTATAAGTTTTCAGTTTGTGGTCACCATGACGTTTATATACAGTATGTTGAACTGTATGTTTATATAGCCACCTATTTTAAGCTGATATTCACTTAAGTTTAAACATTCTAACATCATTATATTTTTACTAGGGGCCCAGTGCATGAATTCATTCACCTTGAAAGGAACTGTGGGCTGTGAGACTGTGGTGGGCACAGGGGCGGGTCTCAGCCCATCCTCCACACCCCCATCAGGCCCCTGGTCCCCTATCTGCCAGCAGCCCTGCTCCCTCTGCCACCACTCCCATGAACGACGGTGCCTGCCCTGCTTGTACCCACTGATGGTGAGGAGAGATTGGGGCCAGTGATAGCAGCGGGTGTGAGTGGCAGCTGCTTCCCCAATCGCCCCTCAGGAGCAGGGGGAGATGGAGAAGCCCTGGAGGGGCGATCAGGGCTGGCAGCTGCCACTCGCACCCACAGACGGTGCTGAGGGATCAGGGCCAGTGCCAGGCGCCAGCAGCAGGTGCGAGCAGCAGCTCTGGCGCTGGCAATGGGTGCAAGTGCCAGGTGGGGCCACCAAGCATAGGAGCAAAGAACTTTCAGTAACCACCAGAGGCTTGCCCTGATGACAGCAACTGGCACCTCGCCTTGGTCTGGCACCCCTGCTTACCTGTTCCACCATCTCGCTGCAGCTGACTCCTACCACATTCCATGCTCTGCAACCTGCTGCTGATGCCCACAATGTTCTGCGCGTGCCCCCTGGTGGTCAGCGCACATGATAGCAACCGGTTGTTTGGTTGTTCAGTTGTTCCGCCTTTTGGTCTATTTACATATTAGCCTTTTATTATATAGGATGTTTTTGACATTATAGTTTACATCTTTTTTATTATGTGTATTCCTTAACTACTTATTTTAGTTATAGTTGATTTTAGTATTTATGTCTTTTAACTTTCATACTAGCTTTTTATTCATCTAATCAACTGCCTGTATTATATACTTGCTTTTACAAGTGAGATTTTTTTCTTTCATAGATTTTCTTATTTCTAATTATGGCTTTTTATTTTCTGTGTAAGGAAGACCCTATAACATGTCTTGCAAGGCCTGGTTAGGGGTGATGCACTCCTGTAGTATTTGCTTTTCTAGGAAATTCGTGACCTTTGCTTTAGGTGGAGATTCTTGATTATAGGATTATTTTTTAATATTTATCATTTTAATTCTATCATCCAATTTCTTTTGGCTTTCAGTTTCTACTGAAAAATCAGTTCATAACTTATGAGGGTTCCCTTATAGGTGACTAGTTATATTTTTTTGCTGCACTAAAGATTCTTCCTTTATCTTTAACTTTTGTCATTTTAATTGTTATATATCTTAATGTGGGTCTTGTGGTGTTTATCTTTATTTGCACTCTCTGTGTTTCCTAGACCTGGATGTACATTTCCCTCTACAGGTTGGGGAATTTTTCAGCCATTATTTTTTCCCAATAAGTTTTCTTTCCCTTTCTCTCTTTTCTCCGCCTGAGAACCCTATAATGTGAATGTCAGTATGCTTGATGTTGTCCCAAATGTCCCCTAATCTCTCCTCATTTTTTAAAATTCCTTTTTCTTTTTGCTATTCTGACTGATTTCCATAATTTTCTTTCAGTTTGCTATTTTTTTGTATTATCTAATCTACAATTGATTTCTTCTAGCTTATTTCTTATTTTGGTTATTATATTCTTAATGTCTTTTTTAAATATTTTGTAACTGTTGAAGTTCTCACTGGATTTCTCCATCTTCTCCAAATTTTTTGAACATGTTTATATAGCTCTAGCTGGAGCTAAATCTGGTTCAGGCATGGGCTGTGGGAATATTGGAAGCAAGCTGTGCCAGGACCATCTTGGCAAACCAGCTGTAGCTGTAGCTAGAGTGGGCACAGGTCGAGGGATGTCTTGGGGTCAAACCTTTTTAGTGCCCAAAGCTGTATCTAGGATAGTCATAGGCTTCAGAAAGTCCTGGTGGCAAGCCACTCCAAGGCCACCTTGACTGGCTTGCTTGAAGCTCTAGCTGGAGCAGGCATTCATTGTATGATGTTTCAGGGACAAGTCATGTCAGAGACCATAGCTGTAGTTGGGAGGGACCCTAAGCCACAGGACATTACATGGACAAGCTGCACTGGTGCCTGGAGTTGTAGATGGAGTGAGTGTGGGCCATAGGAACTTCTGGATGCTACAGCTAGAGTGGGAATAGGCCCAAGAGAGTCCTGTTGGCAAACTGCAGAGCTGGTGTGGGCCTGTAGCCTGGGGCACAACAGTAAGTCCCTGGTGGTGGCTAAAACACCTGGATCATGTTTCTACCTGTGCAACTGAAATGTGTGTGTGTGTTGGGGTAGAGAGGAGGGAAGCAAAAATCACACTCTGAGGCCTCTGAGCCTAGAGAGTGTTCCAGAAATTCCCCTTCTGTTTGGCAAATGATCTAGGGTTTGTAAATGTTGTTATCCCTGTGCAGACTAAGTACTCTTTAAATTACTGTATTTTCACTGTGCCCTAGAGTGGTTGGGTCTGCATGTGGGTCCCTCAGAGATTCTTTCCTATTGCAAGTAGATGTATTGAGGGTGGAATATTCATCATTTCTACCCATTTCTATGTGGTCTCTCTCTTGTTTGTTGTGCAAAAGCTGCTCAGTCAGCCCAGAGCCCCCACCACCCCCCGCCCCAATCAGGGGGAAGAGCTCTGTCTGTAAGTGTAAATTCATTATATCCATAGGAGGAGGTCTTCCTACACTGCTATCTTTGACCCCCTTTTTTCTCTGCTCTTATCTTTGTTATTTTCCCGTTTGTTTTTTTTTCTAGGTTTGGGCTTAGTTTGTTTTTTGTTTGTTTGTTTGTTTTTGTTTCTAGTTACTTAATATGTAAGGTTAGTTTTTAATTTAAGATATTGCTTATTTTTTAATGTAAGTATTTGCATCTACAAATTTCTCTCTTGCACTACTTTCACTGCATTTCCTAATTTTAACATGTGTTCTGTTTTCATTTACCTCAAAATATTCTCTGTTTTTTTTTTATGATTTCTTCTTTGGTTCATTGGTTATTCAAGAGTATGTTGTTTAATTTGTATATATTTGTGGATTTTATAATTTTCTCATACTAATTATTTTAATTGTGTTCCATTATGATTGAAAAAGATACTTTGTGTGGTTTTAATCTTATTGTAAAAATTTTTTTTTCAAATTTTTATTAAGGTATATGTGTACATATCTTACCATTGCCCCCCCACCCCACTCCCATATATGCCCTCACCCCCCAATGTTTTGCATGCATTGGTTACTCTTATATGCATGCATACAAGTCCTTCAGTTGATCTCTTATTCCCCCACCTCTCCTTAACCTTACCGCTGTAATTAGACAGTCTGTTTGATGCTTTACTGCCTCTGTAACTATCTTTTGGTTCATCAGTTTATAATGTTTTTCATTATCCCCAAATGAGTGGAATCATGTGGTATTTTTCTTTGATTGACTGGCTTATTTCACTTAGCATAATGTTCTCTAATTCCATCCAGGTGCTTACAAATGGTAGTAATTCCTTCTTTTTTTATGGCAGCATAGTATTCCATTGTGTAGATGTACCATAGTTTTCTGATCCAGTCATCTGCTGACGGGCACCTAGGCTGTTTCCAAATCTTAGCTATTGCAAATTGTGCTGCTATGAACATATGGGTGCATATATCCTTTCTGATTGGAGTTTCTGGTTTCTTAGGATATATTCCTAGGAGTGGGATTACTGGGTCAAATGGGAGTTCCATTTTCAGTTTTTTGAGGAAACTCCATACTGTTCTCCACAGTGGCTGCACCAGTCTGCATTCACACCAGCAGTGCACGAGGGTTCCTTTTTCTCCGCATCCTCGCCAACACTTGTCGTTTGTTGAATTGTTGATGATAGCCATTCTGATAGGTGTGAGATGGTATCGCATTGTCGTTTTGATTTGCATCTCTCGGATAACTAGTGACTTTGAGCATGTTTTCATGTGTCTCTTGGCCTTCCTTCTGTCTTCTTTCGAAAAGATTCTATTTAGGTCCTTTGCCCATTTTTTTATTGGATCCTTTATCTTCCTTTTATTAAGTTGTATAAGCTGCCTGTAGATGTTGGAAATTAAACCTTTATCAGTGATACCAATTGCAAATATGTTCTCCCATACAGTGGGGTTTCTTGTTGTTTTGTTGATGGTTTCTTTTGCTGTGCAAAAGCTTTTTATTTTGATGTAGTCCCATTTGTTTATTTTCTCTTTGGCTTCCATTGCCCAAGGGGCAGTATCGCTGAAAAAGTTCTTTTGGCATATGTCTGAGATTTTGCTGCCTGTGGATTCCTCTAGTATTTTTATGGTTTCCCGTCTT
This sequence comes from Plecotus auritus, assembly GCF_963455305.1. NCBI lineage: Eukaryota > Metazoa > Chordata > Mammalia > Chiroptera > Vespertilionidae > Plecotus > Plecotus auritus. Next base: position 58,434,676 of record NC_137784.1, on the reverse strand, counting down.
ATATTTAAGTCCTGTATCCATTTTGAGTTTATTTTTGTGTATGGTGTAAGTTGGTGATCTAGTTTCATTTTTTTGCATGTATCTGTCCAATTTTCCTAACACCATTTATTGAAGAGACTGTCTTGACTCCATTGTATGCTCATGCCTCCTTTGTCAAATATTAATTGCGCATATTGGTTTGGGTCGATATCTGGATTCTCTATTCTATTCCATTGATCTATATGTCTGTTCTTGTGCCAGTACCAGGCTGTTTTGAGGACAGTGGCTTTGTAATACAGCTTGAAATCTGGTATTGAGATCCCTCCTACTTTATTCTTCCTTCTCAGGATTGCTGTGGCTATTCGGGGTCTTTTTTTATTCCAGATGAATTTTTGTAGAGTTCTTTCTCGGTCTGTGAAATATGCTGTTGGTATTTTAATGGGGAGTGCATTGAATCTATAGATTTCTTTGGGTAGTATGGACATTTTGATGATGTTGATTCTACCAATCCATGCACATGGTATGTTCTTCCATCTGTTTACATCTTCCTCTATCTCTTTTTTCAGTGTCCTGTAGTTTTCCGCATATAGGTCTTTTACCTCCTTGGTTAGGTTTATTCCTAAGTATCTTAATTTTTTTGGTGCGATGGAAAATGGGATTGCTTTTTTAGTCTCTCTTTCTGTAAGTTCACTGTTGGTGTATAGAAATGCCATAGATTTCTTGGCATTAATTTTGTATCCAGCTACATTGCCGAATTCACTTATTAAGTCTGTTAGTTTTTTGATGGAGTCTTTCGGGTTTTTTATGTACAATATCATGTCATCTGCAAATAAGGACAGCTTTACTTCTTCTTTTCCAATTTGGATGCCTTTTATTTCTTCTTCTTGTCTAATTGCAATGGCTAATACTTCCAGTACTATGTCAAACAGGAGTGGTGAGAGTGGGCATCCTTGTCTTGTTCCTGTTCTTAGGGGAAATGGTTTTAGTTTTTGCCCATTGAGTATGATGTTAGCTGTGGGTTTATCATATATAGCTTTTATTATGTTGAGGTATGATCCTTCTATTCCCACCTTGTTGAGAGTTTTTATCAAGAAAGGGTGTTGGATTTTGTCAAATGCTTTTTCTGCATCAATTGATATGACTATGTGATTTTTATCTTTCAATTTGTTTATGTGATGTATCACATTTATTGATTTTCGGATATTGTACCATCCTTGCATTCCTGGGATAAACCCTACTTGGTCATGGTGTATGATCTTTCTGATGGACTGCTGGATCCAATTTGCTAGAATTTTGTTGAGGATTTTGGCATCTACATTCATGAGGGATATTGGCCTGTAATTCTCCTTCATTGTGTTGTCTTTATCTGGTTTTGGTATTAGGGTGATGCTGGCTTCATAGAAAGAGCTTGGAAGTGTTCCTTCCTCTTGAATTTTTTGGAATAGTCTGAGGAGGATAGGTTTTAGTTCTTCCTTGAATGTTTGGTAAAACTCTCCTGTGAAGCCGTCTGGCCCAGGGCTTTTGTTTGCCGGAAGCTCTTTGATGACTGCTTCAATTTTTCCATAGTTACTGGCATATTGAGCTGTTTAGATTCTTCTTGATTGAGTTTTGGAAGGTTATATTTTTCTAGGAATATGTGCATTTCCTCCAGGTTGTCCAGTTTGTTGGAATAGAGTTGTTCGTAGTATTTTTTAACAATCCTTTGTATTTCGGTTGGGTATGTTGTTATTTCACCTCTTTCATTTCTGATTTTGTTTATTTGGGTCCTCTCTCTTTGCTTCTTGGTGAGCCTGGCTAGAGGTTCATCAATCTTGTTTATCCTTTCAAAGAACCAGCTCTTCGTTTTGTTGATCTTTTGTATTGTTTCTTTGGTCACTATGTCGTTTATCTCTGCCCTGATCTTTATTATTTCCTTCCTTCTGCTTACACTGGGCTTTTCTTGTTATACTTTTTCAAACTCTTTGAGTTGTTGGGTTAGGTAATTTATTACCATTGTTTCTTGTTTTTTGCAGTAGGCTTGTAGAGCTATGAACTTCCCTTTCAAGACTGCTTTCGCTGTGTCCCATAGATTTTGGATTGTAGTGTTTTCATTGTCATTTGTTGCCATGATGTTTTTTATTTCTTCTTTGATCTCTCTGGTAACCCAGTCATGGTTTAATAGCATGTTGTTTAGCCTCCATGTGTTTGATTTCTTTGGGTTGTTTTTATTGTAGTTGATTTCCAGTTTTATGCCACTGTGGTCTGAGAAGATGCTTGATATGATTTCTATCTTCTTGAATTTGAAGAGACTTTGCCTATGTCCCAACATATGGTCTATCTTTGAAAATGACCCATGTGCACTTGAGAAGAATGTATATTCTGTGGCTTTGGGGTGAAATGTTCTGAAGATGTCAATTAATTCCATCTGGTCTAGTGAGTCATTTAGGATTGATGTTTCTTTGCTGATTTTTTGTTTAGAGGATTTGTCCAATGGTGATAGTGGGGTATTAAAGTCTCCTAATATGATTGTATTGCTGTCAATCTCTGCCTTGATATCCTCCAGGAGTTTTTTTTTTTTATGTCTTTGGGTGCTCCTGTATTGGGTGCATATATGTTTACCAGAGTTATTTCTTCTTGTTGGATTGCTCCCTTTAGTATTATGAAGTGTCCTTCCTTATCTCTTGTTATGTCCTTCAGTTTGAGATCTAATTTGTCAGATATAAGTATTGCTACCCCAGCTTTTTTTTCCAGTTCCATTTGCCTGGAATACCTTTTTCCATCTCTTCACCCTCAGTCTGTGTGCGTCTTTTTTTCTGAGGTCGGTTTCTTGTAGACAGCAGATATATGGGTCATGTTTTCTTATCCAGTCCATTACCCTATGTCTTTTGATTGGGGCATGTAAACCGTTTACATTTAAAGTTATTATTGATAGGTACTTATTTGTCGCCATTCCTATTCTTTACACCTGTGTTCCTTCTTTGCTTCCTATTTCTTTTTTTTTTACAGCAGACCCTTTAGCATTTCTTGCATTGCTGGTTTGGTGGTAATAAATTCCCTTAGTCCTTTTTTGTCTGTGAAGCTCCTGATTTCACCTTCAATTTTGATTGAAAGCCTTGCTGGGTACAGTATTCTTGGATTCAGACCCTTCCTTTGCATGACTTTGTATATTTCATTCCATTCCCTTCTGGCCTGATGAGTTTCTGTTGAGAAATCAGTTGCTAGTCTGATGGGGGTTCCTTTGAATGTAACTTTCTGTCTCTCTCTTGCCGCTTTTAAGATTCTTACTTTGTCATTGGTGTTTGCCAATTTAATTATAATGTGCCTTGGTGTTGGTCTTTTGGGGTTCATTTTTCTTGGGACTCTGTGAGCTTCTTGGATTTGTGTGGTTTTTTTCTTTTCTATATCAGGGAAATTTTCTGTCATTATTTCTTCAAAGAGGTTTTCTATTCCTTGCTCAGCTTCCTTTCCTTCTGGAACACCTATTATGCGGATGTTGTTTTGTTTCGTGTTGTCCCAAAGTCCCTTAGGCTCTCCTCCTACCTTTTAATTTTTTTTTCTAGAAGTTGCTCTACTTGGGTATTTTTTCCCATCTTGTCTTCTAGCTCACTGATGCGGTCCTCTGCTTCTTCTAGTCTACTCTTGATGCTTTCTATTTAGTTCTTTACAGCAGCGATGTCATTTTTCATTTCTTCTTGGTTCTTCTTCATTTCCTCTTGGTTCTTGCTCATATTGTCGAATTTGTCTTCCATTCTTTTCAGCCACCTTATGACCATTTCTCTGAATTCTTTTTCTGGAAGGTTGCTTGCCTCCATTTCGTTTACTTCCTTTTCTGGTGATGCCTGCTTTTCTTTCATATGCAGGCTGTGTCTTTGTCTCCCCATGGTCTCTCTTCTCTGGGTGTCTGGTTATGTAGTTCTCTCTCTCCTGCGCTGATTTAAAGGCACAAAATATAGCACTACCAGGTACAACACACAAGGCACTGAACAGTAATGTGTTCACGATATTAATAACCTCCAATAAAGGTGACCACCTGAGAAAGGCAAATTAGGGGATAGGAGAGAAAGATGAAGAGGAAAAAGAAAGGAAGAAGAAGAAGAAGAAAAAAGGAGTGTCAAAATGAAATTGGGAAAAGGGAAAAAAAGATGAAAAAAAAGTAAGAGAGACAAGAAAGAGACTAAGAGAGAAAGGGAAACAGACTATATATATTGGGGATAAAACTCTAATAGAACAATCACTTATCCCAGCAAATTCCAGCAACAAGTACCTGGGGATTAATACAAACTACAACACCAACTAATATTGAGTGAGGCAAGGGAAAACAGAAGCACTAAACAAACAAAAAAATAAACAAAAGAAGAATAAGCAAAAGAATCTCACAAAAAAGCATAAAAATTCTATATAATCTACATTCAAGTGAACAACAACAAAAGGACAGAGAGAAAAACAATTTTTGGATAGTTAAGACAGCGAAGAGAGAGGTGTGTATGGACTTGGAGCAGGGGATTGGAGATTGGATATATAAGTAGGGTGAAATTTTAACGGGAGTAAACAGAAAGATTAGGGAAAATCTAAAGCAGGAAAGGGGTAAGATAAACAGGACACCGAAAAGGGAAAAGTGAGGAAGAGAGTCATGGCCTAAAGGTAGAGTTGAGATAGAGTAAAATGATGCTAAAGTAAAGATAAAAATAGAATGTAGAACACTAATCCCAAAACAAAATGAAGAGAAAATAAAATGACACTTAAAAAAAAAAAAGGTAAAATAGCAGTAGTAATAATACGGATTGAAAATAAAAATGTAATAATTAAAAAGGTAAAATCAAATGAGGAAAAAATAAAAAAAATATTTTCTTGAGTAAAAGATGCAAAAAATGAAAATAAAAAAATAAAAAATAAAAATAAAATGTGGAGTAGTGAAGGTCATTCACTTCCTCTGTAGTTCTGTTTGGCATGCCTGTTTCTGAGTCCGGACAGTATTGCAGTTCCCTGCGTTCCACTGCTCTTCAGTGATGTAAGCCAGTGCTGATTTTAAGCAGGCGGTGTGTCTTAATTCGTATTCCTTTATTTTTGATTACACAAGAGTCAATTTGTGATTCAGCCCCTGGGTGGCAGTGTTTCTGGATTGACTTCCGGGTTTATCAATGGCCTCTCTAGGGAGTGTTAGAGCCTTCTTTCCCTGTGGCACTCACTACCGGTTTGTGGGAGTGGGCTGCCTCAGAGCTGCTCTCTGATGGTCACTCTCTGCTCCAATCCCCAGGTTCCAGAAAAACAACTTTCCCCTGCAGTCTCCCAGGGTGTCCCCAACTGGGTGATCCTATGTATTGGGCTTAGTAATCAGAAGCAAGAATTTCAAGAGGAAAAAGCCCAAGTGTGCGCACTCCATGGCTGTGCGTAAGTCTAGCACACCCCTGAAATTCTTAGGGTGTCCCTGCACGTCAGATCAAAATGGGTTGCTTTTTAGAGAGCCCTTCTGTTAGCAGCTCTGAAGACTCCCTTCCACATTCACAGATCACGCCAGCACCAACAGCCACGGATTTTTCTAGGCACAGACTTCCCTGGTCCTCCAGCTCCCACAAAACGCGTGTTCCTCTATCGCACTGGGACCAGAGACCTCACCTTATCCCAGGCGAAATCTGACCTTTCCGTGGTGGAGTGTAGAGCTCCTCTGAACCCGTGTGTTTGCGCCAATTGAAGAGCGTTGTTCTGGGGCTCGCAGCTGTTCCATGGGTGCCGCAGTTGTGGATTTTCAGGCTTCCGATAAGCTCCGCTTTCAGGTTCCAGATGGCGCAGACTCCGCGTCCAAGCCTGCAGCTCCGGGAGGGGACCCAGCCGCAGTGGGAGCTGCCAGGTCAGTGGAACCCCGTCTAGCAGTCCCCCACCTTCTTCTGGGGTTCAGCTGTCCCCCAACTTGCCAACAAACACTCCTAGTGCGACCCTCAGCTGTTCTTTCTTTCTGCTCTGGGACAAGGCTCAGAACAGGTCTGTCTATTCCGCCGCCATTTTTCCTCTCTGTAAAATTTTTTAGGAGTTGTTCTGTGACCTAGCATAAGCTCTATTCTCACTAAAGTTCTATGTGCACTTAAAAATATGTTTTCTGTTGCTGTTGGGTAGAGTATTTTACATATGTGTGTTAAAAATTCCAATAAGTTTATAATGTTTTTTAATACCCTATTTTATTATTGATCTTCTGTTTGGTTTTCTATACATTAATGAAAGTGGAGTATTCTACATATAAGTGAAATCATATGGTATTTGTTTTTCTCTGACTGATTTATTTCACGTAGCATAATACCCCCTAGGTTCTTCCCTGCTGTTGCAAAAGGTAACATTTCATTCTTTTTCATGGACAAATAATGTTCCATTGTATATATGTACCACAGCTTTGTTTTGTTTTTATTCATTGTCTATTAATGGGCACTTGAGTTGCTTCCATATCTTGGCTATTATAAATAAGCTGCAATAAACATAAGGATGCAAATATTTTTTTGAATTAGTGTTTTGGGTTTCTCTGGATATAAAGAACAACGTAAACAAACAAAATAGAAACAGACTCATATACTAGGTGTACCAGTTAATAATGCGAATTTTTTCAATAGATGGAGTTACACATATGTTGATATATATATATATGCGATTTTATATGTATGCTATTTTTTTGTATTGACAACAAGCTTCAAAACTTCATATGTCAAATTTGCTGAAGGTGTTAACATTTATAGATATTTTTACACTTAAAAATGTTGAATTTCGTGCCAAAAAAAAAGAGCATTTGTGAGAAGTTATAATACATTACTTGATTTTGAAGAAAAGTGCTGCTGAATACTTTGGGAAGCTTATGGTGAACATGCTCCATCTCAAGATACTTGTGAACGCTCGTTTAAATGCTTTAAAAGTGATGATTTTGATGTGAAAGACAAAGAACGTCCAGGTCAACTGAAAAAGTTTGAAGACCAACAATTACAAGCATTGGATGAAGATGCATGTCAAACTCAAAACAACTTTCAGAAAGATTAAACGTTGCTCAGCAAACAATTTCCTATCATTTACAAGCAATGGGAAAGATTTTAAATGAAGGAAAATGGGTGGCACATCAACTGAACGGAAGACAAATGGAAAACCAAAAAGTTATCAGTAAAATGTTGCTTCAACGGCAAAAAAAAAGTCGTTTTTGCATGAAATTGTGACTGGCAATGAAAAGTGGATTTATTTTGAGAATACCAAATGCACAAAATCATGGGTTGATCCAAGTCAACCATCAACATCAACTGCAAGGCCAAATAACCTTGGAAAGAAGACAATGCTCTGCATTTGGTAGGATCAGGAAGGTGTGGTGTATTATGTGCTTCTAAAACCAGGTGAAACCATTAATACTGATTGCTACTGACAACAATCAATTTGAACCATGCTTTGATCGTGAAACAACCAGAATGCCCCAGGAGACACGGCAAAGTAATTTTGCTTCATGATGACTCACCATCACACACTTCAAAACCAGTTAAAGACACGTTAAAAGATCTTGCTTGGGAAGTATTAACCCACCCGCTGTATTCACCAGATCTTGCTCCTTCAGATTACCACTTGTTCTGATCGATGGCACATGCACTTTCTGAGCAGCACTTCAAAAGATACAAAGAGGTGGAAAATTGGGTTTCTGAATGGTTTGCCTCAAAACAAAAAATGTTCTATTGGGATGGTATCCACAAATTACCTGAAAGATGGGGGAATGTGTAGCTAGCAATGGACATTACTTTGAATAAAGCACTTTTGATGTTTCTCTTGAAATTATCATGTTTTCTGTGATTACAAAACCCGCATTATTAACCAGTACACATGGTATATAGAGAACAGACTGATGGTTGCCAGAGGGGAGGGCTTTGGAGGACTGTGTGAAAAAGGTGAAGAGATTGAGCAGTACAGATTGGTAGTTACAAAATATAGAGATGTAAAAGGACAACATAGGAATTATAGTCAATAATCCTATATAATAAAAGGGTAATACGCAAATTGACCCTACTGGTGGAATGACTGGGAAACACCAGTCACTATGATCCACACTGACCACCAGGGGGCAGACGTTCAATGCAGGAGCTGCCCCCTGGTGGTCAGTGCACTTCCACAGGGGGAGCACTGCTCAGACAGAAGCTGGCTCATGGCTGGCCAGTGCAGCGGTGGTGGCGGGAGCCTCTCCTGCCTCCACTGCAGTGCTAAGGATGTCCGACTAATGGCTTAGGCCCGTTCCCTGCAGGGAGTGGGCCTAAGCCATTAGCCAGACATCCCCTGAGGGCTTCCGGGCTGCCAGAGGGATGTCTGACTGCCAGCTTAAGCCTGATCCCCCAGGGAGTGGGCCTAAGCTGGCAGGTGGACATTCCTTGAGGGGTCCCAGACTGCGAGAGGGTGCAGGCCAGGCTGAGGAACCCCCCAAGTGCACAAATTTTCATACACCGGGCCTCTAGTCTATATAAATAAAAGCCTATGTGACCGTTATGACCAAATGACCAGTTGCTATGACATGCACTGACCACCAGGGGGCAGATGCTCAATGCAGGAGATACCCCCTGGTGGTCTGCGTGCTCCCACAGCCAACCTCCCACTACTGGCAGCTGGCCAACCTCTCGCAGTCCCTCCTACCGGCTGGTCCTCCCCTCAGCTAAAGTTCCGGGCACCAGAGAATCTGGGTTTGGGAAGCCTATAGAAGAGCGATCCTGATGCTAATTGAGATAGAGTAGCAGCTCAGAGGGGGCAGAAGGGGCAAGGCAGCAGCCTAACTGCAAAGACATAAAGTAAGCACCATCTTACCTCTACCACCACACCGTGCTGCTCGCCCTTCTGCCCCCATCAGCCACTTCTAGCTCGGCCATGCCTTTCCACATTCCCAACTGCTGATTGACTAGCACTCCTATGGTGGTGTGCCATCATTGGCCAAAGTCAGCTACCTATCATGCTTGGGGGTGGAGCCCCAAGAAAATGTGCTGCTGAGGTAGAAGAGATGACCTGTGTGTCTGTCAGCAACTCCGCCCCAGGGAGAGTGAGGTGGCCCAAGTGCAGGCAGCAAAGTAGATCTGTATTTCCACCTCAGAGCATAGCTGGTGTTCAGGCCATTTTGTGGTGCTCTGTCTGTGCTCTTTGCTTGCTGCTACCTCATCACATCTATACAACTAGGTTGGGGCTGCCGGCCAACCTCCTGTGGTCCCTCTCCCCACATACCCCCTGTGCACAAATTCGTGCACTGGGCCTCTAGTATTGTAATAACTATGTATGGTGCCAGGTGGGTACTGGAAATATCAGGGGAACACTTTGTAAAGTATATGATTGCCTAACCACTATACTGTATACTTGAAACTAATACAAAAAATATTAAATGTAGACTCTACTTGAAAATAAAAGAAGGTGGAGTATGGACATTTTTTGTTATGATTGCGTTGCCTCCTATTTCTCCTTTCAATTCTGTCCATAGTTGCTTTATATACTTGGAGTCTTTGATATTAGATGTATATATTTTTATAATTTTTAGAACTTGCTGGGAAATTTACTCTTTTATCATTTTACTAGGGGCCCGAATTCGTGCACCTTGAAAGGAACTGTGGCCCACAAGGCTGTGGTGGGCACAGGGGCGGGTCTCGGCCTATCTTCTGTGCCCCCGCCTGGCCCCTCCCAACACTGTCCCCCAGTCCTCTCTCTGCTGGCAGCCCGACTCCCACCACCACTGCTCCCATGCGCTGATGGCACTGGCCCTGCTTGCACCTGCTGACAGCACTAAGCGATTGGGGCCAGCGCCAGCAGCGGGTGTGAGTGGCGGCTGCTGGCCCCAATCACCCCTCAGGAACAGGGGGAGGTGGAGAAGCCCCGAGGGGCGATTGGGCCAGCAGTCACCACTCACACCCGCTGATGGCACCAAGTGATCGGGGCTGGTGCCAGGTGCTGACAGCAGGTGCAAGTGGCAGCTCTTGCTCCAGCAGCAAGTGCAAGCGCCAGGCAGGACCATGATGTGCGGGAGCAAAAAATTTTCAGTAACCACCAGAGGCTTGCCCCAATGACAGCAACCAGCTTCCTGCCTTGGTCTAGCGCCCCTGCTCACCTGCTCCACCATCCTGCTGCAGCCAACACTGCCATTTTCTGTGCTCCACCGCCTGCTGCTGACGCCCACCATGTTCTGTGCGCACCCCCTGGTAGTTAGCACATGTCATAGTGACCGGTTGTTCAGTTGTTCGGCCATTCAGTCTATTTGCATATTAGGGTTTTATATATATAGACTAGAGGCCTGATGCATGAAATTTGTGCAAAAGTAGGCCTTCCTTCCCCTGGCTGCCAGCACTGGCTTCCCTATGGCACCTGGGACCTGGGCTGGCTTCCCTCCAGCCACCCGCAGGCACCCGGGACATGGACTAGCTTCCTTATGGCTGCTGGCAGGCACCCAGGACCCAGGCTACCCTCTCAGGGCCAGCTTAGTGCAGAAGGACATCTGGAAAGACATCTGGTCTAATTAGCATATGATACTTATTATTATAGATAATACCCTTCTTTTTCTAGTGTGACATAAACCTAATTTAACTATTACTAATATAGCCATCCCTAGTCTCTCTTAGTTACTATTCATATAGAATATTTTTTCATTTTTTCACATTCACCAATGTGTTTTTTTAGCTCTAAAGTGACTCTCTTCTAGACAGCATATTGATGGATCTTATTTTTTTATGTATTATTTCTTTTTTAAAATATTTTTTATTGATTTTAGAGAGAGAGTGGAAGGGAGAGGGATAGAGCAATAGAAACATCGATGAGAAAGAGACATCGATAGGATGCCTCCTGCATGCCTCCTGCTGGGGATCAGCCCTGAAATCTGGGCATGTGCCCTAACCAGGAATCAAACCTGTGACCTCTTGGTTCATAGGTTGATGCTCAACCATTGAGCCACACCAGCCAGGCCATGTATTATTTTTATGTATATATTTCGGGGGGGTGAATTCATTTATATCTTAATCAATCACTGCTTGGAGAGCACTTAAAAGTGCTATTTTATTGCTGAGATATTATTTGATAGTCATATCTTATGACTATTTTGTCCCTCATTTCCTCCTTTATTGTCTTCCTTTGTGTTTAGTTGATTATTTGGAGTGAAACATTTCAATTCCCTTCTCATTTTCTTTTGTGTATATTATATAGATATAATATATATGGTTACAATGAGGGGTTTTATATAATATCCCAAAGATATAATATTCTATTTTAAACTGATAACAATGTAGTTTCAATTTTATACAAAAGCCCTATACCTTGACAGCTCCACCTCCTTTTTGTGTTATAAATGTCTCAAGTTATATATTTATAATTGTGCAATAATCAACAGATATTTATAGTATTTATTGTGCTTTTGTCTTTTAATATTAAGAAAATTAAAAGCTGAGTTAAGAACAAAAGTTACACAATATTGTTTTTTATTTGTCCATATATTTATACTTATTGGAGAACTATGTTTTCATATGGCTTGAGTTAATATCTAATATCCTTTTTTTCATCTTGAAGTATTCCCTTTAGCAGGTCTAGTGTTAGAAAAGTTTGTAAGCTTTTGTTTATATGGGAATATCTTAATTTCTTTCTTATTTCTGAAAGACAGATTTTCTTGACATAAAATTATTGGTGGACAGTTAAACACTTAAAAAAAATAACACCCACTACCTTCTGGCCTGCAAGGTATTTATTTAGAAAATTTCTAATAATTTTATTAAGGTTCCTCTTTATGTCACAAGTCACTTTTCTCTTGCTGCTTTCAAGATTCTCTTCTTGTCTTTAGACAGTTTGATTATAATGTGTTTCAGTGTGTGTGTCATTGGATTTATCCTATTGTGGTTTACTGAGCTTTTGGTATTTATACATCCATATATTTACTCAACTTTTGGAACTTTTGGCCATTATTTATTCAAATAACATTTCAGCTTTCTCCTTCTTCTTCTTCTTCTTCTTCTTCTTCTTCTTCTTCTTCTTCTTCTTCTTCTTCTCCTTCTCCTTCTCCTCCTCCTCCTCCTCCTCCTCCTCCTCCTCCTCCTCCTCCTCCTCCTTCTCTTTCTCCTTCTCCTCTCCCTCCTCCTCCTCTTTCTCCCATAATGTGTATACTGGTCCATTTAACACAGTCCTATAAATCTTTTAGGCTCTGCTTACTTTTCTCCATTCTCTTTTTCATTTTTACTCTTTGGTATTAATAATTGCAAATGACCTGTCTTAAAGGTCACTTTTTCTTTTATCTTCCTGTCTGAGTCTGTTGTCAAATGTCTCTAGTGTTATTGTGTTTTTCAGCTCCAGAATATGTTTGGTTCTTTTTTATAAGATAATTTATATACCACTAATTATAGTCTCATTTTTTATACATTATTTCCTTGATTTCTTTTATCTGACTGTGTTATCCTTGGCTCATTAAGTGTTTTTAAGACAGCTGTTTTAACGTTTTTGTCAAGTAAGACTTAGGTCTCTGTTCCTTAAGGTAAGTTTCTGGAGATTTATTTTGTTCCTTTGAATGGGCTGTGTGTCCTTGTTTCTTCATATGCCTTGAAACCTTTTATGAGAATTTGAAAGGCTCCCTCCTGATCATTTTGCACTGTGCTGGGGAAATGGTTAAGCAAGGGTAAGAAAAAAATTTTATGGACTTTCCCATCATTTTGAGTAAAACTATTTTCTAAAAGTTTGGTGTTTACTTGGTTGTTGCAACTCTGTAACTAGGTTCTGGAGTTCCCACAAAGATACTTTGGTCCATATGTTGTTATTTATTTAGTATTCATTTTGGGAGAGAAGGTCTGAATTTTGTTGGTACTGTATATCCTCTTGTTAACATTATTCTTCCAGGAACATTTCATTTTGAGATCCCTCTTAAAGTCCATTTGCTTTTGGATTAGAGACAGTTCAGAATAAAAGACAAACTAATTCAAGAGATTTATACTGACTTTTTGAAAATGAGCCAGTGATCATTTAGGATTGGTCAACATATAGTTGAGACGTTTTTTCAAGGGCACTTTCTTTATTCTAACACTAGAAATGCAAAGTGTAGGTCTTAGCAGATGTGTAATAGCCATGCACACTTTTTATATTTATGGTTGTCTTCATTGCTTCATCACACTGCCATATTAAACTGTCAATATTAAGCATGCATTCTGTGACCACACTGACAAGGATTCCAAGGGGGTTTATGACAATATCATTTTCTACATCTAGAAAGCTAAATCTTTCCTTGACTCCATAACACTGATCATCTTTTTATTAAATGTTTATGGCTTCTCTCTCTCCTCTAGAATGTAAAATCTATGGTGAAATTGATTTGTTTCTATTTTATCTATGCTCAACTTCAAGTAGTTACAAGAATACCTAAAACATAGAAGACCTAAAAAAGTATCTGCTGTATTGAGCTGGATTGATATCTTCAGTTCTGAGGCCAGCCTTAATATAAGACTCAAAACTGGCTCCTTCCCTTGAATGCTCCAAAAGGCCAGTGCTCAAGAGTGTCAGCTTTATTTACTATGCTATTCTAACACCAGGATCACTAGCTAGATCATATTAGTGAACAATAAATATCTTTCAAAATAATGCATGAAAGAGCATTTGGAAATCATGCAAAGTAATTCACTTGATGAGCAAATAAAAGATAAAAACCAGACACATGTGTCAGTAGATAATGTAAGTGCATCTATATTATAAAAGGCCAGTGGCTGTAATGCCCAAATGACCAAATGACCGGTCACCAGGAGGTGCATGGAGCACCTCTCAGTCCCTCCCCTGTGGCCCACAGGCTCCAATCGCAGCAAGGCGGGTGGTGGGCAGGCGGGGCCATATGGCAAAGAGGGCTTGGGGGATGGGTGCCAGGCGGGCAAGGGCAGGGAGCATGGTGCAGGTCCCCAGGTGGCAAGTGGAGGTGCTCCCGCTGTGGGGGAGGGGTGGGTGTGCATGTGACCAGCAGGGGCGGGGGGCACGCACGGGAAGGTTTTGAGCTGGGAGAGGATTTGAGGCAGAAGATAAAAGCTGTTACTAAGGGAAAAAGCCAAAAGATTTGGAGCAGCCAAGGGCTCAGACATTCAACACCGGGGAGAGAGGAATGGGGACCAGCCAGGCACAAATGAGCGCAATAGGCCCTCTGTGGCGGCAGCAGCAAACGGCAGCTGAGCAGCAAAACAAACCCTAGCTGCCTATGCAGGGCAGGTGAGCAGGGGAGGGGCCGGCAGGGGATGGGCACCCCGGAGCAGGAGGTGGCAGTGGCAGTGGCTCAGGGAGGGGGGAGGGGGACTCTGCTGGCCTTGCTCCCCTCCCTCCCGCCCACTGGGGTGGCACTGGGGGCTGGGCATGTGCAGCACAGTCTTTTAAAAATAAATACCTGCTGGCACTCCAAGGTGCCTCCTGGCACTGGCAGCCCTGCTCCCACCCCCACCTTGCGCGGAGCCCCAAGTGGAGCACCTTGGGTAGGTGTGGGCCGCTCAGCCCCAGGCCCCAGGCCCCATGGAGGTGGAGAGGTTTGTGCTGCAGCCGGTGTAGCAAGGCTAGTTAACTTTGCTGGGAAGGCTGGCGGGGCTCCGGCGTGTTTGGGGGCAGCCTGTTTAGGTCAGGACCCAGTGCACAGTCGCACACAGGTGGTGGGCATGTGCTGGGATCGTGGTGTAGGCATTGTATGGACATTTGTGCATGAAAAGGTGTGCACACACCTTAGTGTGCATAAATGCATCTGTTTCTCAGAAGCATACCTGGAAAGGTGCTTTATCTGTAATAAGCAGTTTTCAAAATGTAATTCAGAGCAAGGGATCTGTAGCAAAAATACGCACACAAGCAAAGGTTTTTGATACTAAACACAAAGCTGCAATTGAAGTGTTTATGCCCAAATGTACTGTGAATCAAACATATGGTGATATTTATCGTCTGGTGGGTCTGTTTGAAAGGTTTGGTCGATCAGTTCTCATTTCACAAAAATAAAATAATGTAACTAAGTGATTACTAAATATATATTTCTAAGGCAAAGTAGTTTACCCACTTTGTGTATTTTTGCATCTGTGTAGCACATCAAGTCTGTTTATAAAGTATAACTTGGATGATGTGACAATATGGTTGAAGAAGGGGGTGTGGCTGATAGATCCTCCCTCCCCCCAACTGGTGGGCGGAGTTATGATGTAACCAGCGTCTGTGTTGGGACATCCCTGAGACATTCAACCACCAATCAGTGCATACCGAGTGCCCTGGGTCCCACTCCTTTCTGTTCCTCCCCTCAAAAGGTGTCTTCACCGCTCCACGTGTTGCTGTTCTCCCAGTCTGCGAGTCAGCCCGGTTGGGTCCCTCTTTCTTCTCCTCCCCCTCCTCTAATCCTGGTTTCTTTACCTCCTCCGTAATGAATCTAGCTTGTTAGTGCAGAATAAACCACCTCTTTAACATGCCTTGGTCTCCAACTCCCATTTCCTGCCCCTCGAACCTTACATCTGGTGCCGAAAACCCGGGTGGGTGCGTGCATCCCATTTGACCTTTCACGGTCCGAGGTGCCCCCCATCCTTCTCTCCTCGTGGCTCAGGATTCTCAGCCTCCTCTCCCTGGCTCGGCAGCGTCAGCGGTAAGTCCCAGCCCATGCTAATTCCTGGTGGTTTTTCCGGCGTCTCTGTCTATAAACTGCGACCTGCGTCAGAGATTGCCTTCCAGGCATAGCCCTCCAGGCCCCTCCAGGAGGGGTTCCGAACCTGGGGAGGCAGTGAAGATGTTCCTGCACCCCTTGGTTCTCCAGCATTTTGGCCTCCGTCCGGACCCCAGGAATTAGAGGAGACGTCCTCTACTGTCCCTCGGGTTCCCCGTTCATAGCCCTGGCTCAAAGACTGGGACACTGGTCCTTGACCTTCACTACCCGACCCCATGAATTGGAATGGGCAATCAAAAATATAAACCTGATCCAAAGACACATCTAGGGTGTCTCCTCACCAATCTGGCTACTTCTGTAACGTGGCATGGCCTCAGTATGAATTGGAATGGGTCCAGATGACCTGAAAGCAGGACTTAACATCCTCACTGACCTCAGTAATTTCTGCCAAAGAGCTGGGAAGTGGCCCAAGGTCCCATATGTCCAGGTGTTTTTTTTCTATCTGCACTCCCGTCCCTCCCTCTGCTCCTTCTGTTCCACAGCCCAGGTTCTCGTACCTCGCAAGAAACCCCCTGAAACCAGTCCTGAGCCCCCTCTCTGTCTCTGACTCTTTCCACCCAGCCGCTCTTTCATTTCCACCCCTCTTGCTCCCGCCGCCCCATCTTCTGCTCCCTCTCTTCTCTTCCTCCTCTTCCTTCTCTGCTGCTGCCCCTTTCTGGGCCACCCCTTTCCCAGCTGGCAGCCACCGCTGCGGGAGCCACTGTCGCTACAGCGCGAGAGCCGCTGGCCCGCAGTGCCATCAGCCGCTCTAAACAGCTAAGTGAGATTTCTGTTTTGGGTTGCTCTTCCCTTGTGTATTGTGAGCAGCCGCCATGTTGGCTGCATGGCTTGCTGTTCCCATGGGGGCTGCCATCTTGAAATGGCAAGTCCCACTCCCCTCTGGCAACATGGCCTGCCGGTCCCATGGGGGCCACCATCTTGAAATAGCAATTCCAACCCCTCTCTTTAAATGGTTACTGAGGCCTGGTGTGGCCGCCCACCACCACGCTCCTCCTCCTCCTTCTGCCCACGGCCCATGGCCCGCTGCCTGCTCTGCCACCCCCTCCCCTAATGCCTTCTCAGACCCAGGTCTGAGATCCAAATATGGCATTTAAGGTTTTAATTCCTGTGAGGAGCAGGCAGAGTAAGCCCACCTTAGACAAAAGGTGAATCTACAAACCAAAGCCTTGGTAGTAGCTCTGAGGCTGACGGCAGCCATGCATGGTCCAAAGGGGACTGCGCATGGTGGGGGTGCAACGAGAGGATGAACGCCACCAGGAAGCTGCTTCAAGTGCGAAATGAAGGCCACTGGGCAAAGCAGTTCCCCGGCCCCTGGCTCCAACCAAGCCCTGCCTGGCATGCAGTAAAAGTGACTGCCCCTGGAAAAGTGACAGACCCTATGTGTCTCAGCGCAGAGGGGCCGCCCTTCCAGGTTATGACCCACCACTGGCCATGCTGGGACTGGCTGAAGACTGAAGATGCCCGGACTCAACGATCCCCATCACCCTCGCTGAGCCCAGGGCAATGCTCAAGGTAGTGGGTAAGCAGGTCTCCTTTCTGGTTGATACGAGGGCTGCCTTCTCTGTCCTGCCCTCCTTTTTCTGGGCCACTCTTTCCTTCCACAATCTCGGTCATGGGTATTGATGGCAAATCACCCTTTAATGCTCTGAAAACTGCTCTGGCCTCAGCGCCTTCTCACCCCGCCCTCTCCCCCACTCCACTCTTCCTAGAGAACAACTTTCTTGCTGGCACAGTCTTATCAGAAACTTAGATCTTTATCTCTAGGAAAAAGTGGCACTTTTAAATTCAAGCAGCTAGAGGCTTGGAAACAGGCTTCAGGGCTTGTTCCCTCATCCCCTTGCCTTTTCTAAATATTTTAAATAGCATACAATACTGAAACATTAATTGCCAGACATCTTTAGAAATATTTAATGGAAGGTATATTGAAAGAAAGAAAGAAGTTCTAAAGTTAACTGTTGACAAGAATTGTAAAAGGACCCACTCACCTGGAAGTTCCTGTCCCAGGGGTTCAGAGACAGTCCTCATCTCTTTGGCCAGGCCTTACCCAGAGACCTCCGACAATGCTCGTTAGAACCCAGCACTCTTCTCCAGTATGTAGATGATCTCCTTCTCTGCAGCCCCTCCCTGGACATGTCTCAGAGGCATACAGCTGGCCTCCACTGGTAGGATTCTTCCACCATCGGGTCCCAAACTTTGCTCTCATAGCTAAGCCCCTATACCAGGCCACTAAAGAAACACCAGTAGGCCCCCTCTCCTCACCCTCCCTCATTCACCAGGCTTTTTCTAAGCTCCGGGATACCCTTCTGGCATCTCTCTCTCTCTCTCTCTCTCTCTCTCTCTCTCAGACTTCTCTAGGCCTTTCCAACTATTTACTGATGAAAGACAGGGAATAGCTATGGGGGTACTCACCCAGCCTCTAGGGCCAGACTTAACCCCCGTAGCCTACCTGTCCAGACAGCTTGATCCCATGGTTCGGGGATGGCAGCCCTGCCTCCGGGCTCTGGCTGCAGCCACCGGTCTCACCAAGGAGACCCAGAAGATCTGCCTCCAGCAACCCTTACAGGTGTTCCCCACCCATAGGCTACAGGATCTTCTGTCCCACCAATCCTTATCTCTCCTTGCCCTCTCTCGCATGCAGGAACTCCATCTCCTGTTCCTTGAGAATCCTGACATCTCCCTGACCCAGTCCCCAGCCCTGAACCTGGCCACTCTCCTTCCCACTGCCTCCACCCAACCTGCGGCAACACACTCCTGTCCCAAGGTCATCGAGGCCCTCACTCAACCTTGGGCGAGACTCTCATATTTTCCTCTCTCTAATCCTGACTTAACTAAACTACATATACCCTACTGCCCACAATCATCGGGTAAGATCGAGATGATCAACGGCCTCTTTAAAAGACCATCTAACTAAACTCTCTCTAGAAATTTGCAGCTCCTGGCCGGACCTCCTGCCCATGGCCCTGACTGGAATCCGGGCTACACCAAGGAGCCCCACCTTCTTAAGCCCTTTTAGAACTCTTATATGGGAGACCCTTCCTTACTGACCCTCCTCTCCTGGCTACTTATCTTCCATACCTGCCCTTACTCAGGCAACTGCTCCAGAAACATGCTGTTAGGTTTCTGCCTCATCCAGAATCAGCCCACCAAGACTCCTGAGGACCAGCCCTCCAGCCAGGGGACTCAGTCCTCCTCAAGAACCTTACCCCCAGGTTATATTTCAGCTCCAGGCCCAGAAAAGCAGCAAAACCAGACAAGTGACGCTGTGGCAGCCTCAGGACCAGCTTTTACCTGCCAAGTGACTCAACAGGATCGCTCTTGAGACTTCACCAACCAGTCCCTTGGGGAAATCATGCTTCTGCACCCCTCATCCAGCACGGAAAACACTCCCTGTTTTTCACTCACTTACCCCATGGCTCCTCCCATCATTAGGCCCACTGATATATATTCGTTTAATTTTGCTCTTTGGTCCCTGTCTCATGTGCTGTTTCACTAGTTTTTTGCAGAACAGAATGCAGGCATTCACCAACCAGAAGGTGGGAGAGATTTCTCTGGCCTTGAATTCAGAACCTAGAGATACCTATGTCACCAGAATGCTTGAGACCCCGGGTAGATGCCCCTGACGACACCCCCTCTCAGCAGGAAGTAGCTACGGAAAATGGACCTTCACCCCTTGACCTTGCCCGGACTCTCAATTTTTTTTAATATCACCAAAAGCCTGGAATGATAGATCCTCCCTTCCCCCAAATGGTGGGCGGAGTATGACGTAACCTGCATCTGCTGCCGGGACATCCCCGAGACATTGAATGACCAATCAGTGCGTGCCAAGTACCCTGGGCCCCACCCCTTCCCATTCCACCCTGGGCCCCATCCCTTCCTGTTCCTCCCCTCAAAAGGCATGTTCACCGCTGCATGTGTTGCTGTTCTTTCTCTCAGCGAGTCAGCCCAGCTGGGTCCTCCTTCTCCTCCTTCTCCTCTAATCCTGGTTTTTCTATCTCACTCATTAGTGCAGAATAAACTTTCTCTTTTAACATGCTTTGGTTTCTGACTCCCGTTTCCTGCACCTCAAACCTTACAAGTAACAACTAAATTTCAATAGGAAGAGTGAACTAAGTGACATTTCAACTAATCCTATTCCCATGCCCCAGTATCCAACTCTGTGGTAGCATTAAATTCTAACAGCCTGCAATCACAGTGAAAAACAGCAGCCTGACAGCCACCAGAAGGAGCAGAAAGGGCATGGGCCTCCTGCAAAGCCTCATTCCGAGAGACTTGCCATTATTTGATCTGTCTGGGAGTTCCCTGAAAGATCACCTCATTTGCATGGCTGTCTGTATTTGGACTGACTCAGACCTTTCCCAGTTTCAAATGCCTTTGGCAAGGAGACTTTTGTAAAAAACATTTTGAGGCTATTGAACACTGCAGCTGCTTCAGGCAGTGGATAACACTCGGGGGCAAACAATAGCTGAACCAAAACCTTAAAATGAATAAATGGGTAATAAGATGTCCTGAGGACTTTGAAAAGCTGTGACATATCCTTACAAGATCAGTAAGCCAGGCACATTCCCATGGCATGCTCTTGAAAGACCCAAGAAAGTCCTAAGCTCTCAACTGTGGCTTATTTGAGGCTCTGTGCAAGCAGAAATGAAAGCTAAGACCAAGTTGACAACTGCCTGGCTGAGTGTTGAAGGCATGCCCACCATAAACACAGAGCCCTGTGGCAATGACTGGGAGATGTTAACAGTTACAGGCACTTAAAGGCATCTCTGCTCAATCATTAGTTTAACCACTAAGCTAACCAAGCAGTGACTTCAGTGTCCACACACATCAGAGGATAGTGACTTTACACAAGTAGTTCAGAGAGGTCACTAAACAAATAATTGGCAACAAGAATACCCACAACATACATCTACAACAAAAACCTGGAAAGGGGAAAGAATCTAAATTGCAGAGTTACCATATTTTATTATTTAAAATATCCAGCTTTCAACCAAAACCTATCAGACATGTGAAGAATCAAGAAAGTATCAGGACATACATAGGATGTCTAGACATTGGACATACTAGACAGAAACTTTAAATCAGCTATTGCAAACATGTTCAAACAGCTAACAGAAACCATGTTTTATGAATCAAAGGGACAATGACTCATGAAATAGAGAATTTCATCAAAGAGATAGAATTTATTTTAAAAATAACAAGTAGAAACTCTGCAGCTGAAAAGTATAATGACCGCAATTTAAAAAATCACGAGAGAGGCTCAAATTGAAAGAGAGAAATTGAAACTGGCATGAGAAAAAATTGTCCAATTTGGAAAGTAAAGCCACTTGAGATTGTACAATCTGAAAGAAAAAAGAATGAAGTGAAATGAACAGAGTCTCAGAGGCCTTACAGAACATGATTAAGCACACCAACTTATGTTTGTTGTTATGCTGTAAACTATGCTTGGTACTTTGCATACATGTCTCTCTTAAACATAATGATAGTCCCTGAAGGGAAGGAGAGGGAAAAGGGGAGAAGAAAGAATATTGGAAAAATATAATGACCTCAAACTCCCCAAATTTCATTAAAACTATTAATCTACTCAAATAAAAAGCTATGCAATTCCATGGAGGATTAATTCAAGGAGATCTGCACCTGGAAACAGCTTAGTCATACTGCTCAAAGTCAAAGATAATGAGAGAATATTGAAAGCAAGGAAATAACAAGCAGCTCATCCCATTCAAAAGGTCCCCAGTAAGCTTAACAACCAAAGTCTCATCAGAAACCATGGGGAACAGAAGGTAGTTGGAAGTCATATTAAAAGTGCTGAAAGCAAAAGACTTTCAAATAAGAATTCTGTATCCAGCAAAACTATTCTTCAAAAATGAAGGTGAAATAAAGCCATCCTATATAATAAAAGACTAATATGCAAAACAACCGAACTGCAGAACAACCGGTGGAACAACTAGTCGCTATGATGAGCACTAACTACCAGGGGGGAGATGCTCAACGCAGGAGCTGCCCCCAGCCTGCAGGCCCCAGGCCAGCCAAGGTGGGTGCCAGCAGGGGTCCCCTGATTGCCCCACCGGTTGCCCCACAGAAGGAGGCAAGCAGCGGCAGTGGCGGGGGGCAGGGCCGGCAAGTGGGCAGCACCAGGCTTGCCAAGGCGGGTGCCAGCAGGGGCCCCTGATTGCCCTGCTAGTTGCCCCACAGATTAGCCCTGATCGCCAGCCAGGCCTAGGGATCCTACCTGTGCACAAATGTCATGCACCAGGCCTCTAGTTCTCAGATAAAGAGAAAATGAGCAAATTTATCACCAGCAAATCTGCCCTACAAAAAAAAAAAAAATGTTAAGGGGGAAATCCCAAAAAGACACTAGACTCTAGTGTGGATTTGGGTTACTCTCTAATGACTAGAGTGTAACTCAAATCCACACGAAGAAATAAAGGGCATCACTAAAGGTAATTATGCTGGCATTTATAAAAGACAGCATAAATGTACTGTTGTTTGTAACTGTTTTATGCCTTTATGTAATTTAAAAGACAAGTACATAAAGCAATAATTGTAAACTGTCTGGATGGGTTTAAAAGATATAAAGATGCAATTTTTATGGCAAAAAGAGTACAAACAAGCTGAAGGGTCCAGAGATATATATGATCAATGTTTGTATATAATATTGAAATTAAGTTGCATATTATATTGAAATTAATCAGGTATTAATCTGAATTACATTCTTTTAAGTTAAGATCTTAATTGTAATTTCTGGGACAACCATGAAGGGAATCATTCAAAAATATAGGAAACAATAAGGGAATGAAATGAATGTAATATATGAGACAAAAATCAATTTAGCACAA
Organism: Plecotus auritus; assembly: GCF_963455305.1. Classification (NCBI taxonomy): domain Eukaryota; kingdom Metazoa; phylum Chordata; class Mammalia; order Chiroptera; family Vespertilionidae; genus Plecotus; species Plecotus auritus. The sequence continues at coordinate 58,412,245 of NC_137784.1, read as the reverse complement.
AACAGCACTTTCAATGGTAAGAGGAACATAAGAACATGATAAAAATAAAACAGCAGGCACAAATCCTACCTTATCAGTAATTATATTAAATGTAAATAGAATGAACATGAAAAGGTAATGCAGGTATTGACAGAAGGCCATGCAGATAGAAAGCAGAATGGTGGTTGTCTGGGGCTGGGCAGAGAGAGGGAGAATGGAGAGATACTGTTTAATGGGTACAGAATTTCATTTTGGGAAAATAAAAAAGTTCTGGATATGAAAATGGTGACAGTTACACAACAAGGTAAATGTACTTAATGACACAGAACTGAACACTTAAAAATTATTAAATGTTAAATTTTATGTTATGCATACTCTACAACAACTTATAAAAGGGAGATAAATAGAAAGGTAATCCCTGCTTATTTGCTGGGAAACTTAATATTGTTAATATGGCAGTACACTGCAAACTGATCTACAGAGTCAATGCAATCTCCAACAAAATCCCAGGTGATTCTTTGCAGAAATAAATAAGCTGAAGGAGAAACCTGATTGGTGGTGTTGCTCTTATATCAATCAGGAACAAAAGAGATGCACAGTCCTTAGTTCATCCCAGCTTGATGCCTGTGTTAGTGGCCAGAGCTGTTTCATGACTGAGGCCTATAAAAAAAGGACATAAATAAGCTGAGTTCAAAATCCACCAGGAAATTCAAGGGCCCCAGAATAGCCAAAGCAAATTTGAAAAAACAAGATTAAAGTTGGAGGACTCACGCTTCCCAAATTGAAATCTTATTACAAAACTTCAGCAATCCAGAGAGTCTGGGTTTGGCATAAGGATAGTTATATAGATTAATGGAATAGGATTGAAAGTCCATCAATAAACTTTCACATTTACAGTCAAATTATTTTCAAACAAGGTGTTAACATAATTAACTATACAGGGTAAAGGAGAATGTTTTCAAAAATGATGCTGACACAAGTGGATATCCATGTGCAAAAGAATGAAATCAGACCTGATCTTCAATTCACTCCATAGACAAAAATTAATTCAAAATGGGTCACAGACCCAAATATAAGAGCTAAAAATACAGAACTCTTAGAAGAAAGCATAGTGGTAAATATTCACAACATTTAATTAGACAATAGTCTCTTAGATACAACACCAAAAGCTCCAAAACAAAAGAAAAACAGACATATTGAACTTCATCACATTTTAAAACTTTATTTGCTGCAAATAACATCATCAAAAAAGTTGAAAGAAAACCCACAGGATGGGAAAAAGCATTTAAAAATCACATAACATATAAGGGACTTGGAGCCAGATCATATAAATTAGTTTTACAGACCAATAATAAGATAAATATACTCATTGAGAAATGGGAAAAATATGTGAATAGTCATTTCTCCAAAAAAAATATATTGAAATGGGTAATAAGCACATGAAAAGTCCTTAGAGAAATGCAAATCAAAACCACAATGAGAGACTACACATCCATCAGGACAGCTAAAATTAAAATGACAGAAAATGATGTGTTGTGGAGCATGTGGAAAAATCTGAACCTTCATGCATTGCTGGTTGGAATGTAAAATGATGCAGATTCTTCAGAAAACAGTCTGCCATTCCCTCAAATATGAAACACAGAGTTACCATATAACCAAGAAGTTCCACTCCTTGGTATACATCCAAGGAAAATGAAAATATATATCTACACAAAAGCTTGCATAGAAATGTCCATAGCAGTATTTTTTCATAATACCCCCTAAGGTGGAAAGAGCCCATCAAATGACATTCATCAGCTGATGAGTGAGTAATAAAATATAATATTCCCACACAGTGGAATGTTACTTGGCTATTTAATAATGAATTATTGATACATGGTACAGCGTGGATGAACCTAGAAGACACAATTCTAAGTCAAAGAAGTTAGTCACAAAAGACCACATAGAGTGTGATTCCATTTATATGAAATGTCCAGAAGGGGCAAATCTGTAGATTCAGAAAGCACTTTAACAGTTGCTTAGGGCTCAGGTGAGGTGGTTTTGGGAAAATGGGAATTAACAGATAATGAACATAAAGTATTTAAGTCATGAAAATATTCTAAAGTTTATTATAGTGATGGCTGCAGAGTCAGCATTTACAGAAACAATGTCAAAAGAATGGTGGAGTGTATTACAATTCCCCACTGTCAATTTTTCTTCCATTTCCATGAAACTTAGGGGGATTTTTCGACAAGGAAGATGGCAACCAGCAGGAGGGTAGGGAGGGAGAGAGTGTGAGAGAGTTAGGGAGTGATAGAGGAGTGTGTGGACATGTGTGGTGTGTGTGTGTATGAGCTAGGGACAGTTAGATTTTGCAGGTCTCCCAAGGGGCTGTCAAACCAGGCAGTGTTAGAAGATGGAGCCATGCTCCTAACGCGGACACTCTGGAGCAGCCATCACGGGCACAGAGACTATGCCATCTTGAGAAACACAGCTGCTTGAGACTAGGATCCTGGCCTCAGCACCACCCAGTCTGGTCTCAGACACAAACCAGGACCCTGCAGCCACTGGGGACAGAGACCTGTGACCATAGCGGCAGACCCACAGACACCAAAAATCCAGAAATCCTGGCTGCAGATTTCTGTGAGTCACACAGCCTATCCCCCTCCCCGCAGGCTTGCAGGCAGTGCCATAGAAACTGATAGATCCGCTCCTTGCAGGGGCCGCAATGCCGCCACAGGAATTTGAACCTGGGAGCATGCAGACACTTGGAACCTGTTCCCCGCAATGCAATCAGGTGACCAAACCCCAAGCCCATGCAGGGCGGCAGTGCCACCTGACTTCGATTCTGGGCAAGCACACACAGAAGTCTGTTTTCTGCAGCGCAGGAGCAGACCTCCTGCCGACACAGTGCTACTGTGCAACCCGGTCCCCCAAGCTGACCGGGACCCCGATTCTCCATGCGAGAGGCAGCACTAAGCACCAGTGACTTGACTTTGTTTCTTATTGTGTGCGCCTGGGATCCCTGACTCCCAGTGCATTCACACTAAGAGCCAGTGACTCCAATTCTTGGTGCATGTGCACATAGGGACACTGATTCTCAGCATGAGACCGCACAAAGCAACAGAGACTCAGATACTGGATTATTGGTGCAGGCACAGGGGAACTCTGACTCCTGGCATGCACTAGGGGACTCTGAGGTTTGGCACACGCCAGCTGGGTCTCTGTTTCAGCGCGGTGCAGGCAGGGTCCCTGATTCTAGGTGTGCAGATGAGGCCACACTGAGTGCTGGAAATGCTGACTCTGGGCGAGCCTGGTTCCCACCAACCCATGGAAGCCACACATCTTAGTGTCAGAGCTCTTCAGTGACACTTTGGTGGTGCGAAGCTCCCATGGCACATAGCCCAGGCCCACACAACTCGACGTTTGAACCTTCTGGTGATAGTCAGAATTGGGAGACAACACAATCCCCAGAGGAAAGAAAATGAGGAGTCGCCCAGAAATGAAATTAGTGAAATTGAAGAATGCAATGTGACAGAAAAAGAATTCAGAGTAATGGTTGTACAATTCATTCATGTAATGGATGAGAAAATCAACAACCTATGCAAAAATCAGGAAGAAATGAAAAGTGATATAGCTACAATTAAAACACCATGGAAGGTTTCAACAGTAGACGAGAAGAAGCAGATGACCGAATTAGTGAGTTAGATGATAAGGTAGAGAAACAAGCTCAATATGAACAGCAACTGGAGAAAAAAATTAAAAAGTAGGAAGAGAGTAGAGCCTAAGGGAGCTTTGGGACAACATGAAATGAAGTAACATACGTATAATAGGGATGCCAGAAGAACAAGAAGAGCAGCAAGGATTGGAAAATCTATTTGAAGAAATAATGACAGAAAACTTCCCAGATGTGGGGAAGAAAAAAGTTACACAAGTACAGAGAGTCCCAAGCAAGATGAATCCCAATAGACCCACACCAAGACACGTCATAATTACAATGGCAAATGTTCATGATAAAAAGAGATTCATAAAGGCTGCAAGAGAGAGGCAGAGAGTTACCTACAAAGGATCCCCCATCAGATTATCAAATGATTTCTCAACAGAAACACAGCAAGCTAGAAGGGAATGGAAGGACGTATACAAAGTGAGGCAAAGCAAAGGACTGAATCCAAGAATACTCTATCCAGCAAGACTATCAATAAAAATTGAAGGGGAAATCAGGAGCTTTGCAGACAAAAAATGACATAGGGTGTTTATCACTACAAAGCCAGCAATGCAAGAAATGCTAAAGGGAATGCTGTAAAAAGAAAAAAGAAAAAGGTAAGGAAGAGAACAGGCACAAAAATAGAAATTTCTACAAACAAGTACCTTTCAATAATAATTTTAAATGTAAATGGATTAAATGCTCCAATCAAAAGACATCGAGTGGCTGAATGGATAAAAAAATGACCCATATTTATGCTGTTTACAACAGACCCACCTCAGAACAAGGGACTCACCCAGACTGAAAGAGAAGGGATGGAAAAAATACCTTTCAGGCAAATGGAAATGAATAAAAGGTGGGGTAGCAATACTTATATCTGACAAAATAGACCTAAAAGTGAAGACCATAAGAAGAGATAAGGAAGGCCACTTCATAATACTAAATGTATCGATACAACAAGAGGATATAAGCCTGGTAAACATATTTGCACCCAATGCAGGAGCACCCAAATACATTAAAAAAAAACAAACTACTGGAAGATGTCAAGGGAGAGGTCGATAACAATACAATCATAGTAGGGGACTTTAATACACCACTGACATCACTGTATAAATGTTATAGACAAAAAAATCAGCAAAGAAACATCAATCCTAAATGACTCACTAGATCAGAAGGACTTAATTGACATCTTCAGAACATTTCACCCCAAAGCCACAGAATATACATTCTTCTCAAGTGCACATGGGAAATTTTCAAAAATAGACCACATATTGGGTCACAAGCGAAGTCTCTCCAAATTCAAGAAGATTGAAATCATACCAAGCATCTTCTCAGAACACAATGGCATAATATTAGAAATAAACTACAATAAAAACAATCAAAAAAACTCAAACACTTGGAAGCTGAATAGCATGCTATTAAATAATGATTGGGTTACCAATAAGATCAAATAAGAAATTAAAACCATCCTGGAAACTAATGACAATAAAAACAAAACAATCCAAAATCTATGGGACACAATGAAAGCAGTCCTGAGAAGGAAGTTTATAGCTCTACAGGCCTACCTCAAAAAAGAAGAAAAAATGGTAGTAAATTGTCTAACTCTACAACTCAAAGAATTAGAAAGAGAGCAACAAGAAAAGCCCAGAGTGAACAGAAGGAAGGAGATAATAAAGATCAGAGCAGAAATAAATGACATAGAGACAAAAGAAAAAAAAAGAAGAAGACAAAAGATCAACAAAACCAAGAGCTGGTTCTTTGAAAGGATAAACAAGATTGATGAACCTCTAGCCAAGCTCACCAAGAAGCAAAGAGAGAGGACCCAAATAAACAAAATCAGAAATGAAAGAGAAGAAATAACAACAGACTCCACAGAAATACACAGGATTGTTAAAAAATATGAACAACTCTACTCCAACAAACTAGAAAACCAGGAGGAAATGGGCATATTCCTAGAAAAATACAACCTTCCAAAACTCAATCAGGAAGATTCTAAAAATCTCAATAGGCCAATAAATATGGAAGAAACTGAAGCAGTCATCAAAAAGCTCCCAGCAAACAAAAGCTCGGGGCCAGACAGCTTCACAGGGGAGATATACCAAACATTTAAGGAAGAACTAAAACCTATCCTCCTCAGACTATTCAAAAAAATTCAAGAGGAAGGAATGCTTCCAAGCTCATTCTATGAAGCCAGCTTTACCCTAATACCAAAACCAAATAAAGACAACACAAGGAAAGAGAATTATAGGCCAATATCGCTCATGAACGTAGATGCCAAAATCCTCAACAAAATTCTAGCAAATCGGATCCAGCACTATATCAGAAAGATCATACACCATGACCAATTAGGATTTATCCTAAGAATGCAAGGATGGTACAATATCTGCAAATCAATAAACTTGATACAGCACATAAACAAATTGAGAGATAAAAATCACATAGTCATATCAATTGACAAAGAAAAAGCATTTGACAAAATCCAACACCCTTTCTTGATAAAAACTGTCAACAAGGTGGGAATAGAAGGATCATACCTCAACATAATAAAAAATCATATATGACAAACCCACAGCCAACATCATACTCAATGGGCAAAAACTAAAATCATTTCCCCTAAGAACAGGAATAAGACAGGGATGCCCACTCTCACCACTCCTGTTCGACATAGTACTGGAAGTACCAGCCATTGTGATCACACAAGAAGAAGAAATAAAAGGCATCCAAATTGGAAAAGAAGAAGTAAAACTGTCCTTATTCACAGATGACATGATACTGTACATAGAAAACCCTAAAGACTCCATCAAAAAATTATTAGGAGAAACCAAGATGGCGGCATAGGTAAGCACGAAAACTGCTGCCTCACACAACAATTTCAAAACTACAACTAAAAGACAGAACGGACACCATCCAGAACCACAGGAAAGCTGGCTGAGTGAAAATTCTACAACTAGAAGGAAAGAGAAAAGCTCACAGAGAATTGGAGGTACGGCAAAGGGTCTTTGTGCGTGCAGAGGGAAGGGCGGCTGAGAGCCTGGCTGACTTTCTCTGGCGGAAGGGGGAAGGAAGCCCCTGACCGCACTGAACCCCAGTACTGACTGCACTGAACCCCAGTCCCGGGCAAAACCCCGTGGACCCAGGCTCATACAGGGGGGCGTCTAGACTGTTAGGTAGAGAGAAAGGCACCCGGAGACTCAGAGACCTGGGGGAGACCAGGGTGAGCCCCGGCAGGCAGGGTTCTGGAGGCGCGCATGCCAGTAGCACAAAGGCTGCGGAGGTTGCCACAGGCTTTCCCTAGCTGAAGGGAGTCCGAAGCTCCTGACTGCACTGAACCCCAATTCTGATTGCATTGAACCCCAGTTCCAGGCGAGCCCCTGGGGACCCGCGCTCTTACGGGGGGGAATCTGGAATCTCGGGCGGAGACTCGGGAGCCAGGGAAGGCAAAGGTCTGCAGGCACGCATGAGCACAAGGGCAAGGCTAACTGGAAGCCAAGACTGTCTGCTCCACCCTCAGACTCCACCCCATCCAAGCTGAGCACAGAGGCTATTGCAATTTGGCAAGTCTAATCCTATAAGGCTGTCTCCAACACCGAACTTCTCCCAGGGTAGACACAGCTGATCCTTACAGCCAACTGGCCTGGAGGTCAATTCCTCCCAGTGATACCAACAACAATCAAGACTTAACTACAACAAGGTTGTACACACAGTCCACAAAGGAGTGCACCAAGAGTGTACACCTCAGGTTAACTGGGGAGGCCGACCCACTGGGCCATATAGGAAACCTAGCACACAAATCTACCCTACCAACTCAGGGATGCAGTGAAAATGCGGCTTCAAAGAAACAGATCACAAACAAAAGAAATGGAGGAAAACAAACGACTGGATATAGAATTCAAAACCACGGTTATAAGGCTTTTCAAGAATATCCTAGAAAAGGCCGATAAATAGAACGAGACCCTCGAAGATATGAAAAAGGACCAACTAGAAATTAAACATACACTGACTGAAATAAAAAAAATATTATACAGAGACCCAACAACAGACTAAAGGAACACAAGAATCAAGTCAAAGAATTGAAATACAAAGAAGCAAAAAACACTCAACCGAAAAAGAAAAAAGAAAAAAAATCCAAAAAGTTGAAGATAGTGTAAGAAGACTCTGGGTCAACTTCAAGCATACCAACATCAGAATTATGGGGGTGCCAGAAGAAGAGAGAGAGCAAGATACTGAAAACCTATTTGAAGAAATAATGACCGAAAACTTCCCCCACCTGGTGAAAGAAATAGACTTACAAGTCCAGGAAGCGCACAGAACCCCAAACAAAAGGAATCCAAAGAGGACCACACCAAGACACATCATAATTAAAATGCCAAGAGCAAAAGACAAAGAGAGAATCTTAAAAGCAGCAAGAGAAAAACAGTTAATTACCTACAAGGGAGCACCCATACGACTGTCAGCCGATTTCTCAACAGAAACTATGCAGGCCAGACGGGAGTGGCAAGAAATTTTCAAAGTGATGAATAGAAAGAACCTACAACCAAGATTACTCTACCCAGCAAAGCTATCATTCAGAATTGAAGAGCAGATAAAGAGCTTCACAGATAAGAAAAAGCTAAAGGAGTTCATCACCACCAAACCAGTATTATATGAAATGCTGAAAGGTATTCTTAAAGAAGAGGAAGAAGTAAAAAGTAAAGATAAAAATTATGAACAACAAATACATATCTATCAACAAGTGAACCTAAAAATCAAGTGAATTAAAAACCTGAGGAACAGAATAATCTGGTGAATATAATAGAATCAGGGGCATAGAAAGGGAGAGGACTGATAATTCTCAAGGGGAAAGGGGTATGGGGGGGCGTTCAGGAAGAGACTGGACAAAAATAATAAACCCATGGATGAGGACAGTGTGGGGGGAGGTAAGGGCAGAAGGTGGGGTGGGAACCGGGTGGAGAGGAGCTATGGGGGGAAAAAGGAGAAACAATTGTAATAATCTGAATAAAGATTTATTTAAAAAAATAGAAATAAAAAAATAAAAAATAAATAAAAAGAATTATTTAAAAAAAAAAGAAAAAGAAAAAAAATTTTCATCATTTTGACGTATGCACATATGTGCTCTATGTTTTTTATTATTTATTTACCACAAGTAAAGGTCAGGAATTGTTTTCTTTTTAAAAAAAAAATATTAGACCTAATAAATGAATTTGGCAATGTAGCAGGATACAAAATTAATGCCAAGAAGTCTATGGCATTTCTTTACACCAACAGTGAACTTACAGAAAGAGAGCCTAAAAAAGCAATCCCATTTACCATCACACCAAAAAAAAAATTAAGATATATAGAAATAAACTTAACTAAGGAGGTAAAAGACCTATATACAGAAAACTCCAGGACACTGGAAAAAGAGATAGAGGAAGACATAAACAGATGGAAGAACATACCGTGTTCATGGTTTGGTAGAATCCACATCATCAAAATGTTCATACTACCCAAAGCAATCTATGGATTCAATGCAATCCCCATTAAAATACCAATGGTATATTTCACAGACCTAGAATGAACGTTCCAAAAATTCATCTGGAATAAAAAAAGACCCCAAATAGCTGCAGCAATCCTGAGAAAGAAGAACAAAGTACGTGGGGTCTCAATACCTGATATCAAGCTGTATTACAAAGCCACTGTTCTTAAAACAGCCTGGTATTTGCACAAGAACAGACATATAGATCAATGGAATAGAATAGAGAGCCCAGAAATTGACCCAAACCACTATGCCCAATTAATATTCGACAAAGGAGGCAAGAGTATACAATGGAGTCAAGACAGTCTCCAATAAATGGTGTTGGGAAAATTGGACAGATACATGTAAAAAGATGAAACTAGACCACCAACTTACACCATACACAAAAATAAACTCAATAAAGGACTTAAACATAAGATGGGAAACCATAAAAATACTAGAGGAATCCTCAGGCAGTGAAATGTCAGACATATTCCAAAGCAGTTTCTTCACTGATACTGCTCCTAGGGCAATGGAAACTAAAGAGAAAATAAATAGGACTACATAAAAATAAAAAGCTTTTGCACAGCAAAGGAAACCATCAACAAAACAACAAGACAGCCCACTGCATGGGAGAACATATTTGCCAATGTTATCACCGATAAGGGTTTAATCTCCAACATTTACTGGGAACTCACACAACTTAACAAAAGAAAGATAAACAATCCAATCAAAAAATTGGCAACGGACCTAAATAGATACTTTTGGAAGGAAGACAGAAGGAATGCCAAGAGACATATGAAAACATGCTCAAAGTCACTAATTATAAGGGAGATGCAAATCAAAATGACAATGCGGTATCATCTTATAGAATGGCTATCATCAACAAATCAACAAACGACAAGTGTTGGCGAGGATGCGAAGAAAAAGAAACCCTTTTGCACTGATGGTGGGAATGCAGACTGGTGTAGCCACTGTGGAGAACAGTATGGAGTTTCCTCAAAAAACTAAAACTGGAACTCCCATTTGACCCTGCTATCCCACTTTAAGGAATATATCCCAAGAAGCTAGAAACTCCAATCAGAAAGGTTATATGCACCCCTATGCTTGAGGAGGAAACTGGTCTTGCAATGTGTGTCAGGCCATAAAAACTGAACAATGCACTGTCCAGGGTGGGGGGGGGGTTGTTATCACAGGCCCCGGGACAGATCATCGGATATGGCCTGGTGACCCCCAAAACCTGGGGGCCTTCCTGTAAGCCCACAAAAGGGGACGGAACCATATCTGCAAGACAAAGACCCCAGAAGGTTGTAAAACGTGAAGCCCTCTGCGTGTTTCTTCACTCTGATTTGGAAATTATTCCCGGAGTCCACTAGTGTTAATAAACGGGGTCCCTCCCTTTCTCTAGGAAGCGTGCTTGGTATTTCTTTGGTCTTCTGCAACATGTTCATAGCAGCACAATTCACTACAGCTAAAATTTGGAAACAGCCTAAGTACCCATCAGCAGATGAGTGGATTAAAAAACTATGATACATCTACACAATGGAATACTATGCTGCGGTAAAAAACGAGGAATTCTTACCATTTGCAACAGCATGGATGGAACTGGAGAGCATTATGCTAAGTGAAATATGCCAGTCAGGGAAAGATAAATACCATATGATCTCACTCATTTATGAAATATAACGAACAACATAAACAGATCCAGAGACAGAGAAGCATCAGACTGTCAAACCTCAGAGGGAAGGTAGGGGAGGGTGGGGGTAAGGGGGAGAGAGCAACCGAAGGACTTGTATGCATGCATATAAGCCCAAGCAATGGACACAGACAACAGGGGGGTGAGGGCACGAGTGGGAGGGGTTGGGGGTTAATCGGGGGATGAGGACACATATGTAATACCTTAATCAATAAAGAAATTAAAGATTGAAAAAAAAACTACTTAGATTAGAAAAAAATAAAAATAAAATGTATTTTTCTATTAAAAAAAGAATGTTAGGGGGCTGTAGCAAAAATATTTTAGAAAACTAGAAAAAATTATTAAGTGAAAAGTAAAATTTTACAAACAATTAACTAAATTAGAGTCTCATATTCACAGCTGTGTATCACAAATTCTATTGAAACACAATTTTCCCCTAAAATAACCCTTATTTTTATTAAGCAGCCAAATCAAGACCAATTCATTTACTATATTAAGTCCAGTTTCAATTTGGCCTGATTATTTGCATAAACACAACAAGAACAGGAATTGATTATATAGGCTTTCTTAAATTTGCTCTGCTGGACTCTAATAAGAAATTTACAGATTGAACTTGAATTAGCCCCCTTAGGGCAAAGAAGCCAAACCACACAGTTGTTATCAGGTTCTTCCTGCAGTACCTATATGTTTGGGTAAATTCCTCAAGTTTTTGAAGTCCACAAAATGTCTGAGGGTATTTCTTTGACATCTCCCGGGAAAGCAACCTTCCTCTCCTACCTGAAAAGATTGTCATGAACCATGTAAATAAGCAAGTTACCAGGCCAATTTTCCAAGTGGCTTTTATCAGCTTCAAAGTCAATCTTGATATCTGAAAGCTTTTTGCTACCATCCAGAGTTTAGGTATGTCTCTTTCTCACATGACATTTCAGTCAAAGTCTTGGTTGATAAAACTGCAATTGGAAACGGGCTTCATGTGTCTTATTATGATGAAACTAGAGGCCCAGTACATGAATTCATGCACAGGTGGGGTCCGCTGGCCTGGCCCCAATTGGGGCAGATCGGGGCTGGGCCTGTCAGGAGGAGGAGATGGCGGGAGGTTGGCCGGCCGGCCCACCCTGATCAGGCCCAATCAGGGCTGGGCCGGCTGGGGGAAGGGGCCGCGGGTGATTGGTTGGTGGGCCTCGCCCCCAATTGGGGTTGGGGGGCTGAATGGGGGCAGGGCCGGCCATGGGGAGGGACTGTGGGTTGTGGGCTGGCCAGCTGGCCCTGCTCCTGCCCCTCATTGGGGTGGAGGGGCCGATCTTGGGTGGGGCCAAGTCGGGGGAGGGGCTGCTGGAGGTTGGCTGGCCGGCCCTGCTCCCTATTGAGGTGGGGGGGTGATCAAGGGTGGGACTGGCCAGGGGGAGGGGCTGCAGTCTGATCAGGGAGGTGGGGGCCCATAAGGGGTGTGGCCAGCCAGGGGGAAGAGCTGCAGGAGGCTGGCAGGCCAGCCCTGACCCCTATTGGGGTGGGGGGATGCGATCAGGGGCAGGCTGACCGGGGGCGGGGCTGGCTGGGAGCAAGTGAAGGGGCGTTTGGCCGGCCAGCCCCACTCTTGATCTGGGTGGGAGAGTCCGATCAGGGGCAGGCCGACAGGGAGGAGGGCTGCGAGGTTGGCTGGCTGGCCCCACGCCCTGATCGGGCTGGTTTGTTGACCACAGTGGGCATCATAGCAACCGGTTGTTATGGTTGTTATGGCTCTTATGGTAGCCGGCTTTTTATATATACAGACTAGAGGTCTGATGCACAAAATTCATGCAAGAGTAGGGCTTCCTTCCGGCAGCTGGCAGGCATCCAGGACCCTGGCTTCCTTCGCAGCCCTGGCTTCGTCCATAAGGATGTCCAGTCTAATTAGCATATTATGCTTTTATTATTATAGATTATTATAGATGCTGTTCATCTATAAGCTACATATTAGTCAGAATCAGCATTTATAGAAACCATGTCAAAAGAATGATGGGTTGGGTTACAATTCCCCTCTGTTGCACCCTGAACCACATTTCCTACCACCTATGCTCAGTCTTCCAGCACCCATTTACCCTGAACTTAGCAGCAGGCCTCCTGAAGGACAAATGCATCCCCACCTGCAGATCTCGGTCCCTGGACCCTCACCAGGATGACCTCCAGATTCATCCCAATCACCACAAAAATCCTTTCCATGGAGCATGGGCTCTTAACAGCTTGCTGCCTTCATGCCAACCCAGCCTATTTCTGCCAGTCATCCTCCCTCTGAATGCCGTGTCTCACTGGCTGACCCAAACCCATCAGGACACAGGCATAACAAAAAGTGGAACCTTGTCTGGCACAGGGTCCTGGCCACTATCTCCAGCACCTGGCAGGTCCAGAAAATATGCAAATGCTGCAAAAAGCTCACTGGAGAGGGAGCATTAGGATGGAAAGTGGGATCTGGACTTACATTTTAATGGCTTGCATGCTAGTGGGCACCTCTGTGACAACAACATGAAACCTAACTTCTGAGTTGACTCTTACAAGGGTGAACCTGCCTAGCTGCACTGGAACCTTCTAAGAAGTTTGCAGTAGCCCTGCACTGTCCTGGAACACAATGGGGTGGCTCACTGAGGTATTGACACCTATCACTGGGATACCTCCTCAGGTGCCTTGCAGTCATGTTGGGTGGCTCAGGCACCTTGAGCAGGCGGGTTGGACGACCCTTTCCCCAAGTGTGCAGGTCCCTCCCCTAAGCTCCCAGGACCCACCTGCCAGCTTTGAAAGGCCCTTGGCCATCCAGTGCTGGCCCTGGGCTCTGCACTAGTGCCTGAGGCTCAATCTTGTGTGTGGGGGGTCAAATGAGGCCACGTCAGGGTGGGCAGGGCATGCCCTGCCACCAGTCAGAGGCCACCTGCCTGCACCCCAGCCTGCCTGTCTGCCTACAAGGTGTGGCCCGGCCTCACCTGGCAATAGGCACACAGTGGCTCCGGTAACTGGGGGGTGAGAAGGCGGGCTGCAGGCCACGTTGGGGTGATGGCAGCCAGCAAGTCCTTTGCAGCCCCGCAGACAGACTGCACGCCCTTCCCCCAGTGTTCTTTATCTGCCCTGCCCGACCCTGCCCCTTGCTGCTCAGACCCCACCAGGCAAGACCATCGACCTGTGGGGTAAGCTTGCTCAGACACATGCTGCGCAAGCAGCCTAGGACCACAGAAGATGCGAGGCTGCTGCCCAGATGCTGCCTGCTACAGGTGGGCCAACGCTGTGGGGCTGACTGAGCCCAAGAAAAGGTCACTCCCGCCCTGGGACTAGAGGTACTTGGAGGCCCTCCAACGCTTATTGGACTTGCCTTCACGGATGGGGTAGGGGCACTGGTGGGAGATTCAAAAGTAGGCAAGTGGGCTTTCGTGGGATGCAAGTAGCATGCCTGGCCTGAGTGGGGCCTTCTTCGATTGGCCTGCTGGCTGTGGCATTTTCCACACTGGTGGGAATGGGAATCAGGAAGGGGTGGCAATGGGACAGCGCTAGGCCATGATGGGCCATGCAGAAAATCTATCTTCGTACATCGCAACTCTGTGGAAACTTGTGAGTCATGCAGGCTGCCCGCCCCATGCTTCATCAGATTTTGCTACCCAGCTGGCTCATTTATGCCGCTTTCAGCTCTGCCTCCTGTGCTAATCTCCACCTATACCTCACCCGGCAGAGCCCTGGCCAGTGAAGAGAAGGCTCCAGGTGGAAAGAAAACCAGACATTCAAAACACATAAAACTTTAGTCCACTTCTCATGTGTTTTTTAGTTTGTGAGTTTATATTGTGAGGAAGGAGAGAGTAAGAAGAGAAAATCATCGATTTGTTGCTCCACTAATTTATGTATTCATTGATTATTTCTTGTATGTTCCCTGACCAGGGATCAAACCCACAAACTTGGTGTTGAGGGATTTTCAACTTAAGAAATGTCCAAACCTATAAGAGTTTTTATGGGTTTATTTGATCCAAACTGACAATTGCTGGCAAGCAAAACCTCAACAGAGCAAGAAAGTGCTCCAGAGAATGGCAATTATACACCTTATTTTATACACTAGGGACCCAGTGCATGAATTCGTGCATCTTGAAGGGAACTATGGGCCTCAAGGCTGCAGTGGGCACAGGGGCAGGTCTCGGCCCATCCTCCATGCCCCCGCCCCGCTCTTCCCACCACGGGCCCTGGTCCTCTCTCTACCAGCAGTCCTGCTCCTGCCGCCACTGCTCCCATGCACTGATAGTGCCGGCCCCACTCACATCCACTAACAACATGAGGCAATTGGGGCCAATGCCAACAGCAGGTGCGAGTGGGGCCAGTGCCGCCAGCAGGTGAGAGAGGCAGCTGCTGCCCCAATCACCCCTCAGGAGCAGGGGAAGGTGGAGAAGCCCTCAGGGGCAATCAGGATTAGTAGCCGCTGCTCGCACCCATTGATGGCGCCGAGAGATCGGGACAGGCGCCAGGTGCTGGCAGTGGGTGCGAGCGGTGGCTCCGGCATCAGCTTCAGGTGCAAGCAGGGCTGGTGCCGACAATAGGTGTGAGTGGTGGCTCCGGCACCAGCAGCAGGTGCAAATGGGGCCATCGCTGGCAGCAGATATAAGAGGTGGCTGCCGCCCCTATCACCCCTCAAGAGCAAGGGGAGGTGGAGAAGCCCTGAGGGGCAATTGGGGCCAGCAGCTGCTGTTGCACCCTGTGATGGCACCGAGTGATCAGGGCCAGTGCTGGGTGCCGGCAGTGGGTGCAAGTGGCAGCTCTGGCGCTGGCAGTGGGTGCAAGTGGGGCCAGCGCCAGCAACAGGTGTGAGCACTGGGTGGGACCGCAATGCATGGAAGCAAAGAATTTTCAGTAATCACCAGAGGCTCGCCCCGATGACAGCAACTGGTGCCCAGCCTTGGTCTGGCATCCCCACTCACCTGTTCTACCATCCTGCTGTGGCCGACGCCTGCCATGTTCTGTGCTCTGCTGCCTGCTACCAACGCCCACCATGTTTCATGTGTGCCCCCTGATGGTCAGCACACATCATAGCGACCAGTTATTTGGTTGTTCGGTTGATCGGTTGTTCCGCCATTTGGTCTATTTGCATATTAAGGTTTTATATATATAGATTACAAGCAAAAGAGAGGATGTAAATGGGTTACATGAAATCCATTGGTGGTAGATTAGGGAAGCAGGAGAAAGCAAAGTGGTGGTGAGGATGGTGGGGTAGGAGGGTAGGGGGTAGGGAGTTTTTTAATTACTGCTTCTATTTCATCAGTTGTTACTGGTCTATTCAGGTTTTCTGATTCAGTTTTGGGAGATTGTATTTTTCTAGGAATTTGTCCATTTCATCCACATTGTCCACTTGTTGGCATGTAGTTGTTCATAGTATTTTCTCTTTTTTATATTTTTTATTGCATAAAGTAATACATATGTCTCCTTTCTCCCCTATTGACCTCTACCTGGGCACTCCCAACCCCAGCACATGCCCTCACCTCGCTAGTGTCTGTGTCCATTGGTTATGCTTATATGCATACATACAAATCCTTTGGTTGATCTTTTACATCCCCTCCAAACCTCCCCTGCTTTCCCTCTGATGTTTGACGGTCTGTTCGATGCTTCTCTGTGTCTGGATCTATTTTTGTTCATCAGTATATGTTGTTCATTATATTCCACAAATGAGTGAAATCCTGGGATATTTATCTTTCTCTGACTGGCTTATTTCATTAGCATAATGCTCTCCAGGTCCTTCCAGGCTGTTGTGAATAGAAAGAGCTTCTTCCTTTTAAAAAGCAAATTAGTATTCCATTGTGTATATGTACCACAGTTTTTTAATCCACTCATCTGCTGATGGGCACTTAGGCTGTTTCCAAATCTTAGCTATTGTAAATTGTGCTGCTATAAACATAGGGATGCATATGTTCTTTCAGCTTGGTGTTTCTGATTTCTTGGGATATATTCCTAGAAGTTGGATTACTGGGTCAAATGGAAGTTCCATTTTTATTTTTTTGAGGAAATTCCATACTGTTTTCGACAGTGGCTGCACCAGTCTGCATTTCTACCAGCAGTGCACAAGAGTTCCTTTTTCTGCACATCCTCGCCAGCACTTGTCGTTTGTTGATTTGTTGATGGTAGCCATTCTGACAGATGTGAAATGGTACCTCATAGTTGTTGTTGACTTTGAGCATGTTTTCATATGACGTCTCTTGGCCTTCTGTATGTCCTCTTTCAAAAAGTGTCTATTTAGGGTCTTTGCACATTTTTTGATTGGATTGCTTATCTTCCTGTTGTAAGTTGTATGAGTTCTCTGTAAATTTTGGAGGTTAAACCCTTATTGCAGATAACAATGGCAAATATTTTCTCCCATGCAGTTGGCTTTCTTGTTGTTTTGTTGATGGTTTCTTTTGCTGTGCAGAAGCTTTTTATTTTGATGTAGTCCCATTTGTTTAATTTCTCCCTAATTTCCATCGTCCTAGGAGCTGTATCAGAAAAGATATTGCTTCAACATGTCTGAGATTTTGCTGCCTGTGTATTCCTCTAAGATGATTATGGCTTCCCATCTTACATTTAAGTCTTTTATCGATTTTGAATTTATTTTTGTGTATGGTGTAAGTTTCTTTTTCTTTTTTTTTTTTTTTTTTTGCATGTATCTATCCAATTTTCCCAACACCATTTATTGAAGGACTATCTTGACTCCATTGTATGCTCTTGCCTCCTTTGTCAAATATTAATTGAGCATAATGGCTTGGGTTGATTTCTGGGTTCTCTGTTCTATTCCATTGGTCTATATATCTCTTCTTGTGCCAGTACCAGGTAGTTTTGAGCACAGTGGCCTTATAATATATCTTGATATCTGGTATTGAGATCCCTTCTACTTTGTTCTTCTTTCTCAGGATTACTGGGGCTATTCAGTGCCTTTTTTTAATTCCATATGAATTTTTGGAGAGTTCGTTTTAGGTCTGTAAAACATGCTATTGAATGTGATTTTTATTTCTTAATTTGTTTATGTGATGTATCATGTTTATTGATTTGTGGATTTTGTACCATCCCCCAGAATAAATCCCACTTGGTGATGGTGTATGATCTTTCTCATGTAATGCTGGATCCAATTTGCTAGAATTTTGTTGAGGATTTTTAGCATCTATGTTCATCAAGGATATTGGCCTGTAATTCTCTTTCTTTGTACTGTCTTTATATGGTTTTGGAATTAGGATAATGCTGGCTGCATAAAACGTGCTTGGACATATTCCTTTTCTTGGATTTTTTGGAATAGTTTGAATTGTATAGGTGTTAGTTCTTCTTTGAATTTATGGTAAAACTCCCCTCTGAAGACATCTGACCCAGAGCTTTTGTTTGCTGGAAGTTTTTTGATGACTGCTTCAATTTCCTCCATAGCTATCAGCCTATTCAGAGTTTTTTATTCTTCCTGATTGAGTTTTGGAACGTCGCATTTTTCTAGGAATATGTGCATTTCTTCTAGGTTGACCAGTTAGTTGGAATGGAGTTGTTTGCTCTATTTTTTTTTTTTTTTACAATCCTTTGTATTTCACTTCTTTCATTTCTTATTTTGTTTATTTGGGTCCTCTCTCTTTGCTTCTGAGTGAGCCTGGTTAGAGGTTCATCAATTTTGTTTATCCTTTCAAAGAACCAGCTCTTGGTTTCATTAACCTTTTATATTTTTTCTCTATGTCATTTATTTCTGCTTTGATCTTTATTATCTCCTTCCTTATGCTCACTCTGGGCTTTTCTTGTTGCTCTCTTTCTCATTAAGTTGTAGATTTAGATAATTTATTACCAGTTTTTCTTGTTTGTTTGTTTTTTTTTAGGTAGGCATGTACTGCTATGAACTTCCCTCTCAGGACTGCTTTCACTGTGTCCCATAGATTTTTGATTGTTGTATTTTCATTGTCATTTGTTTACAGGATGTTTTTAATTTCTTCTTTGATCTCTTTGATAACCAATCATTATTTAATAACATGCTATTTAGCCTCTAAGTGTTTGATTTTTTTATTGCTTTTATTTTGAGTTCTAATATTATGCCATTTTGATCTGAGAAAATGCTTGATATGATTTCAGTGTTCTTGAATTTGGAGAGACTTTGCCTGTGACCCAATATATGGTCTATGTTTGAAAATGTTTCATGTATACTTGAGAAGAATGTATATTCTGTAGCTTTGGGGTGAAATGTTCTGAAGATTTCAATTAAGTCCATCTGATCTAGTGAGTCATTTAGGATTGCTGTTTCTTTGTTGATTTTTTGTCTAGAGGATGTATCCAGTGATGGTAATGGGGTATTAAAGTCCCCTACTATGATCATATTGCTGTCGACCTCTCCCTTGATATCTTCCAGAAGTTTTTTTTTTATGTATTCAAGTGCTCCTGCATGGGTGCATATATGTTTACCAGAGTTATATCCTCTTCTTGTATCAGTCCCTTTAGTATTATGAAGTAGCTGTCCTTATCTCTTGTTATGGCCTTCACTTTGAGGTCTATTTTGTCAGATATCAGTATTGCTACCCCTGCTTTTTTTCATTTCCATTTGCCTGGAAGATATTTTCCCATCCTTTCACTTTCAGTCTGTGTGAGTCCCTTGTTCTGAGGTGGGTCTCTTGTAGACAGCATATATATGGGTCATGTTTTCTTATCCATTCAGCCACTCGATGTCTTTTGATTGGAACATTTAATCTATTTACATTTAAAGTTATTAAGTTATTATTGATAGGTACTTGTTTGTAGCCATTTTTTTATTTTTTGTGCCTGTGTTCCTTCTTCCCTTTATATTTCTTTTTTGTTTTTGTTGTTTTTACAACAGTTCATTTAGCATTTCTTGCATTGCTGGCTTGGTAGTGATTAGCCCTTTTTTGTCATTGAAGTTCCTGATTTCCCCTTCAATTTTGAATGCTAGCCTTGCTGGATTGTGTATTCTTGGATTCAGTCCCTTGTTTTGCATCACTTTGTATACTTCATTCCATTCCCTTCTGGCCAGATGTGTGTCTGTTGAATAATCATTTGATAATCTAATGGGATATCCCTATAGGTAACTCTCTATCTCTCTCATGCAGCCTTTAAGATTGTTTCTTTGTCATTAATCTTTGCCATTGTAATTACGACATGTCTTGTTGTGAGTCTTTTTGGATTAATATTGTTTGGGACTCTCTGTCCTTGTGTGACTTTTTCTTTCCCCAAATCAGGGAAGTTTTCTGTCATCATTTCTTCAAATGGGTTTTCTAATCCTTTCTTCTTTTCTTGTCCTTCTGGCACCCCTATTATATGTATGTTACTTCATTTCATTTTGTCCCAAAGCTCTTTTAGGCTCTCCTCCTGCTTTTTATTTTTTTTTTCTTCAATTGCTGTTCAGATTGGGTGTGTTTTTCTGTCCTGTCTTCTAACTCTCTAATTTGGTTGTCGGCTTCTTCTAGTCTACTGTTTAAACATTCCATTCTGTTTTTTATTGTACCTATATCATTCTTGATTTCCCCTTGATTCTTACATAAATTATTGGTTTTTTCATCCATCCGGTTTAGAAACTGTATGACCCTTACTCTGAAACCTTTTTCTGACATATTGCATGCCTCTGTTTCATTTAGTACCTTTTCTGGAGATTCCTCCTTTTCTTTCCTTTGGGCACTGTTTCTTTGTTTCCCCATTTTTTTCTCTCACTGAAGGATGGAGGCACCGAGTTGTGCAGGGCCTGACTGCTGTAATGAGCTTGGCAGGGGGGTAGCGCTCTCCAAGACTCCCTGGATGGCTTAAGCACCAGTATTTAGGGGGTGTGGGGTTGACTTTAGGGGCCTGATCGACGGGTCCTGCAGTCACAGGGCCTGGGTTTGAAGTGGTGGGCTTGGCCAGTGGGTTACACGGTCCCAGATTTTCCAGTCGGCCCAGTCACTAGGACACATGTAGCCCAGGGTTGAGGCCGCAGGCCCAGTGGGTGGGTCGCACAGTTGCAGGGTCCCGGGCCAAAGCAGTGGACTGGCAGGAGGGCAGTGCACTCCAGAACTCACTGTGGCGAGGAAGGCTGGAGCCCTGGTGTCTGTGAGTTAGCAGCTGAGGTAGCAGATCTTTGGTAGGAGTGGCTGTAGGGTCCTAGGTGGTATCTAAGGCCAGCCTGGGTGGTGGTGAGGCTGGCCTCCTAGTCACAGCAGATCTCCCCTTCAAGATGGCATGGTTTCTCCATCGTATTTTCTTACTCTCCTTTGTATTTCTGTGGTGTCACTGGTTACTTCTCCACTTTCGTTTCTGATTTTATTTATTTGGGTTCTCTGTCTTTGTTTCTTGATGAGTCTGGCTAACAGTTCATTGATCTTGTTTATCATTTCAAAGAACCAGCTCTTGGTTTCATTGATTTTTTTTTTTTTTTTAGTCTCTATGCCATTTATTTCTGCTCTAATCTTTATTATTTCCTTTCTCCTACTTACTCTGGGCTTTTTTTGTTGTTCTTTCTAGTTCTTTAAGTTGTAGGATTCAATCGTTTATTGTTATTATTTTTTTTTTTTTTGAAGTAGGCGTGTAGTGCTATGAACTTCCCTCTCAGGACTGCTTTTGCTTCATTCCAGATATTTTTGGTTGTTGTGTTCACATTTATATTTGTTTCCAGGAAGTTTTTATTTCTTTCTTGATCTCATTGGTAACCCATTAATTGTTTAATAACATGCTATTTAGCCTCCATGTGTTTGAATGTTTTGGGTTGTTTTTACTGTATTTGATGTCTACTTTCATTCCACTGTGATCTGAGAAGATGCTTATGACTTCCATCGTGGAGACTTGTTTTGTGTCCTAACATGTGGTCTATCTTTGTGAATGATCCGTGTGCACTTGAGAAGAATGTATATTCTGCAGCTTTGGGGTGAAATATTCTATAACTGTCAATTAAATCCATCTGATCCAGTGTGTCCTTTAGAGTCACTGTTTACTTGTTAATTTTTTTGTCTGGAAGATCTATCCAGTGAAGTCAGAGGGGTATTAAAATCCCATATTATCACTTTATTGTTGTTGATCTCTCTGTTAAAGTTCTCTAAAAGTTTGTTTTTTTTTAACAATTACATGCTCCTATATAGGGTGCATATATGTTTACCAGGGTTATATCCTCTCGTTGAATCAATCCTTTTAGTATTATGTAGTGACCTTTGTTGTCTCTTGTGATAGCCTTTGTTTTAAAGTCTATTTTGTTGGATATGAGTATTACTATTCCTGCTTTTTTTCCCTTTCCATTCACATGGAAAATTTTTTTCCATCCCCTCACTCTCATCCTGTGTGTGTGTTTTGTTCTGAGGTGGGTCACGTTTTTGTATCCATTTAGCTACCCTATGTCTTTTGATGGGAGCATTTAATCTATTTATATTTAAGGTTTATTGATAGGTACTTATTTATTACCATTTTAATTCTGTATGCCTAGGTTTCTCTATTTCTTCTTCTCATTACAGCAGTTCCTTTAGCCTTTCTTGTAATGCTGGCTTGGTTGTGATGCACTCCTATAGCCTATTTTTTTTTTTTTTTGTCTGGGAAGCTCCTTATTTGACCATCTATTTTGAATGATAGCCTTGCTGGATATAGTAATCTTGGCTTCAGATCCTTGCTTTCTATTACCTTCATGCCATTCCCTTCCGGCCTGTAGAGTTTATGATGAGAAATCAGGTGTCAGCCTTATTGGAGCTCCTTTGTAACTAACAGTTTGCTTTTCTCTTGCTGCCTTTAAGATTCTCTCTTTGTCTTTAATTTTTGGCATTTTAATTATGATGTTTCTGGGCATAGGACTCTTTAGGTTCTTCTTGCTTGGAATTCTCTGTGCCTCCTGAACTTGTGTGACTTTTTACTTTACCAGGTTAGGGAAATTTTCTGCCATTATTTCTTCAAACATGTTCTCTATCCCTTTTTGCCTCTTATGGCACACTTGCTATTTGAATATTGTTATGTTTCACATTGTCCCACAACTCCCTTAAGCTATCCTTCTGTTTTTTTAATTGTTTTTTCTTTTTGGTGCTGTGATTTATTTTTTCAACCCTGTCTTCTAATTCACTTATTCAATCCTCAGCTTCCCCTAATATGTTGTGTATTCCTTCCAATGTGTTCTTTACTTGTGCTATGTCATTCTTTATATTTGTTTTCATAGTTACTATGTATTTTTTCATGCTGTTTAGCAACTTTACCATCATTATTCTGAACTCTATATCAGATACATTTTTCATCTCCATTTTAGTTATCTCTTCTTCTGGAGAATTCTCTTGTTCTTTCATTTGGGGGTTGTTTCTTTGCCTCCTCATTTTGGCTTCCTGTTTGTGTTTGTAACTATGTATTAAGTATATATACTACACCTCTCAATCTCTAGTGTAGGACAGTGTCAAATGCTTTTCAGACTAATTAAATCAGGCAAAAACTCAAAGCCTTCAGAGATCACCTCTACCTCCAGACTGATAGGATTCCATCTTGAATTGCCCTCAGGAAATTTTCTACAGGTTTGGCACAAGTTTTATTCAATGGGATGAGGCAATTTCTTCTGCCTGTGGCTACTTGTTATTCTCAGTCTCTTAATGGGTCTCAGATACTCTGCACTGGGGCAAGGTGTTTTCCAATAGGTTGGGTCACCTGTTTTTTCCTCAGGCAAAGCCCACTGTATAGTAAATATCTGCATGAGAAAGATGACCTCTACAGTGTGAGGGAATGACTCAGCTCAGGAAATGAGGTGATTCCTTTCTGAGCTCTAACTCCAGAGCCCTGGATCCTGGCTTCTGCTCACACAGCTCCAGTCCACTCTGACCTCCTTCTGCCAGAGCACAAGTTGAGTGGCACCACAGGGTATTTTGTGTGTTGGCACTTCATGAGGGTGCCTAAATTTCCAGCTGTCTCTCCCTGGCAGACAGCAATCCCATTGCTTTTTACAGCCAGATGTTTTATGGATAGCTTTTTCAGTTCTGGTGCTCTCTGCTGCGGGGCCCTGTTTAGGGAGTAGACCCCAAAGTTCTCAGTGGCAGGCCCCATGTCTGAGATATCTTTCTGGAACTTTAATTGCTGTCTGTGGGAGCCCAGGCAGCCCTTTTGCATCTCTGCCCCTCCTATCAGTCTCTATGAAGTCTCCACTTTCTGTCCTCAGTTATTGGGTTTCTCTCCAGTGAGTCTTCCATTGATTATTCAGGAAGTTTTTCTGTATTTTAGTTCTAATTCCAGTTCTGTCCTGGGAGCATTTCTGTGCAGCATCCACTTACTCTGCTGCCATTTTTAATCCTTTGAATTTTGATAATTGCCAGTTGTTTTCATTTCTGTATGACATCTAATAAGTCTGCAACCTATTTTCCATTCTTTATGAGCTGCCTAAGAAAATTAAAAAGCCTTCCTTCTTTCATAACACTCTAAAGTTATGAGCTACACCAAAGGCATAGCTACTGTCAGTGTAAATATTGGCTATTTGATCTTTGGCCAATTGACAAGCCCAAGTTAGAATAAATAGGCTTGTTGGTTAGGATTTATTCAGGTAATTGTGCCCAGCATGGAAGTTATTTTATTTTCAGCTTGGTAACCTTTCTGCCAAATTAAGTCTGCATTATTAAGGAGTTTCCTATAAACCATTCCTAGGAATAAGAAGGTGGTCAATAAGCAAAATAATGCAACCATGAATGACTTTATCCTACAAAGAAAGTAGCAAAGTTGTTGTGGTAAGACTGTTACATTGAGTTTAAGTGAAATTTGGAGTAGAAAGCAAGAGTCATTCAGCTGACAGAAGTGTTGAATGTGATGAGAATTCAGTGGACATTTAACAGAATGAGGAAGATAAGCGAAGGGGGAACCCATAACTATCTTTGTTTGTTTGTTTGCATAACATGTCCATAGAATGGCTATCATGCAGGGAGGGGGCCTTTTGGCTAGTAAGTCTAGCTGTGGTTTATAATAGCCCATAGATCTATGATTATCTATATTTTTTAGTTAAAATTTCTATAATTAAGGTGTTCCAGAGTAGAAACGTTAGATAATTCTTAGAGATTTTATAACTTGATTTCCTTCTGAGTTCCATTGAATTGGTTTGGGTCAATTTGATTTTAATAAGACATATAGAGGCTGGGTCATTAATAACAAATTTGAAACCCAATTGTGAAAGTATTCAGTCAAACCCAGGAATCCTCGAAGCTGCTGTCTTGTTTCTGGAAGAGAAAAAGATGAGATAGAATCATTGATCGGCTACCTCTTGCACGCCCCCTACTGGGGATCAAGTCTGCCTGGCATGTGCCCTTGACTGGAATTGAACCTGGGACCTTTCAATCCACGGGCTGACACTCTCCATTGAGCCAAATTGGCTAGGGCTTATCCTTTGATGTTCGTGTCTCTTCATAGCTAGCTGTTGTAATAAGTAAAACTAAATTATCCACATATTGGAATAGAGGGGACTATCTAGCAAATTTAACATCATTTAAATCAGCTTTTAGTATCTAAGACAATAAGTGGAACTCTCTGCATATCCCTGGGGCATTACTGTCCAAGTAAACTTGTAATCTTCCCAGGTAAAAACAGAGGTATTGACTGTCTTTTTCTATGTGAATGCTGAAAAGGCACTACATAAATCTATTACTGAAAAAGTATTGGCAGTCACAGCAATGGCTGATAATAAAGTATGTGGATTTGGAACCACAGGATGTCTGGAAATAACTATCTTTTCTATAGCTTTGAGATATTGTACAAATTTCCATCCTTTTCCATTTTGTTTCTCCTTTTTTTTCCCCCATTTGGCTTCTTTACCAGAAGGATAGGAGACTTACAGAGGCTCGTACATGGAATTATAAGCCCTCCTTTAAAAGTAATCTTGTATATTGGGTCTAATTCCAGCTTATGCACTAAGAATATTGTTGACTGGAAAAAGCCTAAAGTTGCATTAGAACGTCCTGCAATGAATGCTTAGTTCTTCCTGTGGAGGGAGGTTTCTTTAAAATCATTATTTTCCCAATTGGTATAATTAGATCTCCCTACCATTTGCACAGAAGCTTTACTCCAGCTTAGTTAGGTGTAGTTAAGAACAGATAAAGTAGCCCCAGTAGTTCAAGGGCCTTAGTCATTTCCCTTTTTAATTGTAATTTTAATTTCTCCTAAACTATTAATAAGGAAAAGGGAAAATGCCTTCTCATAGTCCTCAGAGCAGACTTATGCTTGCTTCTGTTTCTTTTTTTTTTCTCCCTCCAAATCCCATTTCAGTTTCCTATAATCCTTAGGTGAACAGACTTCTCTACAGGCATTTCCCTGCAAACCTTATTCAGTAATTCTGTTGCTTTTGCTCCCAGAAACCAGTAGGTATATTAATTGAAATATGTTAGAGTAGCCAAGATTACATGTTCTAACAGTTACATTTCTTTGTGAACCCATCAGAAACTAACCTGAACCTGACAGCAGCCACCAGAGCTGTGCTGTCACCTCCCTGGGCAGGGGACTGCCAGAAAGAGGCCCCTGCTCTGTTTTACCCAGTTGCTCAGGCCAAAAACCTAAGAGTCTCCATTGACTTATCTTTCCTGTTTATGTAGCAAGCCTGGTGGCTTGCTGGCCAAGCTAGGCCTGAGGCCTGTTCCTGCCACTGCAGGAGTGCCCACTGCCCACTCCCCTCTGGCCCACACCCATGCCCTCCAAGACATCTTGTGCCACTCATTTCCCACCCAGATCTTTCTTTCCAGGCTGCCTTTGTTCCTCTTGCCCCAGCCACAGTCCCCAGCCCCCCTACCCCCCCCACCAACAGGTACCCATGGTGCCCCTCAACCCCCCAGGTCAATGCCCAGTGCTCTGGTGGCTCCTAGATTGGAAACGTCACATTGGTGACCATCACAAGGACTGTGGGAAAGAAGAGTGGGCTGCTCTGGAACCTCCTGGGCCTGACTGGAGAACCCTGGTGTGTTTCTGACATTCCAGGCCCAGATTTAGAAGCTCCTGGACTCCCCACCATGCCTAGTAGTCCTGCCCCTAGCTGCTTCTTTCTTTTTTCAGCTCCTCTGGCCCTCAGCCCTCCTGCTGCCTTCTCTAGTCCCCACTTTCCAGCCCTGTGCCTTCCTGTTCTCTGCTGACTTGGCCTCCTCTAGCCGAGGCCTGTGGGGGGACAGGGCTTTCTCCCCCCACCCCCAATTTCCTCCCAGGCCAGCACTTATTTGTCTCCTGACTTTTACCCACAGAATTTGAGTTCCCGGTTCTTCCTCCTCACTGAAGACCCTTCCAGCTCTCCATCATGGGAGGTGGCGGCTTTTCAGACATATCTGTGGAATGCACAGATGCACAGGATTTTAAGTCCTAGCATGAGCAACAAACTCAAGGCTTGTTTTGCTCTGGGTGACCCATCTATATATATAAAAGCCATAATTATCCCTCCGACCATTCGACCAGTCGCTATGACACGCACTGAACACCAGGGGGAAAATTCTATGACAGGTAGGTTAGCTTGCTGCTGGGGTCTGGCTGATCGGGACTGGGCGAGATGGGCCGGACATGTCCTGGAGCCTCCCATGATCCCTCCCCACCCCAATCGTGCATCAGTGGGGTCTCTCAGCCTGGCCTGCACCCTCTTGCAATCCGGGACCCCTCAGGGGATGTCGGAGAGCTGGTTTTGACCCGATCCCTGCAGGCCAGGCCAAGGGACCCCACTGGTACATGGCACTAGGCCTTTAGTTGTATTAGAAAATTCTCATCAAATCTGGACCCCAAAAGAGAAGTAAGTGTTGGTGTTTTTTATATGCTGCACTTTATAACATCTCTGAGTACTTGGCAGGACAATTGTGTTTTATTGTCTATCACCTCTGTTGGGTCCCTCCTCTCCAGGGGTCTTTATGACCTGACTGGGACAAGTTGGATGACCCACACTTCAACCTGTTTGGAGGCAGTGGAGAGGCCTGCCCCCCAGAATGCCCCCAGAGCAGGCCGGCAGGCTGGGGCCACAGGGCACTCACCTCCTAGCCAGTGTTAGGTAGCTGCTCTGTGGTGTGCGTGGGAGGACCTGGGACCAAAAATGCCACTTACATGCCCTTGATAAGGGGCCTCAGGGGAGGGGGCTAGTGTGAAATAGCAGGAAAAGAGAAGAGCCATGTCCTGTTAGGTCCCCTCCATGAAAAGATACCTAGAGAAGAAAACTTCCTATAGTTTCCAACGCACCGAGGGCTGTTAGCACTTGTGCATGTGGTTCCTAGGCTCAATTCCCAGTGTGCACGCCTCCTCATGCTGCTCACTCCTTTGGGGACAGCTGCTTAGTGGCCACCAAATGTTGGGTCACAAAAACAGCTTATCCAGTGCCCAGTACTCAAACTTACATGCAAAGCCCATGACCATCCCCACCTGTACCCCCAGTCCTAGCACTGCCCAGTGAGGCTGCCTTTCCGCCCACTCAGTTTCTCAACCAGTTTTCTGGTAAAAAGAATGAATGAACCTTGGGGTTGCTGCCACTGAGTTGAAAAGCCCTCAGAGTTCTGTCTGCTTCCAAATCCTCTTTTGAGGCTCTGATTCTCTCGCAGGTGAGGGTGGATGGGTTTCGACGGCCACCCATCTTAGCCTTGGTGCCTGGCTTTCTAGGTGAGGGCAGGTGGCAGCTCAGTGCCCTGTTGACCCCATCTCTTTAGGTAGTTGCCTCCAGACTCAGCAGATGGCATACCTGTGATGCAGACCACACTGGGGGCCTCGGGAACGGTGGGAGAGGTATGGTGTATATGTGTCTGAGTGTGAGCACGTATTTGCACTGTCGTCTCCATTTGCATATCATAATAAAGCAAAGGGAGGCCATTGGTGACAAGGTAGGACACACTGCTGCCCCCCATCTTACCCCTACACCCCTTATCTTGATGAGACTGGGTGAGGCAGAGGACCCTGGACTTTGCTCAAACTGAACCACCCAAGTGACCATCATCTTTCCGTCCACGATGTAACCATAACTTCCCCAAAGCCAGCGGCTCCCCCCAGTAGTCCAGGCAGTGAACCTCATCAGGTGACCCAGCACCCCCTGCTCTTCAGGGGCCAGAGCATACCTCTGACCTGAGTGGGGAACACTTCTGAGACCCAACTGAGGGTACGTTGTCCCTGCTGTCCGTTTGCCTGAAACATTTCCCATGCGTGCATGTGTAGAGTGGCATTTGAAGGTTCGTTGTCCCTGCTGTCTGTTTGCCTGAAACATTTCCCATGCGTGCATGTGTAGAGTGGCATTTGCAAGTGATCTTTCTATTGGCAGCTCAGTTCCCTGACTCTAAGTGAGGCACTCATGCAAAAACTGGTTTATCAAAGATGGGGCATTTCCAGGAGATTCCTTTGATGTGAAAGACTCTGGAAATGGAAATTGTAGCCTCGCTTATAACAATATGCAAAGGTATGAACAGGCTGTGACAGTTACAAGTACATGGACACCAGAGCCTCGGTGGTCATCAGAGAAACAATGTTGGAACCTTAACCCCACGGGGATGAGATGAAGAACTGAAACCTTCCACCTGGTGCACATATGGTTAAGTTGGCACTTCTGTACAGAGAGGTGTGGTGGTTGCTGACTGAAGGTGCGTTCAGTGAGAACACATGACTGAACTGCTTTAAAAGACATGAGGATGCTCGACAGGGTTTCTGTTCAGGTTACTTGAAAAACTACAAGCTTAGAGAAGATGGGTAATGGGGGGGGTGGGCTCATCTGGCAGGACAAGCACATGTCCTCATACAGATGCACCAGGAGCCATGGAGAGATTCAGCTAGGGCAGGCCCGCCACTCTCAGGGACTCTGAGCCACCTGTTGTGGGTTTTGAGTCTGGCTTCTCTCCATGAGCATGTTGTCAGGTTGGCCCATGTTGTAGTGTGAATGACCTATGTGTAGACAGAGCAGCTTGTTATTTGCTCCCCAGTCAGTGGGCTTCTGTGTGGTTCCATTTCCAGTTACGTGAACATGCGTGCACACATGGGTGTGTGGGCATACATTTTCTCTGTCTTTTGAGTGTAAGTACCAGCTCACACATAACTCTAACTTCCTGAGGGACTGGATTTTCCCACAGGGTCAGCACCATCTCATCCCCAGGAGCAGGGTGGGCCTCGCTTCTCCACATCCTCACCAACACTTGCTCTGACTTCTTGGTTCTCCCAGTCCCAGTGGGTGTGCAGCACAATCTGTATGCTTTGCTTTGCGTTCCCTGGAGACGGTGATATTGAGTGCCTTTCATGTACTTGCTGGCCTTTCATATGTCTTCTCTGGAGAAACATCTGTTCAAATCCTTTGCCCATGTTTATTGGTCTTTTTGTGATTATTTTCTTATGCATTCTAGAGAAGAATCCCTGATCAGATACATGATTTGCCAGAATTTTCTCATTCTATGGGTTGTCTTTCCACCTTGTTGACGGTGTCCTTGGAAGCACAAATGTTAACTTTTAAGTCCATTTATATTTTTTCTTTCATTGTTTGGGATTTTGGTTTCCAGTCTAAGAAATCATTGCCAAAGCCAAAGTCATGAAGATTTACCTGTATGTTTTCTTCTAGGAATTTTATAGTTTTAGCTCTTATATTTAGGTCTTTGACTCAGTTTGGGTTAATTTTTATATATGATACGAGGCTCCCTTAGATTTTTTAAGCAAAGCTTATATTATCAGAAACTAAAGGACTTATCTGGGGTAGATTTAAATAGTGGTTGTCGACCAGGATGATTTAGTCCCCAGGGGACACTTTTGGTTGTCACCCCTGTGGGTTGCTTCTCGACACCCATTCTGCACATCACTGACCCACAAAACAATCTGTTCCCAGGTCCAAGATGGACAGTGTGTGGGGGAGGTGATCATAGCTTACTTTGGGCATGGTCTGAGTGCTGGGGGCTTTGGGGATGCCCCCCATGTGATGAGAAAGCTGCTGGGCTGGCCTTTAACAAGGAAGCAGTCCACTGCATGTGGGGTGCTGGCAGCAGCAGAACTGATGTGCTCCTCTTAGTTCTAGGTATGGGGGACAATGTGGACTACCTGGAGCAGTTTGAGAACTCCCTGGTGAGTACCTGCACCTGTCTCAGCCTTTCCTGAGGGTGTGTCTCAAGGAGGAACTTTCCCTAGATCAGTTGTCACACCTAGGCAGCCTGGACTGGCAGCACCATGGCTGTTTGGGTTTCTCCCTGCAGCTGCTTTTCTTAGCCAGATCCCGCAGTCTCTGGAGAGTCATATCTGGGGTCATCAGAGCGAACTCAAGAGCACACTGCTCTGTGCTGGGGTTGGTCTTGCCCAGGAGTCATCTCACTGTGCAGTGATCTCCCTGGGCCCCTTGGTCACATCATGCTCTGGGTTGTTGTCTGTCAGGGACTACAGGGCCCCTACTGATGTGCCTTGCCCCTTCAGTTTAAGGAGTCAGCCCCAAGAAGCAGTCCTTATACCTCAAGTCCGACTGGCTCCTGAAGGACAGTCCTCAGAGACCATGCACCTGCAGCCCAAGACCAGCGGGTACACCGACCCTCTGTAATGGCGTTCTAGACTAAGTGAGGGGGCAATTATGACTGGGCTTTTGAATAGCAGGCTCTGAGAATGTTACTGGAAAGGGGAGATCTGGTCTGAGCAGGTCTGCCTAGGGCCAGCCAGTAGTGTGTGGGTTCTCGACTTTGTGCAGGAAAAATTTCGCATGAGTCCAGGTGAATTTTAGAGGACATTTATAAAAGCTGGGGACAGTGGATCAAGAAAGGGCTGGGGAAATGAGCCTAGGCTGGTCTGCTTTGGCTCACTAAATCATAGAAAAGGGGGCCTTGGGGACAGGTTCAGGGGGTTTGCCTGGGACTGCTCATTGCTGTCCTCGTTGCAAGCCTCATGAGGTCCCTTAGAGTTTAGGAGGTGCATGCCTGTGGGGGAAGAAAAGAAAGAAGAGGAGGGTAAAGGCACAGATATACTCCTGGGGTTGGGAGTGCACTGAGTTCTCTATACCAAAAGTTTTTAGAGGTCTGAGGGGAGGGTCTCAATAGAATATTCATCAGCTTTCCAGGAGGGTCTTTTCAGGATTGTGGTCTCCACTGATTGGTCAGTACCAGGGCAGAATTCATTAATGCAGCTGGTCCTGAAGTCAACCCTGGTGTCTTTTGGAACTGAAATACAACTGAAGCCTAGTTGTTATCTCTAGGGAGGTGAATTTCTGTCTCTGACTGTAAATTGCTTGGCTGTCTCAGTTTCCCCACTTGACAAGGAATTTTCCTAGCTTTTTACTAACCTGCCTCATTCTGACACCCCATGTGTGACTTTGAAAAGTCAGAGATCTGAACCAGAATAGGTGAGGGTCAGCTGAACCACTGCCTTCTCCTTTACATAAGCTCTTTGGGCACAGTGACGCTTTTCTGTACATGTCTGCCTGGCTATTTTTGCACTAGAACAGCAGGGTTGCCAGACACAACAGGCCATGTGGCCCACAATTCCTGAAATGTTCGCTCTGGTCCTGTGGGGAAAGCCTGGGCAGACCCTGTTCTGGAGGAAAATGGGGCACATGTACCTCTATTCTGGTTTCAGTATGCAGGGCCCCAAAGCACCTTCTTTGGGAGCCTGCCTGAGACCAAGCTGGTGGACCTGGACTTCCTGGGAGCACCCGCAGGGCTAGATGGGATGGGGTTGGGGGTGGCCCACTACGGTGATCTACCACAGCACTCATCCACAGTGCTCACACACATCTGCTCCTCCCACAGCAAGTTCATGGGCAGGTACAAGGGCTTCTTCATGAAGAAGAGCTTCTTCATGTACCAGGCCATGGGTAAGCGGGGGCCTATGGGGGCCATGGGCTCCTCTTCCTAACAGCAGCTCCCACGTAGGCAGCCATA
Source organism: Plecotus auritus (assembly GCF_963455305.1). NCBI lineage: Eukaryota > Metazoa > Chordata > Mammalia > Chiroptera > Vespertilionidae > Plecotus > Plecotus auritus. The sequence goes on along the minus strand of NC_137784.1, from coordinate 58,379,687 downwards.
GCTCCTAGCGGTAGAGCAACCAAGACCAGTGTGGAAGCAGCTGGAGTCAGGGAAACTGGTTCAGGTTGCACGGCTGAAGCTCATTGGCCCCCAAATTGGCCAGAACCTGAGCTAGCAGCGGACAGATAGGATTCCTCCCATGGCTGCGTGTCCGGCTTTGGCCTCTGTGGGTACCAGGCCCTGGATGTGTCCAGGCTGGGGCTGGAGGGTGGGAGCACCTTGCCTCTACCCAGGAAACAGATTCAGGCTCCAGAGGCCCCTAAGTGTGGGGACAGGTGTCACTGCAGGCTCTGCTTTTGGGCTCTGGGTTCCAGTGGACCTGGTATTGTGGAAATGGTTATATTCTGGGCACTTGTGCTCCCAGGTCCTGCTCTGAGAGAGCACTGTGGGGAGGGGCCTTGTCACCTTCCTCTAACTCTGTGGTTGGCAAACTGCGGCTCGCGAGCCACATGCGGCTCTTTGACCCCTTGAGTGTGGCTCTTCCACAAAATACCCCGGCCTGGGCAAGTCTATTTTGAAGAAATGGCGTTAGAAGAAGTTTAAGTCAAAAAAATTTGGCTCTCAAAAGAAATTTCAATCGTTGTACTGTTGATATTTGGCTCTGTTGACTAATGAGTTTGCCGACCACTGCTCTAACTGGGCCTTGGCTTGCTACGGCTGACGCTGCCCACCTTTCCTCCATCACGCTGTCTCCTGCCTCCTTTTCTTGGTCACCAGTGGCACCAGCATGGAGTCTTTCAAGAGAAAGCTCAGAAATAACAGGACCTTGCCAAAACCAAGATCAAGAAGGTTCTGAAAAGAAAAAAAACAACCGACTGTGGATCTGAGCTCCATGGAAGTCATACTCTCATCTCTTCAAGTGGTTTGAGAAGCAGGAGGTGACTGAAGGCAGTGCCCATCCTCCTGCAGCAGGTCCTAATGGGCAGCAGTTAGTGACCAATCTGGGCTACCTTGTGTACCCACCTTTCATGGTTTAACCCAAGCCCATTGAGCTGTAGGCTGCCCTCCCCAGTGTGCTCTTATCCCTTAAACTTGGCACCTGGCTGAGTTTTGCCCTGTGCCAAGGCTGTGAGGCCAGTCCTACTGATGGGCCCAGGGTGAGAGTGAGGGTGCTGTCTGCCTGGAGAGGGCAGGGCATGTGAGCAGAGGAACTATAGGGCACAGCCTGGAGGCAGGATCATACAGGCCAGGGGATACCCCGGTGACAGTAGTGACAGAAGAGCTAGCAGCTGCTTTCTGGAGGAGGGCCTAGGCCCACACAGTTCAACCTCACAGACCACCCTGGGTGGGGTCGTGCAGGAGTCTGGGCCACACACAGGGCTGACAGGCAAGGGATAGCTCTGGTGCCAGGCAGGCTGAGGGGATGGGCAAAAGGCCTATAGAAGGCAACAGCAGCCAGAGAGATTAGGGGTCAGGCCTGGTATCCAAGAATGGTGAGGCCTGGGTTATGTGTGGAGTTTTCTCCAAAAGACAAATGGAAACTGCTACTTCCCTGTTGCCTTCCTCGCCCGAGCTGTTGCTTTATGAACATCCCAGAGAGCCTCAACAGGGATCTCTTCACACTTGATCCTGGGGCCCATCTCCACAGTAATAAGCTGTCAGCAGTAATGCCCCCTCACTCCATAAAGAAAGAAGTATGCCTGAAGAAGTGTGTTGAGGATTGCATCAACGGGATCCAGAAGGAAGGCCAGAGGTACCAGGAGCTGAAGGCCCACACAAAGGAGAAACTGTGGGTGTGAATATGCGGGCACTGTGGGCCACTGGGGGAGGGAGGAAGGTGAAGCCTCCCCTCCCCTCTGTATGTCCAGGGCCTACAAGGAGATCACCCAAGTCCCGAGAAAGGCCCAGGCTGAGGTGCTGGGCTTCCAGGTGAGCCTAAGGAAGGACCCTGTAGGAGTCAACAGTGGCAGGAGGTGTTGGGATCAATCTCTCTTACCAGAGCAAGGAACTGAAATAACTGAAGCAGTTCAAAGATTTGGGGATGACGCCCACCTAACTCAGTCCCAAATATACCCTGTAGGAACTATTGCAGTGCCAAATGTGGACCCCCATTAGGATTATAACAACCAATGAGACAGGGGTCTTAGAGATCACTTTCTACATTGCTTAATGGAAGGAATGAAAAGAAAATCCATAAGTTTTAATAAACTATTAACCACACTGATCAAGGGCCCCAAGAAAATCCTTTTCCATTTTTAGAAAGATTAAAAAAGAGGTTCTTCTTAAACACACTAACCTACATCCCAACTCACCTGAGGGACATCTAATATTAAAGGATCACTTCCTAACTCAGACAGTCCCAGACATCTGGCACAAATTATAAAAACCAGCCTTAGGCCCAGGAACACTAGTGACTGAGATCCTAAAGGCAGCATCCTTAGTTACTTTAATAGAGAAATAGAGGAGGAAAGGAAGAAGAAAAAAGAAAAGCACAGACAAAAGGCAGGCTCAGCTCCTTGCTGCATTTCAGACCCAGCCTTTTCAGAAGGCGGGAAACCCAAAGGTGCCCATTGGAAACTGCCATCCCTGTGGAAAGCCTGGCTATTGGAAGTGAGACTGTAAGGTGAAGCAAAAAACACCGTGTCCCAAATGTAAGAAGCTTAGTCATTGGGCCTGTGACTGTCCTGGGTCCCAAAGGGGACATGGGCTAGAACCACTCACGATCTTTGACTGAGGAGGCCCTCTGCTCCAGCTGGCTCCCAACAGGACCATCATTTGAATAGGATGGAGCTAAGGGTCACCCCAGATGTAGAAGGTTCTTACAGTACCCACCTCCCTTTTCTTCCTTATTCTGAACAAAACACCCACGTTGAAGTGGGTACAATGTTATTTTCAAGATAGCTTCTCCCCAACTGTTACCCACAGCTGGCTCCGCTCAGCCCTTGCCCACAGCAGTGATACCATAGGGGAGGGAAAAACATTTTTAACTTGCCACTTTAATTTTATACATGTACACAATAAAAAACTAGCAAAACCTATAAAAGCAAAAATAAATACAAGGATCTGTTGTCACCCAACATGGAGCTAACCACTGGCCCTTCCCACTCCCTCACCCCACTCCCGTTGAGGAGCAGAACTGAGCATGGTCCACCCTGGCTGGGATATCACATGCCAGATAGTAAGCAAAGAAGGATGAGGGCATGTCACAACAACATGGGAGCCAATGCCTGGCCCATGGCGGGCCAGACCAGGGCCAATTTGTATGCTGAAATGAATGAAGTAGATGGTAAAGGGCTGCACTGCAGGTTCGAGATTGCAAAATTGATAGTAAACATTTACTATTGGTTGAGTCACTACATTTTAGGATAATCTGTTGTGTTGCAATAGATATTATGTCTATCAAGTTTCAAAGCTTTTCAAAACAAATTGAAAAAACAACAAGGCCCTGTGTCTGGCCACAAGATAAGCCTCACCAACATTTTGACAGTTGCCAGATGGGAGGGGAGTTTGGGAGGGGTTGGGTGAAAAGGTAAGGGATTAAGAAGTACAAATTGGTAGTTACAGCATAGTCACCAGGATGTAAAGTACAGTTCAGGGAATATAGCAGATAAACATTGTAATAACAATGTATGGTGCCAGGTGGGTGCTAGACGTATGGAGTAATCTCTTCATAAGTTATATAAATGTCTAATCATTAGGCTGTACACTTAAAACTAATATAATATTGTACACCAACTGTAATTGAAAGATAAAAAAATTATTAAAGACAGGCTCCACCAACTCCTCCAGGTGTGGCCTTTTTGAATCATCTGCTCCCTAAGTTTTGGCTTTCCACAGACAGCCCGTATGCACTTCCGGCCTCAGCCCAGCCCTCTCCTGGCTGCTCTCCGCAGCCACCAGCCACCTGCTGTCCCAGACCTGGTTCTGCCCCCATATCCTTCAGAGATTCCCTATCTAGTACCCCATTCTTCAGCCTGCTCCTGACCAATCAGCTGACAGATTCGCCTACCAGAGGCCAGCTAGCACCTGGGTCACTGCCCAGCACAACCCCTTGACGAGGTCTGAGTGTCCTGGCCACACACACAGGCTTTCCAGTCTCTGCACCTGTGATATTCCCCAAGTGGTATCACCCATCTCTGTCTGCCATTCCCACACCCACTTTCCAAAGCCTGGGCCAAGGCCACCTTCTACCTGTGGGAATCAGTTAACTTATGCCCCTCTCCTGCCGCCCACGTGACATTTCACGACCAGCCCCAGCTGGGCAAAGCATCCCCTCTCCAGACTCTGAGCCTGCATCTGCTACCTGAAAACAACTAGCTGCTTCCACCTTGGAACACAGGGGCGGGAGGCCCACACCCTCGGTGCTCATGGAGACCCGGGGTCCTGGCACCCGCCCTCGACTTTTTCTCAGAGGGAGGTGGTCCGCGACCCCCCAACCCGACCGGCAACCTCCGCCAACCAGAGGGACACCGGCCAGAGTGAAGGTGACCTCGGGGCTGTCCTTCGCGCCACCGCCGCCCAAGGCGTGGGCAACAGGCCAGAGCATCCCGGTCTCGTGGAAGTCGGACTGGCGCAGGGTGCTCCGGAAGATGGAGTCCCGCCACGGACCAGGAGAGGTATTCTCGGAGGTGGAGTCCCCGCGAAGCACTCCGGAATATGGAGTTCCAGCGCCCCGCACACAGCCAGAAGTCGTGAACTGCCCCGCCAGTCCTCGCAGCGAGTGTTTGGCTCCTCCTCAAGACCCGCCTTGAAGGCGGTGCTGCACAAGGTCCAGCTGGAGAGATCCGATTCGCGCAGCCTCCGCAGTCACCGCCTGTCCAAGAGCTGCCCTTCCCCTTTGCCCTTTCAAGGACTTCCAGCTCTCCAGCGACCTGCGTGACCCTCACCCCGGAATCACACCCGCGGCGCGCTGAGGGCCTGGCGTGGCTGGCCGGCACGTCCTCCTATTGTGGTGGGTGGAGAACCTTCTGTCCTCCGGGCCTCCGCGCTTCCTGCTCCATCCTCGGCTTCGCCCCGCAGGCAGTAGGTAAGGTGGAGGGCTTCTGGGCTAGGGAATCTGTTCCAGCCTCCGGCCCCTCCGCAGGTGGACGCTAGCTGACGTCAAACCCTAAAGCCAACCGGCCCTCCCGCGGCTCCTGGGGGCGGGGGTAGGGGCGCTGCCCACAAGTCCCCTCCTCCCTGGAGCCCCCTGCGGGTTCTAGACACCAGCCACCCGGGATCCTCAGTCGTCCTCCTGGACGGTTCCATTGGACATGGTCTGCGGGCTTTCCCCGGGACTTCGTCCAGTCTCAAATTTCACACCTTGTAGTATTAGCAAGGGCATGTCTCCACCCCGCCCCCAGCCCCCTGCCGATGTCCCCGGACCCATCTCCTCCCCTGGGGGCAGCATTAGCTGGGAGCCATCACCAGTTCCCGCTGTGGGCTCACTGCAGCTCAGCCTGAAGGCCGCCTCTGCCACTCTCCGCATGGCGCACTGCGTGGTGCCCAGGGACCCTGAGGCGGCACCGGTTAAGACCGCCAGGGCCATTCAGAACGAGAGAGCCCAAGCCGGGGCTCCAGAAGCGGTGGTGGGGACGACGGTGTCCTCAGGCGGTGCACGCTGGCATGCTACCCCGATGGCCCTGCACTGGCACCTGTGGGAGAAAGGCGCCGTTCGGGAGTCTGCTAGAGTCGACCCCCCAATCGCCTTGCCCGTCGGCACTGCCCAAGGCTCCCGGGCTGCCTGGCACCGGCCTCCTCCTTCCCTCCCTGGCTGTTTTAGAGTCCTCCCAGGTCGTAGGTGGCGGCAAACTTTCCAGAACAGGATGTGCGCATCTCGGCTCGGCCCCGCTGCAGGGACCACTCTGAGCTGGCTGTGCTGCGTGCTATGGCCCTGCTGCCCACAGACCTGGAGGCTACCAGCGCCCTATTCACACCCTGTTGGCCTCGCCTGTAAGCCCGTATACCCAGTCCAGCAGGACCTCGCAGGGCCAGCTGCCCACTTCGCTGTACAGCCTGGCATGCTGCAGCCTTGGGGGCGGGTCCCTGTCCGCCCAGCCCTTGCTCCTTGCACTCACCTGCCCGGCCATAGGCCATGCCCTCCAGGACACGTTCGTGGGAGGGGACATACCCCTACCCTGAGAAGGTTTGAAGGCTGGGCTCCAGCTTGGCTCTCCCCAGCCAGTTGAGGGGATTAGAGGGGGTGGGGGCCAGTCTTGGAGGGCTTGAGAACCAAGGCTAGGTTAGTGAGGTCCTCAATGCACCGCTGGGCGCACAGGAAGTCCAAGCACAGACCTCTATTTGCACAGTAGTTACCTCCCAGTGGCTAATCTGGGGCTCAGGGTGGTCTCCATGGGTGAAGCATGTCTGACAGGCTTCAAAGAACAGGGGCTTCTCAAGCTGAACCCTGAGGTGTGAGCAGCCAGTCTTCAGGTGCCAGAGTGCAGAAGCTCGCCTTAGAGGGAGGAGGATGGGTGCTGTGTGAAAGGTCTGGGGCAAAGGACAGCTCTGTCTGTTTGCCAGGGGCAAAATGCGAGGTGACTGAACCCCCTGAAGCTTATTCCCCAGAAACTCACTGCTGCATTATTAAGCGACTGTGGCACACACATAGCTAAGCTGCCTGAGTTCCTTGCTAAAGGGGGTCATTACCTCAATCCCCCAGGAGGCATAAGTTTGGAGATTGGGTGCTTGCCAAGCATCAGAATGGAGAGTAGGGGCTGGGGCTCTGAGGAAGGACCACAAGAGGAGCTGGTGACAGAGCCTGAGCTGGCCTGAGGTGTGCCATCTGAGGAGGACCCAATGTGACTGTGACTTCTGTGCCCACCTTCACAAGAAAGAGGACTCTTCTCTCACTTTCAGGCAAGTCCGGGAGGGTTGGGGATCTACAGGAGCCAAAGAGATGTCTTCTGGGCATGGTTTGGCTGCCCTAGTCAAGTGCTTCTGGCCCACCTTGCTGTGTGACTTCCGGGACTCGGTTTGCTCATCAAGAAAATGGGCAATGAATTCCCCTCCTCTGTGACTGGTGCTGCCTGTGCTATGAGAGGCTAGCCTGGAGACTACCCCCCACCCCCAGCCAGACTTCAAGGTTCTGGAAGGATCTCACTTCTCTGTACCCACCAGACACATGAGTACTAGTACCTCTGCCAGATCAGGCTACCCTCATTGCCTGCTCTGTTGAAGCCCATGTTTCCTAAACAGGCTAGGGGCCGCTGAACCTGAAGAGGGTAGTCCATAATCCTCCAGTGCACAACTCCAGGCCATCTACACTTAGGTCCCACCCCAGGTTATGATCCCAAAGGCCACAGTGATACATTCTGCTCTAATTCATGGAGCAGTTGTTTAATTAGTTACTTAGTATGCTAGTTTGGATGTCCAGGTGCTGGGGCCCGGTGATGCCCCTGCAGGCCTAGCCTCTGCCCTGTTCAGAAGGGCTCCTGGGGCTGCCTTGTGCCTGTCCTAGGGCTTCACCACCACCCTACAAGTGCAACCCCTCCCTGTACAACATGGTCAGGGAGGAAGGGCCCAGCAAGCATGTAAGGCAGACTCCTCTGGAGGAGGCCATGAGATACAGCACGATGCCCACTGGAATCAGGTGTCCACTCTTGAGACATACTCTTTTTAATTTTTTTAAATTTATTTTTAGAGAGAGGAGAGAGAGAGGAGAGAGAGAGAAACATCAATTTGTTATTCCACTTATTTGTGCATCCATTGGTTGATTCTTGTATGTGCCCTGACCCGCAACAACACTATAACCAACTTGTCAGCAGCATTGGTTATCAGTAAGACCAGGTTCTTGTATCCAGGAGGAAAAATTTTAACATGAGAGTCAGGAATTACAACAAGCAACAAAGCTTTATTTAAGTGAAAGTACATCCTAGGGACTCTGGAATAGGCAACTCCAGCATTGGAGTGCCCCAATGGGTCTAGGTCAGGGGTGGGCAAACTTTTTGACTCGAGGGCCACAATGGGTTCTTAAACTGGACTGGAGGGCCGGAACAAAAGCATGGATGGAGTGTTTGTGTGAACTAATATAAATTCAAAGTAAACATCATTACATAAAAGGGTACGGTCTTTTTTTTATTTCAATAGTTTTATTCATTTCAAACATTTTAACAAGAAGAATGTAAACACTAATTATTATAATTTGAAACTTCAAAAAATGGAGGAATCATAGCACAATAACATACCTTATATTGAGGATGGCAAAGGCAAAATAAAATTGCCTAACAAAGGAAAGGTACAAAAGCCTTTCAAATTAAACTTAAATATAATAAAATAATTTAAAACTAAAACAAATAGAAGAGAACAAAATGTGTAAACAGTAAATTAAACATTTTCTTTAGTGCAAGTTCCAAATTATGCCCGGGACGTAGATGTAGATAGCAATGTAGACTGGGTTGAAAGATTTTTGGTCTTTAAAACATCAACTTCATTGGGAACAGTGTTGTTGGTCTCCTTTTTTAGCTAATGCATCAAAGTCTGGAGTTAGTTTTGTTGTGGCTATTCTCAGGATAGATCTGAGGTGTTCGTCAGTTAAGCTGGATCTGTGAGGGGCTTTGTTGATGTTCATGACGCTAAATGTCTGCTCACAAACATAGGTTGACCCAAACAGCACCAGTATCTTCTGTGCCATCCTCCGGATGTTTGGAAAAGTGGCTTCATTAAGTGAAGCATAAAAGTCTCTTAGTTCAAGAGAGCTGAATTTCTCCTTTAGGACAAAGTCAGACTGAAGATCGATGAGTTCCAGTTGCACCTCTTCTGGTGCTGTTTCAGGGTTTTGTGACAAAGGACAGGCCACCAGTTGAAGTGACTGGTCAATTTTTTCAACATCAGAAAACCGACGACAGAATTCTGCATGCAGGTCATCCAGTGATTTGCTGTATTTCTTCACGTTTTGGATGGTCTCCTTCTGTGTGGCTAGCGTGGCAAAATGAGTGAAGACTTTGTCTGAAATTTGTCTGGAAAAGAAAATCAGCTTCGATTTAAAGGCTTTCACATTAGTGTACATGTCATGTACATACTGATCTTTTCCCTGTAGCTTCACATTTAGCTCATTCAAATGTGAAAATATATCTACAGCAAGTGCAAAGTCACACAGCCAATTCTTGTCACTCAGCTCAGTAAATTCGTCAGACTTCCCCTTTAATTTCAAAAATGCACCAATCTCTCCTTTGAGCTCCCACACTCGTTGGAAAACTTTGCCCAAACTCAACCAGCGGACACGAGAGTGGTAAAGTAAGTCGTGGTGATCCGCATCAGTTTCCTCCAGAAACTTAATAAACTGACGGTGCTGAAGTCCCTTTGCTCAAATGAAATTAACAAGCTTTACGACTGGACTAACAACATGATTAAGTTGTAATATAGACTTGCACAATGATTCCTGGTGAATAATACAGTGAAGAAAAATAACATCTTGGTTAGGGTTCTCCTCTTTCACTTTATCCTGAATTCTTTTTAGCAGTCCAACATTTTTTCCAGTTAAATTTGGAGATCCATCTGTCGTGACATTAGCAAGTTTACTCCATGGTAGCTTCATTTTCTTGATGACAGTAGACACCCGGTCATACAAGTCCTCTCCCCGTGTTCTTCCTTTCAGTGGCTCCATGGCTAAAAACTCCTCCGTAATTTCAAAATTGTCACTAATCCCTCGGATAAAAATTAAGAGCTGAGCAGTGTCCTTTACGTCATTACTTTCATCCAATGCTAGTGAATAAAACTTAAAGAACTCTGCCTTACTATTTAACTTGCTGGCCAAGTCTTCATCAATCAGTTCCACTTGACGAGTCACTGTCCTGCACAATAAGCTGAGTTTTTCAAACTTGCCTTTGCTCTATGGACACAAGAGATCTCTGTCTCTATCATACATTCTTTCAAAAACTCGCCTTCAGAGAGAGGTTTGCTAGCTTTTGCTAATTTGAATGATAGCATAAAACTTGCTTTGGTAGTTGTCTCTTGAATTGCAGTTTGTCTGTGAAAGACATTTTGCTGAGCCTGTAATTTAGCCATCAACCTCTGTGCAGTAGCCTCCCGTTCTTGAGGTGACTGCTTGCTAGCATAGTTGCCAGGCTTTGTGGCAAAGTGACGGCTGAGATTGTACTCTTTGAAGACTGCAAGTGTTTCCTGGCATATCAGACATACCGGCATTGATCGGACTTTGGTGAAAAAATATTTTGTTGTCCACTCCCTCTTAAACACTCGGCATTGACTGTCCACTTTCCTTTTCTTTGGTCCACTCATGTTTAATATTGGGCTAAAACTAACAGTACCATTCTCTTATTAAATTCTTTACTAAAATAAGACAGTAAAGTATAAAAACAAGTGATTAAATTTGCTCTACTATAACATTTTTGGTCTTCTAAAAAATATATATATAACAAAATCATCTGAAAAAGTTCAGACATGGGACAGAGGCACACCCTGACCATAGAGAACAACCCCTTTCCTCCATAGGAAACCTGTGTATCTTTCACACAGGCCCTTTGTTTATGGTAACACACATAGCTGCACATTGCTGTGTCTTCCAGACACACTTGTATGGGAGGTGCTAGGGCAGTGCAAAACATGGGTAACCAGTAGTTACCACTAGCACTTCCGTTACTGGCAAAAAACAGCCGCAGTGCACATAGTGTGAAAGAGCCCATTATCAATGTCAGATTGCATCCACTGGACTCTATAAAAACAACCAAGTGCCACTTTTAAATGCCCATTGCAACAGTTTTTCTTATTAAAAGCTGGAAATGGCAGGATATTTATATATATACCCCTACTGTGACAGCCTGGCAGAGCATTACAAAGGAGAAAACCCAGCACCTGGTGATGTCCGTAAGTACAAGACTTCAGGCTGTCATTACCAGGAAAGGGTTTCATCCAAGTATTAGATATGAACATTTGATTTTCAGTTTTTCATTTGTCCAATTACTTCTGAAACCCTGAAATTAAGCAATTTTGTAATAAAATCTTTAGTTCATCACATTTCTATACAATCTTTTTGTTCAACCCACTGAATTAGGGTTCGTTCACACTAGCCGTGCTGCCGTTGCAGTGTGGTGCAGTACTGCAATGCAGCGCAGCTAGGGTTAATGCAGGGTACACAGGTTTCCATCATGTTTGCGTTGATGCTAATGTGCAGTGGTGCATGTTAACACAAATGCCCTGTAGCACGCATTTTTACAGGCGCAAGGGGGAGAAGCAAATGCAGCGCAAAATGCATTTGTTTTGCCGCTAACACATGCGGTTAGTGGCCACGGTAGCGTTACTGATACCGCATCAGTATTAGCTAAAAAATGCAGCCACAGCATGGCTAGTGTGACATGTCCTCTGTGTGTCTTTTTCCCTGCTGTGCGCGTCTGCAGTGGGAAAAAAAACCTGCAGTGGATACAAGCCCTAAAAGCTGAAAGTCTTTGTTGTTTTATTAACAAGTCATTGTGATGTACAGAATGTGGGAACAGGAAAAAATTGTGTTTGAGTAGAGCTCTTAATCTTACCTCAGAAAGGCTCTGATACTGTGCTCTCCAGGGGCGTGTCTCCCTACATCACCACGATAACGTGTCTAGGCATTCCCAGGGTGATGTTGGGAGACGCGTCCGCGGGCATTACAAGGAGCCTCTGGAAGATTGAGAGGTTGTTCCTTCTACTGAATGGGCGGATATAAATCCGCCCATTCAGAAGAAGGAGCTGCAGCCGTGTTTCCCGACGTTGCCATGTTAACACTGCTGCTGGTGAAGGAGCGGAGGGGAGAGCAAGAGAACCCTCCGCTCTTTGGCTCCGCGGGCCGGATAGAACAGCAGAATGGGCCGGATCCGGCCCGTGGGCCGTAGTTTGCCCACGGCTGCCCTAGCCTGTCACTCTAACTTGGGAACAAAAATAATTGGCTAGGGAGGGCAGAACTTACTGCAAGCATGCAAAATCCAGAAGATTTAATTGGTTAAGCTCCTAGTTATAATCCAGCGACAAAAAGTTCTCGCTCTCTTGCTTGTTCTCTTGTCCTCCTGTTTCTCACTTGTTCCGTGACTTGTACTCACCTCTGCACTAGCCCACCATATGACCCTAGATAGAAGCTGCATGGCCATGTAGACTCCACATGCACTGGACTGGACTTTAATATATGGAGTGGAGACTCTGGGCAGTGGCTTCAGTCCTATACCTGCTAAACACACAGCTGGACTTTTTTCCATGGCAAGATGAAGGGAGATGGGACTTTGGAGGGAAACAACCCTTAATTTTACATCAATAATAAAGCATTCCACAATACTTCATCCTCCTGTGGGAGCTTCAGGAATTTCTTTTCCCCGTGGCACTCCAAGAGCTCCACTTCCACCAGTAACAGGTGAAGACACAGAGGGCACCCCATTGATAATAGGAGTAGCACAATTGTGAAATAATGTTCAGTGATGTCAGGCAACTACAAATATTTCAAGGTAGCTAAAGCCTAGGGATGTAGTAGAGACTGGAGAGAAATACAGCTGGATGGATACACATAGCCTAGATCACAGTGCCATGCTAAAGAGTTTGGATTTATCTTAAGGGCTGTAAGAGTCCATGGGAGAATTTTAAGTTGGGGAGTATCAGAGCCAAATTGGTATTTAAAATGTGAATTTGGGAGCAATATGAAAAATGAGGAACAAGCAAGGAGACCAATTAAGAAACTGTTTCTATATTTCATGGAGAAATTAAAGCAGTGACAGTGGGGATCAAGATCAGAGGATGGATCAGATATTTAGAAAGTAGAATCTATAGAACTTGGTGACAATTTTGAAAAGTAGGAAGGAGGTATTAGAGGAAATAGGGAGTTAAGCATGATTTGGGCTGTAGTTTGGGCAAGTGGGTAGGGGGTGGTACCATTCACAAAGGGAACACTGGAGAAAGACTAAGTTTGGCAGGAAAAAAATTGCACACTCACAAGGAAGTACAAAAAGCAGCCTAGTCTCCTAGACTTATAGAGTACATCACATCTATTTCTTCCCTCCCTCCCTCCCTTTTTTATTAATTTCAAAGAGGAAGGAAGAGGGAGAGAGATAGAAACATCAATTATGAGAGAGAATCATTGATCTGCTGCCTCCTACATGCCCCCTACCAGGGATGGAGCCTGCAGCATGGGCATGTGCCCTGACTGGAAATCAAACCATGACCTCCTGGTTCACAGGTCGACAATGAGCCACACCAACTGGGCACATCATGTCTACTTTCTTATTTAATCCTGTTAGTGAGGGAGATGAAAAATAGGCTCATAGAGATGAAGTAGTTTACCTAAAGTTACACAACAAGGAAGTGAGAGCCTAAACTAGATCCCAAGCTCACTGTTCTTTCCACTTCTTAAAAGCTACTGTGCTAAAGACTTTGAGGTAAACAGGAAGAACATTTTAAAAATGAGTGAAGGTGAGTAGCTAAAGGAAAAGGAGAACTCCGGACTTTTAGGGCAGGTTTCCCAAATATGTTTTTCTTTAAGTCTACCTGGATGAAAGATAGAGATGTTAAAAAATGTTTATCAGTAACACATTTGGTTTATTTAATTGAATGATATGTTATGTAAAGTAGGGAAGACAGCAACTTGGTACTTTTTGCCAAAATCTCTCACTGTTTTCTTGGCTTGTCTTAATCATTCTAGGGTTGTCCTCAATAACTTTTGGTGAGCGTGTGAATAGTGCTGAATGGTCCATGCTCTAGCATTTATCACAGTCTAGTGTAGCGGTCAACAACCTTTTGGACCTCACGGACCACCAGTGGTCCACAGACCACCGGTTGGTGACTGCTGGTCTAGTGAGGGAGCTAAATATATATATTATTGAATAACTGTAAAATCTAGAAACAGATTTAAAAAATAATAAACTATTTTTTGAATAATTCAGGATTACAGAAGAGTTGCAAAGGTAAGTATAGCGAACTCTTGCATACCCATCACCCAGTTTTAGTTTTCCCTGTTATCATCTTACATCGTGATAGTACATTTGTCAGAACTAAAAAACCAGCATTAGTATATTATTATTAACTAAATCCCAGACTTTATTTGGATTTCACCAATTTTTCCATTAATGTCCTTTTTTGTTGCTGTTCTGGGGTCCAATCACTATTAATGTGCCACATGCCTCATTGCATTTATTTGTCCTTTGATCTGTGATCTGTGACAGTTTCTTGGTCTTTCCTAGTTTTTCTGGAAACATAGACTTTTGAAAATATTACATGTAATATATATAGCATATTACATGTGTATTTTAAATACTGTTGGGATATGCTAAAGGCTCAAGTTTATTCTGTGAAAATCAGAGACAAAACATCCAAGCATTAAATTGTACAAAGATTGCTGTATATGCTGCACTAATGTACTGTGTTCATAGCACTACTGTGTTCATTGAATTATGCATTACCATGAATAATAAACACTAAAAATATCATGCATTATAATGTAATTATTATGTGTAGTTGCCTATGTTTCTAAATTCTATTGCTAGCCTGTACAAAGTAATTTGTAAATTTAACATCATCCCAAGAAAAATATCAACCGAATCTACTTTTTTAATTATACAAACTGATGATATGGAAAAATAAGTAAACAAACATAACCAGGAAATTCTGAAAAAGAAGACTAGTGCTGGTTAGGTCTACCAGGTATTCAAACATTGTAAAGCTTCAATATTTATTTAAAATATATTTTATTGATTTTGGAGAGGAAGCGAGAGGGAGAGGGAGATAGATACATCAATGATGAGAGAGAATAATTGGTCAGCTGCCTCCTGCACACCCCCTACTGGGGATGGAGCCCGCAACCCCAGGCATGTGCCCTGAACGGGAATTGAACAGTGACCTGGTTTATAGGTCGACGCTCAACCACTTAGCCACGCTGGCCAAGCTAAAGCTTCAAATATTTAAAACAAAAGGAACTGGCACATAAATAGACAACATACCAATCATAAATAGAAACAAATATTGAAATCTAGGATATGATACAGGAAAAACAGATAAAAGGCTCTCAAATTGGAAATGAAGAAGTAAAATTGTCATTTTTGCAGATGACATAATTCTTTATATACAAAACTCTAAAAACTCCACACACACAAATCTTAGAAACAGTAAACAAATACAGTAAAGTTGTAGGATGCAAAATAAATGTACAAAAATCTATTACATCCCTATATACCAACAATGAAATTCCAGAAAAAGAAATGGAAAAATAATTCCTTTTATAATTGCAACAAAATGAATAAAATACCTAGGAACAAAAAAATAAACTATGGGAAGAACTTATACACTGAAAACTATATGTCATTATTAAAAGAGGTTGAAGAAGAAGAAAAAAAAAGGTTAAAGAAGACACAAAGAAATGGAAAGATATTCTGTGTTCATGAATTGGAAATGTTGCATAAGACCAAAGAAAACCAAGCAACGCTTTAAAAGAAAAGGAGGGACACTGTTTAATATGCCAGCAGACTCAGGGAATAGCTTTCCAAGTCTGAGTGAAGAAACATGCAGGGGGCTTCTCTTTATATCTCCCTGTGGTCTTTGTCCCACAAATATGGATTATGCTTCTGGTCCTTTTTGCAGGCCTTGCAAGAAGGCCCCCAGGTGTTGGGGGTATCCAGGCCATATCTGATGGTTTGGCCTAGCGCCAGTGTTAATAACCCTCCCTCCAGGGCAGTGCACTGTTCACAGTTTTATGGCCTCTGTAACAGGTTCTGCAAGACCAGTATCTGGGAAGGAGGTAGTGACTTAATTATAGGTTATCAAGAATGTACACTGAGCTTGCTGGCATGGATTCAAAAGATTGCTAGCCCCCAAATATCAGGGTTACATTGGAATTAGCTGGAATTTTAGCCTTCTCATCCCCCCTACTTGTCCCACAAGCTTCTCTTAGCCTTATGGTACAATAACTATGGGATGTTATGGTGAACATGGATGACAACCACTCTTAACTGCTTCCAGCTGAAAAGGGACGATGACAAAGGGGTTAGCATCCAGTTTCTTCCTCTCGGAGGGGTTTGTAGGGAATTCTTCTGGTTTGTAGGACCATTTGAAGTTTAAAGGCATTCCTATCCAGTTTGCAGGCAGGCAAAGGTAAGCAGTGGTCCCACACACATAGAATGTTCCTGCAGGGGGCACCAGAGGTAGGTGGTGTTTTTAGCCTTGAAGGTAGAGTTGCATAGTTCATCTGGGAGGCGACCTGTTGGCCCTGGGTACTGCTGAAACAAATAGGAGCACCATTAGTTAGCTGCACATGGGCCGTGACAGGTCTTATTATTTTTTTCCGTCCAGTACAATTCCCACCCACCCCCATGTGTATTTGGCAGTGGAGTTGTAACATGCCACAGGCTGATAAGTATAGCTAACAAAAATCTGGCTTGAAAGGGTTTTCCCATAGACTACTTGGTCTAGCATATTTGGGTAGCGAGTTTCTAAGCAAGGACATGTGGCAGTGGCCCCTATGGGAGGCAAGTATGTGCTAGCTAATATTATTAGTGGCAGCATGTTATTCCCTCTATTTCTGTTCAGTGGGGGTCCACAATAGTGAACCGCTAGGACAAAGAGTAGTATCATGACTATTCCTGCCAGGCAGATGTAGCCAAGGATGGCATGACAAGGTGTAGTTCAACAATTCATGATAAGGCCTTTGTTACCTTGCTGTGTGGGAAGCAATAATTTTATGGTGCTTCTGTGTCCCAGCAAGAGCAGATGAGTTCTCCTCCTGGTACTAGCCTTGGGTTCCAGCGGCACTCATAAAAAGACAAAAGGAGAATTATTAGAAAGATAAAACCAATGATTATCCAGAAATACCAGAGCATATTACCTTTAGGAGGAGATAAGAAAGAAAAATTAGTGTTAGGAGAATTCAGCAGGGTGTTTTTTAATTCCTTGGAGCAGGTTGCTCAGCCAGGTCCGCTGTCTTCTTGAGGGTGATCCGCAGGGGGTGTTTCTGGTCAGAGGTCACCTTCCACTCAGGCTGTGCGTCACTCGGCTGGTGGGCTGCCTTCACCCGGGAGTGGTGAATCCAGGTATTCAGTCCTGCAACCTTGAGAGCTGTGGGGGTGGTTAATATGACTGGATAGGGTCCCTTCCAGGTAGGCTTAAGGGGCTCCTTTTTCCAATCCTTTACCCAAACCTGGTCTCCAGGTTTATAAGGATGTACGGCTGTTCCTAGAGAGATGGGTAGTCGGTCAGTAACCCATCTGTGGACCTCAAAGACAGTTTTTTCAAGTCCTTGTAGTTGTTTCTGGATTTCTAAGTTCCCTATTTCCCCCAAATCTCCCTTTGGCCGAATTAGGGGAGGGGGTCCACCATATAGAATTTCAAAGGGAGAGAAACCTACCCTGGCCCTTGGGGCACAGCGTACCTGCAGGAGTACAAGAGGCAAGATATCTGTCCAGGGTAAGGTTGTCTCTTGGCATAGCTTAGCCATAGTCTGCTCTAGAGACCAGTTCATGCGTTCTATTTTCCCTGAACTCTGAGGCCTGTAGTCTGTATGTAGGTTCCATTTAATTCCTAAAGCCTTAGCTACCTGTTGTTCTATTTCTGCTACAAAGGCTGGGCCATTATCGGACTCTATGGTCAGAGGCATTCCATACCATGGAATTATATCCTTCAGCAATGCCTTAGTGACTTCTCTCGCCTTTTCTGTGCAAGTGGGATATGCCTCGACCCAGCCTGAAAAGGTGCAAACGAAGACTAGCAGGTATTTATTTCCTCTGCTAGGCCCTATTTCTGTAAAATCTACTTCTACGTCTTCAAAAGGAGCTTGTCCACAGCGCTGAACTCCTATCAGTCCCACAGGATCCTGTTGGGCATTGTTCTGAGCACAGAGGAGGCAATGCTGAGAGACTGAGGCACACAAGGAGGGAAGATGGGCAATTGGGTAGTATCTGCCTAACAAAGCTTCTAGGGCAGTATTCCCTAAATGAGTAAGTCCATGCTGCTGGACTACCTTATGGGCTAACTGTTCTGGGACATAGACCCTATGATCTGGGAGTATCCACCAGCCTTCCTTTGTTCTCTTGCCCCCTTCTTGCTGGGCCCATTCCTCTTCCTGAGGAGTGTACTTTGGAGGTTCAGGTAATTCGGGGGCCAACATGATCCATGACGGTGCCACTTGTTCTTTAGCAGCCAGCTTGGCTGTGGTGTCAGCACGTTAGTTTTCTTCTGATACTGAGTCTTTCCCTTTCTGGTGACCTTTGCAATGGATGATGGCTATTTCTTTGGGCTCCCAGACTGCTTCTAGTAACTTTAAAATCTCATTCTGATTTTTGATTCCTTTTCCTCTGGCCGCCAAGAGCCCCCTTTCCTTATATATGGCCCCATGGATATGCAGGGTAGGAAAGGCATAGTGCAAGTCAGTGTAGATGTTGGCATGCTTATCCTTATTGAGTTCTAGGGCTCTGACTAGAGCCCAAAGTTTTGCCCTCTGTGCTGACCATCCTTCAGGCAGGGCCTGTGCCTTGATTGTCTCAATGTTTGATACCACTGCATATCCAGCTCTTCTTTTTCCTTCATCTAAGAAGCTGCTGCCGTCTGTGAACAATACCAAGTCCGGGTTTGGCAGGGGCCTATCAGTTAAATCTGGCTGGCTGGAATAAACTTCCTCTAGGACTTCCAGGCAATCATGCTCAGGGGCCCCCTCAGCGATGGGTAGAAAGGTGGCAGGATTAAGTGTTCTCACTGCTTCTAATCGTACCCGCGGGTTCTCACATAACAGCCCTTGATATTGAGTCATTCCAGCATGAGTCAGCCAGTGCTGCCCACTTGCTTCCATCAGGGTGACAACAGCATGAGGTACTTTTACATTTAAGTTTTGTCCTAAGGTAAGCTTATCCGCTTCCTTGACTAACAATGCAGGGGGCCACCCAGAGGCAACTGGGTCAATCTGTTTGGAGAGATAGGCTACTGGTCTTTGCCAGGGTCCAAACTCCTGGGTTAGAACTCCTAGGGCTACCCCACTGTTCTCATGAACAAAAAGATTAAAGTCTCGTGTCACATCTGATAGCCCTAGTCCTGGGGCCTCAGTGAGCTTTGCCTTTATGGTGATGAAGGCTTTCTCCTGTTCGGACCCCAGTCAATGGGTGCCTTCTCTTCTCCTTTTAAAGCTTCATAGAGAGGTTTATCCAGGTATGAAAACCCTGGAATCCAAATTCAACAGAACCCTGCTGCACCCAGGAATTCCCGAATCTGCTGCCGGGTGCTAGGGACTGGGATGGTGCATACTGCCTGCTTTCTTTCAGTCCCTAGCCTTCTTTTCCCTTGGAATTGCATATTGCCGGTTTTTAAGAGGCTGTACCCCAGGCTTTAAGTCGATCAGCAACGGGGCGTGGTCCTTAGCCAGGCCTGGAGGATTCCCTTCCGCCCAGACCAGTGGGAATTTTTTCTCTAATTCAGGTTCTAATAGTGAAGTCTTTGACTGGGGAGTATAAAGTCTTCATTCTTCCTCCCTTCGCACTACTAGGGACAGGATCATTGGGGAGGTCTCCTCACCTAGGCGAAGCTGTGCTGAGTCATTTGGAGCAAAAGTGATTTCTGCCCCCATTTTGGCTAAAAGGTCTCTACCCATTAGAGGCACTGGACAGTCTGGCAAGTACAGGAATTCATGAATTACTCAGTGGCTGCCAGGTTGGCATTGATGAGGGCGGCAGAATGGTTTATGGGTATGATCCCCAGTAGTTCCAATAATGGTGACCTCCTTTCCCCAGAGAGGCACTACTTTCCGAGTGACTACTGAGTGCTCAGCTCCCATATCAACCATAAAGTCCACAGTCTGGCCCCCAATTTTTATTCTGACCATGGGCTCGTGGGGGCCTAGCTGAAAAGAGCCTGGTCTGTCCTAGTTGGAATCAGCCATTGCTAGCGCAATGAGACGTGCTTTGAGTGGCTCTGGTTGATAGCAACTGGGCAGAAAAGGGGGCCCAGTTTTCTTACTTTGTCATTTAGGACATTCATTCTTCCAGTGTCCTGTCTCCTTACAATAGGCACGCTGGTCTCGTCTCAGGCTCGCTCTTCCTTTTCCCCCTGATCTGTATTCTTGCTTCCCTTTCTGATCTGTCTGGGAGTCTGAGCCTCTAAAAGCTGCTGCTATTATATTGGCCCTTCTTTGTATTCTCTTTTCTTCCTCCCTCCTTGCCACACTGTCTCGGTTTATGAAAACCTTTTTGGCTATCTCCAGCAGTTCGGTGGCATTTTTTCCTGCAAACCCTTCCAGCTTCTGTAATTTTCTCCTAATATTAGGCTGGGCTTGGCCTACAAAAGCGGCATTTACCATGGTTTGATTTTCCGGGGCCTCAGTTTTAAAGGGGGTGAAGATCCAGTATGCCTCACATAGTCTCTCATAGAAAGCTGCTGGACTTTCATCAGGCTTCTGGAAAACTTCAGAGATTTTAGCCATATTGGTGGGCTTCTTGGCTCCAGCCCTGACCGCCTGGAGGAAGGCCAGCCAATATCTTTCTAGCCCAGCCCTTCTGTCTTCTGAGATTGGGTTCCAATCAGGTTCTTCATTGGGAAGGCCTCCCTGGCCCATCTGTCTCTATCTAATATTCCTGCTGGGGCCTGGGTCTGGAGCCACTTCCGAGCCTCTGATACTACTCTCATGTGTTCCTCAGTGTTAAAGAATGTGAAAAGGAGCTGCTTGCAGACCACCCAGGTGGGCTTCTGGGTGTGGAAAATCGTTTCTAGGAGGTCTACCATGGCCTGAGGTTTTTCAGAATAAGCTGGGGTATGATGTTTCTAATTCAGGATGTCACTTGTGGTAAAGGGCTGATAATAATAGACTGGCCCTCCCTCTTGCAAGTTCCCATCTTTGCCAAGCACTTGGGCACCCCGAATCTCCCTGAGAAGAATCTGGCATGCCGGTTGTGGCTTGGGCCCTTGATCAGCTGAACGCAAGCACTGCCCAACTGGCTCTGGAGAGCCCGGTTGAGGAGAGACGGAGGGGGGTGGTGTTTCCAGACTTTCCAGACCTTCCAGACCAGTGGGGGAAGCACTTGGTGCTGCCTGTGGCACATATGGAGGTGGTAAAACTGGTGGGACTTCCTCAGGGGGTCCTGGCACAACAGGGGGTTGGGTTCCCTTCTGAGGGACCTGTTTCTTTTCTCCTGCCTGCTTCTTTTCTGCTGCTACTAAAACCTTACTCTGTCCCTTCTTACACATGCAGAACTGGACCCAAGGTGGCAAGGCTTGAGCAATTTCTAACCAGCTGTCTATATAAGGGAACTGATCTGGGTGTCCAGGGTCTTGCATGACTATATTCCAGACCACCCTGACCAGTCCTTTATCTAAGGAGCCTTCTGAGGGCCAGCCGACTCCAAATGCTGGCCATTCTAATGAACAGAATTTCCTCAGTGTTTTGGGGTTCATTTTAATACCATAGTCTCCATTAAATCCCTTTTTAAAATTTTTCAACATGCAATTGAGAACAGTGGGTTACTCTGTCCCAACCCCATGATGATCGGTGGTGAGAGACAGACAAGGGAGGGAGTGACCTGTTTTCACAGATCCTCACTCAGATGCCCACCTGGCCGTGTCCCTTGGGAGTTTAGATTTGTCTTAGCTAAGGTGCACTTGTATAAACCCCGGGCCTGGTCACCTCCACGTGGGGGTGAGTCACCATTATGCCTTATGACAAATCGCGGAACCGCAGGATGGGGCACACTCAGACTCCGTAACCAAGGTCGTGGAGCCATACAAAGGATAGGAGAGGGCAGGCCCTTTCCTTCCACACTCACACACTTCCACCAGACATTCACTCAAAGCTTTAAAAAACAGTCCACCTGATTCCTGACTAATTTACCTGACGAAGTCCTATGACTTCTAGGGAGGTGATCAAGCTCCCCCTTCCACTGACTTGGAGTGGGCCCGACTGACTGGGGCCCCTACGTTACCGATTCTGTTGACAGGTCCAGAAGTGTCCGTCCACTTTCTCCAGATGCTGGCCAGGTCTTAGGCTGAGGTCCAGGAGCTCCAGGAGTCCCCCGGTTCAATTCTGCTAAAATTTTCAGGGCGCGCCTTCCAGAGGCCTATCCCGTGCCCCCTGGCCCCAAGCCCAGTCCCCTCATGGGAGGCTAAAAAAAAATCCAAGCGTGGTTGGGTTCCCAGTCTCAGGGAAACAGTTGTTGCAGAAGACCAAAGAAAACCAAGCAACGCTTTAAAAGAAAAGGAGGGACACTGTTTAATACGCCAGCGGACTCAGGGAATAGCTTTCCAAGTCTGAGTGAAGAAACATGCAGGCGGCTTCTCTTTATATCTCCCTGTGGTCTTTGTCCCACAAATATGGATTATGCTTCTGGTTCTTTTCACAGGCCTTGCAAGAAGGCTCCCAGGTGTTGGGGGTCTCCAGGCCATATCTGATGGTTTGGCCTGGTGCCAGAGTTAATAACCCTCCCTCTGGGGCAGTGCACTGTTCACAGTTTTATGGCCTCTGTAATAGGTTCTGCAAGACCAGTATCTGGGAAGGAGGTAGTGACTTAATTATAGGTTATCAAGAATGTACACTGAGCTTGCTGGCATGGATTCAGATTGCTAGCCCCCAAATATCAGGGTTACATTGGAATTAGCCCTTTTTAGCTTTCTCAGAAGAATCCACATAGTTAAAATGGCCATATTACCCAAAGCAATATACAGATTTATTGCAATCTACATAAAAATCCCATGGCATATTTAAAGAAATAGAACAAAAAATCAGATTTGTATGAAACCACAAAATACCCCAAATAGCTAAAGTGATCCTGAACAAAGTGACAAAAATTCAAACAGCATGTTATTGGCAGAAAAATAGAAGACATACAGACCAATGGAACAGAATTGAGAGCCCAGAATTGAGAGCCCACATGTATATGCGCAAATCATTTTTGACAAAGAAGCTGAAATCATTTAATGAAGAAAAAAAAGCCTCTTCAATAAATGGTACTGGTAAAATTTTGAAAGCCACATGCAAAAGAATGAAACTAGACTGCTGTTTGTTACCATATACAAAAATTAACTCTGAATCAAAGACCTAAATATAAGGCCTGAAACAGTAAGTAACATAGAAGAAAACATAGGTACTATACTTATGGATCTTGGTATTAAAAGGGATTTTATGAATTTGACCCCAAAGGCAAGGAAAGTAAAGGTAAAAATAAATGAATGTGACTATGTCAAACTAAAAAGCTTCTGCCTATTATGTCAGATCAAATTATTGAATCAACATCTCCCCCACTTGGCAACTGACCTTTAGACCACTTCACAATCCACACTCTCTTTTGCTTAGCACTTGCTAAGACCACCATCCATTTGCTAGGACCATTATCTTTCCCCTCATGACCCGCCCAGAGAATTCTCCACCCAGAAAGAAGCTTGCCTAGAGTCCTTTAAAATCTCTGACTCCCTGTCCTTGGGTGCTGACGCCATTTTGGGGCTCAGCCCATCTGGTATCCAGATAACTTAATAAATTTAAAATCCCTTACCATTTTGGCCTTGTGTGTTCTTCTTTCAGTGACTCTAACACTACACAGCTAAAAAAAACTGCCAACAAAACAAAAAGGCCACCATGACATAATTTTGGGTGAATAAGTCAATCTGCACACTACCGTGTTTTCCCGAAAATAAGACAGTGTCTTATATTAATTTTTGCCCCCAAAGACATGCTAGGTCTTATTTTCAGGGGATGTCTTATTTTTCCATGAAGAAGAATATGGTACACATTTATTGTTAAATGAAAATAAAGGAAATTTATTACCTGTATACGGTACGGTAGTACGGTAGTTGTCAACACAAACCAGACAAACTGTGAATCCTACAGTATCAAGAATTTACTCATTTATTCAATGACAATCATGTCATCATCTTCTGGAACATCATCATAACAATCCAATTCCTGAATTTCCTGGTGAATTTCTTGTGACTCCATTTCTTTCAGAATCAGTGGACCAAATCTCTCATGTTTAGCAATAGCACTGTCTTTAAATGAGTACTTCTTGTCAAGGTAGCCTGCTCGCAGTGCATTTGCAATGCAACTATCAGTGATTTTCTCCCATGAATTCTTCACCCAAGTCACAACTTCTTGCAGTTTAGGTTTCACAAAGTTTCCACGCTGATTTCTCTCCATTCTATTTTCAATGTAGTCATTAATTTCCATGCGCAAATTGTCTTTGAATGGCTTGTTTATTGCAATATCAAGAGTCTGGAGATAGGCCGTCATTCCTGCGGGAATCATTATCTGATCTATTTTTCTTTCATGAAGAAATGTCTTCATGTCTTTAGTGCGGTGAGTGCTGGCTGCATCCCAGACTAGCAGACCTCTTTGGCTCCCTCGCATAACAAGCGGCAGCATTAAATCGACCCACTTCCTTATAACTGCTTGTGTGGCCCAGGCTTTTTCAGTTTCAAGAATAAAAACACCCAAAACACGTTCAATCTTTTCCTTCTCGCCCTTAGAAATGATTAAAGGTGGGATTTTAGTGCCATCCAGACGAATTGCCCAAATACAGGAAACACGTGCACTTTCGTAAGCAGTGGAGGGAATGTATGCTAAGGAGGCACCCCGCTGTTCAATTGTTGTTTGAGATGATTGGCCCATAAACACTGCAGTTTCATCCATAGCAATCATGTTGGAAAGATTGTATTTAGAGAAGTCAGCATCATCAATAAAGGACTTGAATGCAAGTGCTCGCTTAATAACTTGAGTATCTTCCAACCTAAACAATGTTATAGATCTTCTTAAAGACAGTTCACTTCGCTGAAGGAAATTATCCAGCCAGTGTTGTGATGCTTTGAAGTCTTCAGGGACTATGTCAAACTGTGGTGCCATTGCAAGGGCAAATTCTTGAATCTGAGCCCTATTCACAACCAAAGCCTTTGCTCTCCTGTCAACAACCCATTCACAGATCAGGTCTTCCAGCTCGGAAAATAATGGTTGCCGACCTGATCCACACTTGCGCTTTTTAGCATTTCCCTTGTCCACTTGTTCAATGAGGTTACCATACTCTGCTCGCCATTTTTGGACCAATCAGATACTCAACATCTTCTCTTTGCAGAAAGCAGTAAGATTTTGGCCCCAAGAGTCTTCCACGATTCCTTTCTTGTACTCCATGGAGTAGCTTTTTCTTTTTGCGCTCATTTCTAGGGGTAAAAAAAAAAGGAATTGGGGTATCAAGGTGGGGGGAGGGGGATCACTCAAAATGACACAGGGGGGATGAGAAGGGGGAATCAAAATAGCACAGGAGAATCAGAGGGGGGATTACCATTTTAGTAACCCCTTTTGATCCTCCTGTGTCATTTTGATTGCCCCCTCTGATCCTCCTGTGTCATTTTAAGTGATCCCCCTCCCCCCACCCCTGTGCCACTGAACACCTTCACCAGACATCCCCCCTACCCCTTTATCAGACATTTACCCCCTGGGGCCTGCCCGGGGACTGTCCCTGGGCTTGCTGGGGCCTGGATCTGGGCTGGAGCAGGGTCTGCCACTGACTGAGAACCTTCAGTCATCATGAAGGCGGCCGTGAGCATCAGGTAGTGTCACCAGAGACAGACCAGCACTCACCACCTTCGCCGCGTCCCATCCGCTCTAATCCTCCTGTTCTTCTACACGCATCTGCGAAAGTCTCCTCCTCTCTCCCACCCCGCACTCACCGCTCACTCCGACCTCCGCTCCGCCTCCACACAGCAGTGACGTCAGGACTCCACGTAATGTCACTGGTTGCTAGATGCCAGTCAGGGCGGCCCTAGCGACCAGTTTACGGTAAATTAGTATTCATTCTGAGACAGAGCCTGGGGTCCTTATTTTCAAGGGATGCCTTATATTTCACTCAGAAGGAAACCTGTAAGTAGGTCTTATTTTCGGAGGATGTTTTATTTTTGGGGAAACACGGGTAGTATGTACAGTGTAACTGCCACAATTCGATTTCTCATTATTCACATATCATTCTCTTGTGTAGTAATCAGCATGAGTCAGCCTCCTGAGTTTGATTAGTTCTGGGACCCTAAGGAGATTAAGTTTCTTTTAAAAAACATGTATTTTTATTGATTTCAAAGAGGGAGAGGGAGAGATAGAAACATCAATGATGAGAGAGAATCATTGATCAGCTGCCTCCTGTACACCCCATACTGGGGATTGAGCCTGCAACCTGGGCATGTGCCCTGACTGGGAATCAAAAGGTGACCTCCTGGTTCAGAGGTTGACACTCAACCATTGAGCCACACCGGCCCCACAGGAGATTGAGTTTCTGATACTGCATGACTGAAGGCCCAGCCTGGACTAATGTTGAAAACACCAAGGTAAAGCCATCCAGCAAGGCCTCTTGATAGTCAGCCAGTTACCTTTCTTTGTGACAACTTACCTCTGGCATTCCTATCTACTCATATTTCTAAATAACTTGGGGGGGGGGCAGTCTGTGCAGAGGAATAAAATGATTAGAAATAATAAACTAAAATATTAACATATTGAAAGATCAGACAGAGGGCGAAAAACCAGGACTACAGGCTTTATTAGAGGAGAAGGACCCTGCCGGGCTGTCTCACAAGGGAAGAGCAACACGTGCAGAGGTAAACATGCCTTTTGAGGGGAGGAATGGGAAGGGATCGGGCTTAGGGTACTTGGCACACGCTGACTGGTGGCTTCATATAACGCACATGATTAGGCACTTAGGTACTTAGGAATCAAGGGCTTAGGGTACTTGGCAGGTGCTGATTGGTGATTCAATGTATAGTCCATATAAAGTGCCTGGTTAGATACTCAGAAATGTCCAGGCCGCAGGTGCAGGTTATGTCATACTCTGCCCACCAGTTGGGGGAAGGGAGGATCTATCATTCCAGGCTTTTGGTAATATTTTAAAAAATTGAGAGTCCGGGCAAGGTCAGGGGATGAAGGTCCGTCTTCTGTATCTACTTCCTGCTGAGAGGGGATGTCAGGGGCATCTACCCGGGGTCTCAAGGATTCTGGTGACATAGGTGTCTCTAGGTTCTGAATTCAAGGCCAGATAAATCTTTCCCACCTTCTGGTTGGTGAATGCCTGCATTCTGTTCTGCAAAAAACTAGTGAAACAGCGCATGAGACAGGGGCCAAAGAGCAAGATTAAAAGAACAAATACCAGTGGGCCTAATAGTGGGAGGAGCCATGGGGTAAGTGAGCCAAAGATGGCATACCCTCCTTCTAGCTGGTTATGTCGTCTTTGGTCAATCCTGTCCTGGAGGGATTTAATGTGATCTTTGGCAATTCCTGATTCATTTACAAAGTAGCAGCATTCTTCCCCAAGAATGACACAGGTACCCCCTTTTTCTGCTGTCAAGTGATCTAAAGTGTGCTAGTTCTGTAGGTCTACCACTGCTAAGGAGTAAACAGGTAGTGTTTTCTGTGCTGGACAAAGGCTGCAGCAGCATGATTTCCCCAAGAGACTGGTTGGTGAAGTCTCGAGAGCAATCCTGTTGAGTCACTTGGGAGGTAAAAGCTGGTCCTAAGGCTGCCACAGCATCACTTGTCTGGTTTTGCTGCTCTTCTGGGCCTGGAGCTGAAATACAACTGAGACCTAGATGTTATTTTTAGAGGGGAGAAGAGTAGGGGTCTCAGTTGCCTCACTAGTAATATGAAAGGGGAGAATAGGTTACCCTGTGGGTGAGGTTCTTGTTTTCCCAGTTTTGCCCCTTGCTGGGCATCCACATGTTTCTTGTTGGTCCTGAGACAGGGTTTCAAAATAGGTAGAGCAGTGGTTAAGCTCCCTATGGCAGTTCCAACCCCTGCTGTGATGCCGAGGGTTATGAGGAGAGGGATTATCTGGACTCCTCTTTTGTGTCAGATATGATGGGTTATGGGGACAGGTAAAGACTAATTATTGGGGGCTGCATCTACATTGGGTGAGAGATAGATGAGAGTACAGGTTCCTGTCCAGCTGATGGGGAGACAGATGTATGTGTTTTCCCCACAGAGGAAGAAAAATCCCTGATCCTGGAGACAAGCTAAAAGGTGTAAGAAGAGGTGGTCTAAAGGGTATGAGATTCCTTTTTCTAGTTCCGCACTCCAAGCTGAGAGGGTAGTCGCCATGGCACAACCAATAAGGGGTGACAGATGAGTGATTGAGGTTGTATTGCAATGAAAGTGGGAGGGAAAGGAGCAGTGGAAGATGAGGCTGGAAAAAAGGCAGGGGGAGGAGGGAGCAGGCCTGCAGCCTGTTCCCATGATTTTAAACTGCAGCATTTGTCCTAGAGATAATGATCAAGGAAGTAGTTCTTTGGGAAGGGTGGAGTGGGTGAGGGGGCTGGGGTGAGAAGGTGCTGAGGTCAGAGCAGTTTTCAGAGCATTAAAGGGGTGAGAATGAGGCCTTGGAATCTAAAGGCTCAGTGAGGTGGTCCTTTCACCATGTCATGTCATAGAGAAGCTTTGCAAGAAGACTAAAGTTGTGAACCTGGAGGCGAGAATACCCAGTGACCCTGAGAAAGGAGAAAATTTCTTGCTCAGAGGAGGGGACAGTCTTAGAGGAGATAAGGAGATAAGGCATTTACAGTCCAAGGAATGGCTCAGCCTTGTGGGGTGAGAGAGTGAAACTGAGGTAGGTGACTGTGGTTTGGGACAACTGGGTTTTATGAGAGGATGCATGCTATCCCTGGCCGGGCACCAAGGTAGAATGAGAAAAGAGTGAATGGGGGTATTTAGTAAGATGCAGTGTAGAGGTGAGATGGCTAATGGCTGTGAGACTAATCCGTCAACCCCCATAATAGAGACTGAGGAGTGGACAAGGGTCCCAGCGAATTTGGAGAGGGCAGAATAAGTGGCCCTATTGTCAATTAAAAAGGAGATCAGCTTACCTGCCACCAGTCCTTACCCGAGGCTCTGTCCTGGTGATGGAAGTCTGTGGGGCCCTGTCAGGGCCTGGGCAGCTTCTTTGGTGGCCAGTCACAGAGGGTCTGGGAGCTCCAAACTGGATCTAGAGGGCAGCCATGCTGGACTAGCTGAGGCCTGAACCGGAGGGGCCAGACTACAGTCTGATTTCTAAGTGGCCTTCCCTTCTGCACCTTTGTCAGGGCCCAGGTGGGGGTCTCGGGTTTGAGTAGGACTTGGCTCAGTGTCTTTCCTTGTTGCATTTGAAGCATGGGCCCGGAGGAGGCTTAGCCCCTGACTAACCCGCAGTTGGAGGACCAGCACTTCGTTTGGGGTTCATGAGAGCGGTGGCTAGGAGCTGGAAGGCCTCCTTCTGGGCCTCAGCCTTGGCCTGATCTTGCTTTTGATTTTGGATTTGGGTCTCCTCGTCTCTATTATTAAAGACCTTAAAGGTCAGGTTAATGAGGTCTTTTTGAGGGGTTTGTGGACCTGTATCTATTTTTTTGAAGTTGCAGCGTATGTCGGGGGAGTAAAGGTGGTCAGGTCAGTGGAAAAAGAAACCTGAGATGCCTCTCAATCTGTGAGGCTGGACATAGAGAATGGGACATGGACTCAGACTATGCCCTCAGTTCCTGCTGCCTCCCTCAGGGGTAGAATGGATGCAGGAATAGAAGAGGCTGTTGAGGAAGGCAGTCTTTGGGTGGCCTAAGAATGAGTGTTAGATTGGAAAGGCTGTTTTGGAGCTCACCTTCTCAGGATTTGGGCTCTCAGGGACTGGGGAGAAGGCAGCTGCTGGTTAAGAGGGTTGGAAGAGAAAGAGCTGAGGCATTTTTCGATTTGAGAAAGATCAGAGAGTGAGAAGGAAATGGCTACTCTGATGATGCCCTCCGCCCATGCGACCTCACGCAAGGGGAACTGGCCAGCCACCTGTGAATTCAGTTGCTGGCGGTCACGGGGGCCATAGATTCAGTGGAGAGCGCACAGGGGAAGGCGGGCAGTTAGAGTTCTCAGAGGTAGAGCGTGGGGTGCAGATTCTGCGGCAGGGTTGTAAGGAGCGGCGGGAGTGGGAGAGGTGGAGAGGAATGATCGGCTGGGTCAAAAGAGTCAGAAGACAGAGAAAGGGGCTGAGGACCAGTCTGAGAGGGTGAAGAGGACTTTGCGAGGAGGATCTGATGGGTGGAACATGAGGAGTAAAGCGAGGGGTGAGAGCAGGCGGGTGGGTGGTGGGGGGAAGCCTGTAAGTAGGGATCTCTGAGGCCTCCCTGTCCGGTGGCAAAAATTATCTAGGTCTTGGAGGATATTGGAATTGAAAGTGCTGTTTTTGGGCCACTGAGAGCCATTGTCGAGTTTATATTGTAGCCAGGTAGAGTTACAGAAAAAAATGATCTTCTTTGGTTTGATGTAGCCAGAAAGACCAAGTGTTGAGAGATTGGCAAGGAGACACCCTAAGGGTGTGTTTCGAGGGGGTTTGGACTGAGAGGTCCCCATGACCAGAGGGAAGGGCCACCAGGAAGTTGGGGAAGAAACAAGAAGCGTCCTCCTTTTCCCTCAGCCAACCTGTAGAGAGAGAGAGACTAGAAAAGGTTCCAAGGTCGTCACCCCGAGACCTTTCCCATGGAGTAGAGCAGAGTTTCCCAGCCAGGTACCTGGGCTTTTGTAGAACGTAGAACATGTAGCTGAGTAGACGGAAAACTCTGAGGCCCTTCCAGGTCAAGGGAACAATGAGGCGGGGGGGGGGGGGTTGGGAAAGTCCCTGAAGCCTACCAGTGAGAAGGAAGTGACAAGATCCCCACGTGTCCTGGAATGGCAGCGTTTGAGAGGTGTCCGGAGAGGGTCAATCAATTCAGAACCATACCACCGAGCAGAGCCAGAGCAGGAGTCAGAAGCTCGGGGCTAGGTTTGAGGATTGTCCACGCTCGCATGCACCTCTCCCAGACTTTGGTACCAAATGAAAGATCAGACAGAGGCTGAAAAACCAGGACTACAGGCTTTATTAGAGGAGAAGGACCCTGCTGGGCTGTCTCGCAAGGGGAGAACAGCAACACGTGCAGAGGTGAACACGCCTTTTGAGGGGAGGAATGGGAAGGGATCAGGCTTAGGGTACTCGGCACGTGCTGATTGGTGGCTTCATATAAGGCACATGATTAGGCACTTAGGTACTTAGGAATCAAGGGCTTAGGGCAGTGGTTGGCAAACTGCAGCTTGCGAGCCACATGCGGCTCTTTGGCTCCTTGAGTGTGGCTCTTCCACAAAATACCACATGTGGGCACGCACGTACAGTGCGATTGAAACTTCATGGCCCATGCGCAGAAGTAGGTTTTCAGCTCTCAAAAGAAATTTCAATCGTTGTACCTTTGATATTTGGCTCTGTTGACTAATGAGTTTGCCGACCACTGGCTTAGGGTATTTGGCAGGTACTGATTGGTGGTTCAATGTATAGTCCATATAAGGTGCCTGGTTAGGTACTCAGGAATGTCCAGGCCGCAGGTGCAGGTTACGTCATACTCCGTCCACCAGTTGGGGGAAGGGAGGATCTATCACATATGTGTGTGTGAAGGAATTATGATTTTGCTTTACTTTTCTATACTTTCCAAGTTTTTTTTAGTGACCAAATATATACTTTAATATTTTAAAAAACACTTTTATTTTTTAAATTTAAATTTTATTTCTAAATTCAATGCAATAAACCATGTTTTTAAAAATATATATATTTTATTGATTTTTTACAGAGAGGAAGGGAGAGGGATAGAGAGCTAGAAACATTGATGAGAGAGAAACACCGATCAGCTGCCTCCTGCACACCCCCTACTGGGGATGTGCCCGCAACCAAGGTACATGCCCTTGACCGGACTCAAACCTGGGACCCTTCAGTCCGCAGGCTGACGCTCTATCCACTGAGCCAAACCGGTTTCGACGCAATAAACCATTTTTAACTTTATTGTTGAAAGTATTACATATGTCCCCCTTTTTCCCCACTGACCCCTTCTAGCCAGCCCCTGCCCCCTGCCCCAGACCCCCACCACCCTATTGTCTATGTCCATAGGTTATGCATATATGCATACAAGTTCTTTGGTTGATCTCTCCCACCCATCCCATGATGGTGAGGTAAAGAAAAAGAGAGGGCAGTAGCTTGAAGTGGACAAGGATAGAGAAAGGGTTTTTGAGGCTACAGGCTAAGGGGAAGATATCAGGGAGTTAGGAGCAGAGCAGGGTTGGGGAAGTGTTCTTTCATCCAAAATGAACTAGCTTTCCTAGGAAAGACTTGTTCACCCCCTGTGCACCTGGGCCTTGAAGTGGCTTGTTATGTGCCAGTCACAACATTTGCGTAGCTAATGACTGCAATGGAAAGTATTTGCGTGAGAATTCTGTTTATTACTGTGTATAACTATCATCATTACCAAATATTTGCTAGTCACCTCTGGAGTGGCTGCCTTTATGCTAATTTGGGAGCCGGTGAGAGTGGGGGTTGGGACTGAGTAAGCTTAGAAGGAGAGACTAAATTTAGAGAAATAAAAATGTAAACAAATGCAAAATCACTGTGGCCTGGGTGAGGTGGCTAGGGAAGGCTTAGAATCACAGATTATTAGAGTTGGGAACTGAAAGATCTAATTCTCTTAACCCTGCGATTTTGAGAGCAGGTGGTACTTAAACCAAGCCTTGAAAGGCCTGCAGGGTCTTGGAATGAGCTGAGCTCAAGAGGTGGGGGTTGGGGGCAGTAAACAGAGGTAGCAAAAACCAGGGGTGTGTGACAACTGGCAGCCGGTGAGGAGTGAGCATTATTTGCAGGCTTCTTTTCTAGCCTCCCTTTTCCCCCTTTATTTTTTTCCCCATCACCAATATTTATTGAGCATTTACAGTGTACTAGGCACAGTAGAACATACAAGAAAACATTGTCTCTGCTCTTGGGGAGCTTACATTCTAAAAGAAAAAATACACCTCTTTTAAAATGGTATTTTTATTTGGTGTTTTTGCAAGGTATGTAGGGCGAGCTTTGGGTATAACTTAGTCCCATTATTTAAAGAAGAGAGGAAGAAAGATTTGAAAGGCAGCCAATGTCAGACCATTCCGGATAGGTAGAGTTTCACAGGGAGATAAAACAAGGAGACATTTGCTGCAGTAAATATGATGAGGGAAATAGTTTATGGGATGCAAGCAAAGGAAGCAGGGTATCCTTAGACATTGAGTGGAGCCAGAAAGAACATTCAGCCTTTTTCCCAAGTACATGGCCACCAAGTAATAATGGTTGGTGACAGAAGGCTGAAAAAGATAATCCTGTGTGCACCTGACAAATGGAAAGAATAAAGGATCAAAGTTGAAGGCAGGTTATAAGAGTATCAAGAAATTCTTAAAAACAAAAGCAATTGGGAAGCACAAAACTTACAGTTAATGCTACCCAATGTCATGATGGGCCAAAAACATAGTGGCTTCCAAGTTAGAAAATGCCATATACTAAAATTTTAAATGGAACATATTATTATCTCCAATCAATCCCCACACCTCTAAAAACAAACAAACAAACAAACACAACACCCCTTTTTTCAGGGAGTTTGGGGGCTGGGAGGATGGGGAGGATGGGACGTGGTTGGGAACAGTAGTTCTGTTAGTAGTATTTTGTTATGATAAACTTTGTATTTAAACGTGGTAAAAGCCCATTAGCTACCAAGAGGGAATAAGGAATAAATTTCCAAAAATGTACAATTTCCTTTAGAGAAATTTCAGAACCAAAAGATTAGTTTACATGAAAAGCTGTAGAGAAGTAGTTGAAAAGTCCATTCATAAAACTTTTATTCCACTTACATGGACTTAATTAATACATGTGTTCTTAACAATTATGCTTAGATTGTTCATGAAAATTTCATAAGACATTAAACAAAGCTAGTCATCATCTCAAGTTATTTGCCTGTTAACTGTTTTTACAGCACATGCATGTTAGGCAAGTATCAAAAAAAATCACAAAAGCAAAAAAAAAAAAAACCTAAAAAAGTTAAATACATGGGTTTTTTGTTTTACTGCTATGCTTGATATACATGAAGTAATGGATACCAAGCAATTCATTTTACTGCATCTTTACTTGTACATTTGTCCTTAGGTTGCCTAAAACATTTAAATACAATTAAAATGAGTGTAGCAAAAATAATGAAAGCAAACAGCAGGTAACTTTACAAATAATGGAATGTGAACGGTTTCTGCCCTTATCCAGAGTGAATTGGGTCACAACTAAAGGAACACTCTGCAGCTGTAGTCGAAGGTGTGCGCACTGAGACTGAGTATTCCACAGATACACACATGATTCAACATGGACTACCCATGGGATATCCACTTCTAACACAGCATTATAAGTGCTCCAAAACTTAAAGTACCCACAACAACTACATCTGTGACTGGAACCAATTATCTCTTTTATTCCCCACCAGGACAAACCAATATGTAGGCAGTTTTTTTGCTTAGACATGGAAGCAATTTTAACACTGGCCCTGTGAAGCCACAATGTACCAAAAGTACTATACCAAATATTTATAACTCGTATAAAAGTTCCACATCCCCATATTGGCCACCTCAAGATGAAAACGTAACTCCCTAAATGTTAACTGGCTCTACTCCCCTAATATTAAACATAAAAACCACATGGGAAATATAGAAATTCAAATAGAAGTAACATAAACCTGTCATAAATCATAAACAAAAAACTATTTGTGGGACAGCATGGATGACAAATGGTCTACTGTGTAAATTTTAGAATGAGGCAGACAAAAAGTTAGAAGGCCGGTTAATTTTCTCCTCCTTCTCCTGCTTCAGCTTCATCTCCTTGGGTATCCGATGTCCACAATGTCAAGTTGTCTCTCAGTAACTGCATTATTAGTGTGCTGTCTTTGTATAATTCTTCACTTAATGTATCAAGTTCAGCAATGGTTTCATCAAAAGCTGTCTTTGCAAGAGAGCAGGCTTTCAACGGGGAGTTCAGAATCTCATAATAGAACACAGAGAACTTAAGGGACAGACCCAATCTGATAGGATGTGTTGGTTGCATTTCCTTTTTGCTGATTTCAAAAGCTTTTTGGTATGCTTGTTGTTACTGGTCCACAATCCCTTTCTTGTCATCCCCAGCAGCAACCTCAGCCAAGTAACAGTAGTTACTTGTGAAGCATTGGGGATCAAGAATTTTTCCAAGAGAGACAGTACATCATTGCAGATATCTCTTAGCTCTGTCTCAATTTTTTCTCTGTATTCTCGAGCCATCTGCTGTTTTTCCTCAGCACCTTCTGTCTTTTTCTCAATACTTGAGATGACCCTCCAAGATGTCCTACGGGCTCCTACAACATTTTAATAAGCAACTGAGAGAAGACTCCTCCCCTCATTGGATAATTCAGCTCCTTGCTCAGTTACAGACTTCATGCTGGCTGCCATGTCATCATCATATCGCTCAGCCTGCCCGGCCAGTTTGGCCTTCTGCACCAGCTCATTTTTATCCATAACTGGATGTTCTGTGGCCGGAGGGGGTGGCGGCAGACGGACAGACGGGGTCTCAGCAGTCTCTGGGCAGCAGCGGTGGCGAGGCTGAGACTCTGCCCGCCCCCTTTATTTTCACCCGAGTCTGATGCCTGACCCGTGTGACTTACGTGTACACGAGGGAGCCTTCCAAATCAGTAATAAAACCTTTTTCATCCAAGGTCATCCTGAGGCACCGCTCCCCACCCCAACCCAGCCCAGGTTCCCGCAGTTACTGGCTTCCTCAAAGCTCACCGCTGTGCCCGCCTTCCCAGGCCCACAGATTCGCCAGTTTCTAGGAAAATAAAGTACCCGAGGGAGTTCTTCCGTGTTTGGTTTGGGTCGGAGTGAGGAATTTAATCTATGCTTTTAGTCAAAAGTATAAAATACATTAAAGACCCGGAAATTACCATTCTGGAAATTCCAATTCTTTAGGCCTTGAATGCAAACGTGCGCCTTTCTTCTTAGGTTTGAAGTCACCGTGGGCTCCTGAAAATAGTTTAGCAGAAAAAAAACACACCCCACAAAACAAAAAGAAACAGCCGCCTCAACATTCTGACTACACAGCAGTGGGGAAAACTGAAATACTCATTCAAA
The DNA here is from genome assembly GCF_963455305.1 of Plecotus auritus. Taxonomy (NCBI): domain Eukaryota; kingdom Metazoa; phylum Chordata; class Mammalia; order Chiroptera; family Vespertilionidae; genus Plecotus; species Plecotus auritus. The sequence continues at coordinate 58,343,938 of NC_137784.1, read as the reverse complement.
CTATCGAAAATAAACCTCTGAAAGCACATTGCTTACCGTGACACATCCTCTGCTGCGGGTCGGGCGTGCGTACGTGCAGGGAACGCACGCGGGCGGGGCAGGCGCGCAAGCTCAGGGGAAACAGCTCGCAGCTGCCAGAACCCCAGGAGCCCCGGCCAGAGCAGTCTCCTGCGGAGGCCAGACTGGCGTAAGGTTGGGAGAGGGAAGCACTAGGGCCCCAGACTGCAGGAGGCTGCGGGGGCGGGCGTGTGGTGGGCTCCAGAGACCGCCGTGGTCCAGACAGCTGGCCCAGGCCTGAGCGTTGGGACGGCTCTGCAGGAGCCTGGTACTCGGGCTTCCCACAGGGAGGGTGCAGCTGCTTTGGAGCCTCCTTCCTTGGAGGACCGAAGGCCCCTGCGGCACCCGGCACCCGGCACCCGGCAGCCAGCACCCAGGGCGGTTTCACTGAGGGGATTGGAGACCTGGCACGATGAGGAGCCGGAGTAACTCGGGGGTTCGGCTGGACGGCTACGCTAGGCTGGTGCATCAGACCATCCTGTGCCATCAGGTAAGTTTAAGTGTTGCCTGTAATCACTGAAGATGTGTGCAGCGTGATAGCTTGGATGGAGACCTTTGGTGAACGTGTGTGTGTGTGTGTGTGTGTGTGTGTGTGTGTGTGTGTGTCACTGTCCTTCCCCTCCTGCCAAAGAAAGCAGGGGAAAATTTAGTCATTTTAAGACTAGACTATTGTGAAGATCTGAGGTACTTTGTATATACTGTTAATTATATTTTTAATACTTCTTTAATGCTGGTTTATTGTTTGGTAGCTCATTCTAACTGGAAAGTTAAAACACTGGCTTTCTTTTACCCACATTTCAGACTTTTAAGTTTTCAAACAGCTCTTCCCCCTTATTCAAGATAACATTTGCTTGTACTTGGTCAGAAGAAAGGGGGGTATAATACTCAGGAGTAGGGAAGTAGAAATTAGATCAAAGTCCTTAAGTATGCCATTTGATATTGTTTCCTAATATTAACAGCCTATGGATACCTGCCTGTCCTCTTTTTCTTGGCTTTGTAGAATCCAGTGACTGGCTTGCTTCCAGCCAGCTACGATCAGAAAGATGCCTGGGTCCGGGATAATGTGTACAGCATCTTGGCTGTGTGGGGTTTGGGCCTGGCCTATCGGAAGAATGCAGATCGGGATGAAGATAAGGCAAAGGCCTATGAACTGGAGCAGGTATGCAAAATAAAAATATAAAGAGATCTGGAGCTGTGTGGTGTGTATGTAGGATAGGGGGAATTGAAAGAAACATGTAGCCTAGCCCACAGGAATAATAGAACTGTATTTTGCCTTTCTCTCCCCTTTTTTTTCACCTTCCTAAAGTTACATTTCAAAACTCTTTCCTGTATTGTACTGAATATTTTTGAAGTGGAAACTTGAAACTTGCTGATTCAGGGGAAGTGGGTACAGTCTGTTCTGTTACAGTGGAAAATACTGTTGTGCCTGTGCTAAAATGTATATCCTTTTTCTAAGTAAATGTCTTTTGCAGTCTCCAGCATATTTATTCTCATTGAGAAGAATGTTTGGTGGCAGGTATATACCATTTTACTTCATTTTTTTTAAATGATAGTGATATTTGTTTGAGGGTGACTGACAAATTGTCAGTCCTTACCAACTGGACATAAGTAAAGACTGTTTATTTGTTGATTTTTATACTTATGACCACTGTTTCAGAGCTATGCCTACCCCCCTCCCCCTTCCCTGGCAAAGTCACCAGTCAACAGATTCCTTTAAGCCAACTTTTAAGGCCCTTCCCCTCAATGAAGAAGCATCCTTTATAAAATTGTTTAAACACAGGGTGCTTTTTCCTTTTGAATGGCCAAGAAAACAATATTCTGGGCTAATAGGAATCTTAATGTTAAGATACTCTGCTGTCAGTTGTAAGTTGCATGTGAATTCTTTTCCAAAGTGGGTAAAATTCTCTCTATACCAGCCATTTTCTCAAGTGATGTCTCTCAGACATAGGCAACTGAGCTCTAGTTTTCTATAGATCAGAACTAGAGGCCCGGTGCATGAGATTCGTGCACTGTGGGGGGTGGGGTCCCTCAGCCCAGCCTGCACCCTTTTGCAGTACGGGGAGCCCTCAGGGGATGTCTGATTGACGGCCAAAGTCAGACATCCTTAGCACTGATATGGAGGCGAGCCGCTGCACTCACCAGCTGTCAGCCCAACTTGTGGCTGAATGGTGCTCCCTCTGTGGGAGTGTCTGTCCCCTGGTGGTCAGTGTGCATCATAGCGACCAGTTGTTCCACTATTCGGTTGACTTGCATATTACCCTTTTATTATCTATACTAATAAAAGAGTAACATGCTAATTGACCATACCTTCGTGACGCCCACCAGCCAATCAGGAGTGAGTATGCAAATTAACCCAACAAAGATGGTGGGTTAATTTGCATACACAGGTGCTGAGCTGCTGGGGGCAGGGCGGGAAGCTTGCGCCATCACCATGGTGACGACGCAGGTGTTCCGCACCACTCCAGCCGCTCCGGGCCTCTGGGCAGTGTGGGAAGGCAGAAAGGCGGCTCTGGGCCAGAGCAAAAAGGCGGCTCCAGCCAGAGTGAAGGCGGTGCTGGCAGCCAGGGGAAGGAAGGCCCATTCTTGCACAAATCTTCGTGCATTGGGCCTCTAGTATAGGATATTGAGATTAAGGGCACCAACATGTTCTGGGTTGCAATTCTTGACAATAGGGAAGTTTAATTGTTTTATCATCCATAATAGCAGGCATTTGTTATTCTTTCAAGCCATCAATGAGAGGTGCTTAGGCCCACCAGAAAAAAATTGTTGGGGTATTTGCTCTAGCCCAGGAAGTACAGATCAATATTTTTATGACTTACATAAATAATATATAACCATTGTATGAATTTGGAAAATTTAGAGAACTGTTAAAAATTACCTGTAATATTATTCTTTCCCCCACCCAAATCCTATATCCTACTCTAATGTTTTGCTACATTGATCTCAGTAGTTTGTTTATTTTATTTTTTAATTCTTTATTGTTTAAAGTATTACATAGAGTATTACATGTCTCCTTTTTCCCACATTGAACTCTCTATTTTGTTTTACTAGAAATTAATATCAGTAGAATAAAACCCAATTCCACACTTAGTACAATTTGACCAATTTTTTTAATACTATTAGAAGAAATATGATGTCTTCTAGTCGACTAATCATTCTGCAAAGTTGACATTTTTCCTTAAGTGCCCCAAGTAGAAAGAATTTAATAGAGGAAGGGGGAAAATTGAATTGTTCATTCTAAAATTTTAATGCTCTGTTAAATAATTTTTATATAACCCCAAATATTTTGCATGTGATAATAACTTTGTAATGTCTCAAAAACATTATGGCAATAGGAAACATCTTCAAAAAAGAAACACATTCTCTGGGAATTGTAAAATTTTAATTTTTTTCTCAAACCTGACTTAAACGTTAATTCAGACCAGGGCTCACAAACCCATCTCTGTAAAGGGCTAGATAGTAAATATTTTCAGCAATGTGGGTCACATGTGGTGTCTACTCAACTACTCAGTTCTGCCATTAATGAACAAAAGCAGGCAGAGATAATACATAAATGAATGAGCATGGTTATATTCCAGTAGGCATTAACTAGTACTTACAAAAATAGGCAGTGAACTATATTTGTCGCTAGTCGACATGAGTATTTCTAACCTCTGGCTGTACAACGGAATCACTTTGGAAGCTTTTTAAGAAATATCCTTACTGCAGCTCACCCTAGAACAATTTAGATAAATCTCTTAAAGTGGAGGCCTAGCGACATGCATATTTTAAATAAACTACCCAGGTTATTCTAAAATACAGCCAGGGATAATAACCACTTATTTATGGACAATACATGAGCATAGACTAAATCCAATAAATCCAAGGGTTAAATTCCCATCAACTGTAAATTTAAAACAGGTTTTCCAATTACTGTGTGGATTTTCCCAAACCATTGATTATTAACCATTTCTACCCTTTCTTCCAACTCTCACCTTTGTTTAACTCTGAAAAATAATGTCAGAACTAAAGAGAATTCTGGATGAAAAGGGTACAAGGGTTTGGGTGGCTATTCTATCCTAGATTGAGAATAGAATTATGCACATACATGCATTTCAAATGTCCTTTTTTCTTAGTCTCATAGATATTTACTCACACCCATAAAAATAAATAGTAACACAAATAGAGATTGCTCTGTTGCTGCCATCAGTTCTACTTCTGCCTCAATTTTATTCTCTTGGTGTAGTCTCTTATCTTTTGCCATGCCTTTAACTATTACCTTTATGAGAATGACTCCCAAAGCTTCATCTTTAACTCTGACCTCACTTTAATGTCAAATCCTGATTTTCATTAGTCTTTTGATCAGTTGACCCTGCATATCCTGTAGCTTCTCAAAATCATTATGTCTGAAACACCTTCAACAAACAAAATGGACTATCAAACAACAGCAACTCTCTAAGCATTGTGTTTTCTCTTATTGTGTCTTCAGTGTGCTGGTCACCTGGGCAACATTACTTAGAGCATTTTCCATAGTGTGTTCCATGGAACACTAGGTCAATTAAGTTTGGGGCTATGTTAAACAGCACATTTCTTTACTCCATAATTTCTCAGAGCCTTTGATATGCTAATGCATAGTAAAGTGCATTTGGAATCTAAGATAGGAGTGAATTTTACAGCCTTTTAAGAATTTCCTAGACTAGTGTTCTATAAAACAGTGTTCGAAAAATGCTGTCATTAGGGTGATTTTTGACTAACCCCCCTTTGACTTTTGACACATGCAGACCAAAGTCTGTTGATTCTTATAATTTTTCTTGAATCCACCCCCTCCTTTCTTGTCCCTTCTGCCTCAACTCTTGTCTAAACCTTGATCATTTAACACTGTTGTGAAAACCACACTTAAAATATATTATTTCCACTCTCAACAATCTTTCTGTGGCTTTCATTTCCCATCAAGTAAAATCTAAATGTTTTGGATTGATAGGCAAAACTCTAGAGTTTACTCCTAGCCAATATTATGCCATGCTGGTAACATGCATTATACCCTTAGTTCCAGCCAGATTAGTATCTTTATTACTTTAACAATTCCTTAATAAAAATACCTGACATTCGTGTAAATACTTTTCATTGTACTACATACTTCCCCATAATTACTAGCATTTTATTCTCATAACACCCTGTAAATTAGGTATTATTTTCCCAAATTTACAAGTGAAGGGAATGAAGCAGGTTGAAATTTAGTGATAGTATGAATACAACCTCAGTCTAATTAAGATTGATTGAGTCTTTTTTAAAATTTTCCTACATGGAAGCCACCAAATCTTTTTATGAACTTCTTCCATTTGTAATGCATGTTCCCTTCTAATCTGAACTAATACACTCCTTTCAAAGCCCAGCTCCAATCCTACTTTTTCTGTAACTCCTGTCCTCACAGACCACTCAGTGATCATTTCTTTTTCAGGACTACTTTCTTGGGATTTCTAGATTACTTATGGTCTGTGTGGGTTTTTTTTTTTTTCCATTTTGAAGTAGATTTTGTGTAATTGTCATGTGCCAGGCCCTGTGATAGATATAAAAAATAAAATGGAACAAAATGTTTATATTTAACTCTGAGTTTTTATATTTGAAATTTTTAATGTATAGAAAAGTTGTAGGAAGAGTAAAGTGAACACATTTGCACATACTCTTTACCTACATTCACTAATTGTTAACATTTTGACATATTTGCATCTTCCTTCTCTTAATGGTATGTGCATGTGCATACCATTTATTTGACAAGCCATTTGAGAGTTACTTGCAGGCATGGAAAATATACTATATATATATTTTTTTCCCAAAATATAATCTGCTTAGTCCATTGATTTAAAGGTGTATTTCTGAATATGGTCTTGGAGCATTTTTCTTAAGGAATTCATAGTTTGATAGGGGAGACAGACATATAAACAAATAGTTACAAAACATTAGGACAGATATTGTAGGTACTATCTATAGTGGAGATAAGTACAAAGTTCTGTGGGAGGTGTGAGTTTCCAATTCCCTTGAACAAGGCAAGGAAAGATTCAGAGGAGTTGGGTTTTAAAGGATAACTAGGAATTATTAAGTAGACATGTTTGTAGTGTAGTTTGGTGTGTGTGTGCGCGCACGTGTGTGTGTGTGTGTTTTAAAAAAACATGTTTGTCCTGTCTCCCTTGTCATTATGTTCCACAAAGCCTGGTAGAGTGCTTTAAATTTTTATTTTTATTTATTTAAAATCTTTATTGTTGAGAGTATTACAGATGTCTCCATTTTTTCCACCCATTGTGCTCTTCAACCCGGTTCCCGATCCTCCCCACTCCTTCACTACCCTATTGTCTAACCATAGGTAATGTAAATATGCAATATAAGTTCTTTGCTTAATCTTTCCCGCCCCACCTTCTCTCTGAAATTCATCAGCCTGTTCCATGTTTCCATGCCTCTGGTTCTATTTTATTAACCAATTTATTTTGTTCATTAGATTCTTTGTTTATTTTGATTTTCAGATTCAATTGTTGATAGCTATGTATTTATTGCCATTTTATTTTTCATATTTTTTATCTTTTCTTCTTTTTCTTCCTCCTCCTTCTCCTCTTCTTCCTCTCCTTCTCCTCCCTTCAACATTTCATGTAATTAATACTGGTTTGGTAGTAATGTATTTCTTTAGCTTTTTCTTGTCTGTGAAGCTCTTTATCTGACCTTCAATTCTAAATGTTAGCTTTGCTGGGTAGAGTGATTTTGGTTGTATATCTTTGCTATTCATCACTTTGAATATTTCTTGCCACTCCCTTCTGGCCTGCATAGTTTTGTTGAGAAGTCACTTGACAGTCATGTGGATGCTCCCTTGTAGGCAACTAACTGCTTTTCTCTTGCTGCTTTTTTTAAAAAAAAATTTAATTTAATTTTAAATTTTATTGTTTAAGGTATTACAAATAGTAGTACATATGTCTCTTTTTTCCCCACTGACCTTCTTCCAGCCTCCCGACCCCCTGGCACTTGCCCTCATCTCCCCACCCCCAGTGTCGTGCATCTGTTCTTTGTGCTTATATGCATGCATACAAGTCCTTCGGTTGATCTCTTACCCCCCCAACCCTCCCCTACCTTCCCACTGTAGTTTGACAGTCTGTTCGATGATTCTTCGCCTCTGTCTATTTTTGTTCAGCAGTTTGTAATGTTCTTTATTATCCATAAATGAGTGAGATCATGTGGTATTTATCTTTCACTGACTGGCTTATTTCACTTAGCATAATGCTCTCCAGATCCATCCATACTGTTGCAAATGGTAAGAATTCCTTTTTTACAGCAGCATAGTATTCCATTGTGTAGATGTACCACAGTTTTCTAATCCATTCATCTGCTGATGGGCATTTAGGCTGTTTCCAAATCTTAGCTCTCTTGCTGCTTTTAAGATTCTCTCTTTGTCTTTAACCCTTGGCATTTTAATTATGATGTGTCTTGGTGTGGTCCTCTTTGGATTCTTCTTGTTTGGGGTTCTCTGTGCTTCCTGGACTTGTAAGTCTATTTCTTTCACCAGGTAAGGGAAGTTTTGTCTTTTTTTTTTTTCAAATAGGTTATCAATTTCTTGCTCCCTCTTTTATCCTTCTATCACCCCATGATGTGAATGTTCATACGCTTGAAGTTGTCCCAAAGGCTCCTTACACTATCTTCATATTTTTGGATTCTTTTTTCTTTTTGCTTTTCTGATTGGGTGTTTTTTGTTCCTTATATTCCAAATCACTAATTTGATTCTCAGTCTCCTCTACTCTACTGTTGCTTCCCTTATTCTTCATTTCATACTTCATTTCTGATTGGTCCTTTTTCATATATTTGATGTTCTTATTAAGATCCTTGAAATTCTCCCTAAGTCACTTGAAGCTTTCATTAAGTTCCTTGGGCATCCTTATAACCATTGTTTTGAACTTTGTATCTGGTAATTTGCTTTCTTCCATTTCATTTAGTTCTTTTTCTGGAGATTTCTTCTGTTCTTTCATTTGTGACATGTTTATTTGTCTCCGCATTTTGTCTGCTTCCCTGTGTTGATTTCTACTAGGTGTACTGGTTAATAATGGTGGATTTTGTAATCAAAGAAAACATGATAATTTCAAGAGAACCATCAAAAGTGCTCTATTCAAAGTAATGTCCATCGCTAGCTACACATTTCCCTCATCTTTCAGGTAATTTGTGGATACCGTCCCAATAGAACTTTTCTTGTTTTGAGGCAAACCATTCAGAAACCCAATTTTCCACTTCTTCGTATGTTTTGAAGTGCTGCTCAGAAAGTGTGTGTGCCATCGATCGGAATGTGTGGTCATCTGAAAGAGCAAGGTCTGGTGAATACAGCGGGTGGGTTAATACTTCCCAGGCAAGATCTTTTAATGTGTCTTTAACTGATTTTGAAGTGTGTGATGGTGAGTCATCATGAAGCAAAATTACTTTGCCGTGTCTTCTGGTCATTGCACGATCAAAGCGTGGTTCAAATTTGATTATTTGTTGTCAGTAGGGATCAGTATTAACGATTTCACCTGGTTTTAGAAGCTCATAATGCACCATACCTTCCTAATCCCACCAAACACAGAGCATTGTCTTCTTTCCGAAACGATTTGGCCTTGCAGTCGATGTTGATGCTTGACCTGGATCAACCCATGATTTTGTGCATTTGGGATTCTCAAAATAAATCCACTTTTCATCGCCAGTCACAATTCGATGCAAAAAAGACTTTCTTTCATGCCGTCGAAGCAACATTTTACTGATGACTTTTCAGTTTTCCATTTGTCTTTCATTTAGTTGATGTGGCACCCATTTTCCTTCCTTTAAAATCTTTCCCATTGCTTGTAAGTGATCGGAAATTGTTTGCTGAGCAATGTTTAATCTTTCTGCAAGTTGTTTTTGAGTTTGACATGCATCTTCATCCAATAATGCTTATAATTTTTGGTCTTCAAACTTTTTCGGTTGACCTGGGCGTTCTTTGTCTTTCACATCGAAATCATCACTTTTAAAGCATTTAAATCAGTGTTCACAAGTATCTTGGGATGGGGCATGTTCACCATAAGCTTCCCAAAGTATACGATAACTTTTTCTTCAAAATAAAGTAATGAATTAAAACTTCCCAGAAATGCTCTTTTTTTTGGCACAAAATTCGACATTTTTAAGCATAAAAATATCTATGATGTTAATACCTTCAGCAAATTTGACATATGAAGTTTTGAAGCTTGCTATCAATACAACAAAATAGCATACATATCAAATCACATATATATCAACATATATGTAACTCCATCTATTGAAAAAAATCCACATTATTAACCAGTACACCTATTATGTATTAGGTAGGACTGCTATGTCACCTGGAATTGGTAGATTGGCCTTGTATATTAGGTGTCCTGTATGGTCCAGTGGCTCACCCTCCCCAGTCCCCTGAGCTGGGCACTCTAGGTGCACCCTTGTGTGGGCTGCGTGCACTGTCTTGTTATAGTTGAGCCTTGATTGCTGTTGGCATCACTGGGAGAAACTGGGCCCCCACCAATTGGCTGTGAGGACCAGCTGCGACTACAGTGGAAGAGCTGCTGTGCAGGAGACACCCCTATGGAGCAGGACTTGCTTCAGTGGGTCTTTGGTGCTTACCGAGTCTTCCCCTTGAGCGTGTCACTCGTCGATGTGTAGAGTTGTAATCTGGCGTGGTCTGAAACTGTTTACCGGATGTATTGGCTCTGGGGCCTTCAGGAAGGTGCAGAGTCTACCACTGCCTGGGGCCACCAGGCACAAGCTACAGAGTGACCTGCATATGGCTGTTACTTGTGTTGGGCTTGGAGGTGTTCAGGAGAAGCCAAACTGTGAACCTTAGGAGGATGCTGCTAGTGCTGGGCTTGGGGTCTGCTTATCAAGAGGTATGGGGCATGCTGAGTCCAGCTGCTACTTGTTTGAGAGATTTTAGGAAAGTCTGAAGCGTGTGCCAGGACAGGCTATTCATACGGAAAAGCCTCTGCAAACAGCTTGGGTAAGGCTGCAAATTGGGTGGGATGGGGGTCTCATGGAATCACCAGGGTGGTGAACAGTGAGAGCCAGGTTGATGAAGAGTCAGATATGGCACCTGGCAGTCAGCTCTGTTGCAGGGGAGGTCTCAGCATAGGATCAATGACCTCTGCGAGCACTTTTGTCTGGAAGAAAGCTGCCCCCAAGTTCTTGCCGTGATGTCAGGTATTTTAGTTCCTCCCCGTATGTCCCTGTATCCTTTCAAGCTGCTGCCGCAGTACTAGAGCTCAGAGGGAGTGAGTCTGATTAAGTCCATGTGCTGGCCCTTTAAGAGGAACTGTCTGGGTCTCTAGCAGTCTCTGTTTCAGCCACAATCCTAGCTGGTTTTTAAAGCCTGAAGTTATGGGGACTTCTCTTCCCAGCCCTGGAACCCTGGGTAGAAGGGTCTAGTGTGGGGCTAGGACCCCTTGCTCCTCACAGGAGGCCTTCGCAGTCAAGATATCCCTCCGGATTAAAAAAATGCCACATGTGGGTGTTGGACCAGTTGTTCCTCACCTCCACTCCTCTTGCCAGTCTCAGTGTGTTTTCTTCTTTAATTCTGTAGTTGTAGGACTTCCATTCAGCCAGATTTCAGGGGGTTCTGAATGATGGTTGTCCTGTATTTTAGTTGTAATTTTGATGGGGTTGTGGGAATATCCAAGTACCATGTTTTCATGTGCTGCCATCCTCATGCTTTGAATGTTTTAGATGCTGAAACATTATACATCTGATTATACATATACCTGGAGAGAGAGAGATACTAATATTTACATAGATAATGGTTGTACATAGTTAAAGAGTCAAACCTCAGTTCTCGAATGTCTCTCATCTCCACCAATTCAGTTCTTGACCAAGTTCATGGAAAACATGTCTCAAACAAAGGAGAAAATGTGCCAGTATGAGTCAGTTTACTGCTAATATCTCAGGAAATTGTGCTATGAATATTTTTATGGGTTTTGTTTGTTTGTTTGTTGCTGGCGAAATGGAAGATTAGCACAATTTTAAAACGTAAGGAGACCATCAAGTGTGCTAATGTTGCTAATGTAGTGAAAGAAACAATGATCACAGGCAATTGAAGAGGCAGAAAACCTGTTGTTGATTTGGATAAATTAGCCAGTGACAGCAAACAGAGATGCTGAATGCTGACCTCCTGAAATACACCCCTGGAAAGAGTGCTGAAAGTTATTTGTTTAAGGCTGGCAGGGGTTAGTCCAATAAATTATAAGAAAAGAAGTATTTATTTATAGATTAAACAATACATTAGACATGTTCTGTATATAAGAAAGGTTAAAACAGAGAATCATTTGGGGGTCTGGAACAAATTAATTCCATTTACATTATTTCTGATGGGGAAAAATGATTCAGTTTTAGAACAATTAGCTCCTCGACTAGCCTTGCAGTATGAATTAAGTTTGAGAACTGAGTTTTATTCTATACCCTTACATAACCAATTCACAAATACATAGATCTATTATCCTAAAAAAAAAGTAGGTGAGAGGAGGGTGTCACTTGATGTGGTTACAATCCCTGGTATATGAATAAACATCTACAATCAATACCACCTACTACCCCTGCTTGATAATATGGCCAGTTTCGGGGAATACAGAGTACAGGTACCTCCTCTTATTTTTACCTTCCCATGCTTCCTATTAATTTTATACTATTCTGACTTGGAAGTTGAAACTTGATGACAGAAATGGGTGACATTGGCCATTTCAGGAAGACAAAAATGGATGGCAATGAGGGATTTTCTACCTGGTCTGTGATTCCCCAGGTTTTCTGTTTAAATTAAAGAACATGTAGATGGGAGTAGCAAAGCTAGATGGCAAAGAGATTTGAAAGGATTTTATGAAAGTCTGTATGTTTGACATGTAGAAGATAATTCAGAATTGAATGAAGTCTCCCCACAGAATGAGGGGTATGTTAAATGCTTTCTGTAACAGGGTATATTAAAAGATGATGTCTTTTATTAGGGTCAGAATAGTGATAGAGATTTTATTATAGGAGTTGCAATCAGTTTCATTACTTTATGATAAATGCTTCATGCTTTAAAAGGTGACATAATCATGCACTGTCACCCCCTCTCTTTCCCTCTCTCTCCCCACCTCTTATTCTCTGTCTCTCATTTCTTCATCTGTAAGGGGAGGAAACCATTTATAGATAGAAATGGCTTTTAAAAGATACTCTTCCAAGGAAACAGTTGTTATTTTTCCTCAATAAAATACTTCATAAAGAGTTAGAGCATAATTAATAGGTACTTATCTTTATCATGCCTATTGCTTGAATGTTTTGAAAGAATAATTATTTTGCAGAGGTGTCCTTAAGCCACCTCTGAGCCAGCATTTCTTAGAGTATCCTGGTTGTATTTCTTCTGGACTGTGACACAGAAAACTTAGAGAAATGGAGAAGCTGTTTGGTGATATTCTTCCAAAACATATTGCCTATCCATGCCACTGGTGATGGGCCCTTCTGGTGTCATGTAGTATAACTTGTATAGTATCGTGTAGTATATCATATTACTATACTATATTATAATGAAATATAATTATTATTACTATATTATTTTATACCAACTAGTATGTACATAGTTGTTAATCATTATTTTGGAGTACTGTGATTAGAAAACTATCTTAGAAATTGCCAGGCCCTTATAAGTAAAATAATGACTTAAGTCTTAAGTAGTTTGTGGCTTTTTATTTTTTATAGAAAAGGAGTTGAATTGTACTAACAATTCCTCTTTATAATTATTCTGAATTGAAGATCATTATATTCTTTAGGGAAAATGTCCAGAAAAGTATTGCTGTGGACTCTTGAAGATAAGAATTGACTAGTTTAGAAAAAAATAACAGTGATGATGTTGGCTTTTCTAGGCCATAGAATGTATTTTATTTTATTTTTTTCATAGGATGTATTTTAGAATATCCTCATAGCCTTATGAATTTTGATCTGACTTGCCCATTTTCTCCAGGTGGCATGTCCTCTAATAGGATGGTTGTCTTAGTTTTATATAAACCTGTTGGAACTTGAACTATTTAACTTGAAGGAGTCGCCAACTGAAGCTTTTGATTCCACTTTTAGCTGCAATCTACTCTTCTGTATATTTATAAAGTAAATGCCATGTAAATAGGAACCCAGGATAGGGTTACTTGTTCTCAAAAGGTCATCTACCAACTGCAGTTGCTGAGTAAGTGTTTCTGCATCCAGGGATATTTATAATAGTCTTGTTTCCATTTATTTTTGCAGAGTGTAGTGAAGCTGATGAGGGGACTGCTACACTGCATGATCAGACAGGTATGCCATTGTTAACAGCTCCCTCTCTAATAAATGCACATTGTAATAGTATCTTTACCCCTTAGGGGATGTTTATAGCGCATATATATATATATATATATATATATATATATTCAATTTCACAAATAGTAGACACTAATTTTAGAAAAGTTGTAGAATTGAGGGCAGCAATGTCACCCATGATTTTACTATCCAGTTACCACTGGAATGCTTCCTTATGGTCTTTTTTTAGCCCCTCTGCAAATGATTTTTAATATACTTTGCATAGCTGTACATGCAATTATGTATATTGAGTAAAATATGATACATTTTTATAAGCCATCATCTGAAACCCTTGGGACCAGATAAATTTTAGAATTCAGAATTTTTCAGATTTTAGAAGGTTCTACCGTGCATATACTATACAGTATGTTATGCCCTCAGCAGGTCCAGAGCCAGCACTCTGTTATTAAAAACATTAATCTCTCTGTAGGGAAACACACATTTTCACACTAATAAAATTAATAAAAACTATAAATAGCTCCATATAAAAATAAATTTTGGTTAAAAACTTAGGGGAAAAATCCTTTATAAATGTTTCAGATTTTATGATTGGAGATAGGGAGCCAAGGACTTCTATCCCCTTGCATTAATTTGCATTTTCCTCATCTTGAGTTAAGTTGAGCATCCTTTCATGTGTATATTAAAACTTTGCATTCGTCTTCAATTATATTGCCTGTTAGGTCTTTTGACTATTTCTTTTGGACTATCTCTTTCTTGCCTATTTGAGGAGTTCCTGAACATACTGCAAATAATTTTAGCAGGCCATGATTTATCTTTTAGGGTGTTTATGATATTTTTTTCATTCAAAAGTGTTTTACAAAAAAAAAATGTGCTTTCCCTTTATCGTAGAAGAACTTTACATATGTTGCACACCTTGAATCTGAATTGATTTTCTATTAGAAGAAGCAATTGAGGTCCAGATTAATAAAATGACCACAGTCATTCAACAAGTCTAAAATAAAAGAAATAAACTCTAGACTTCTAAACTGTTTCACTAGTGCTCTCTCTATGGTTATCTCACAGCCATCATTTCTTCTTTTTTTCCTTCTTTGCTACTTTTTAAATTTTTTTAGATATTTTCATTTTCTACCTTATCAAATAGGTTTAAAGCCACTAATTTAATGAACCACATTTAAAGATATAATAGTTACTATTATATATCAGGTGCACACATAATCAAATCTAAGCTTCAGGAACTAATTGTTTTAGTTAGAGTACGACAGAAGTGTGCCATATGGGTTGCTTTTTTGGCAGAGCCTTCTATGACTGTTTTTTTTTTTCTTCAGGTGGATAAAGTAGAGTCATTCAAATACAGTCAGAGTACCCAGGATAGCCTCCATGCCAAGTACAACACAAAAACCTGTGCCACTGTAGTGGGTGACGACCAGTGGGGACACCTGCAATTGGATGCTACCTCTGTGTACCTGCTCTTCTTAGCACAAATGACTGCCTCAGGTCAGTACAAGGACAGAGTAGTGGGAGCCACGGCAGTGTGGAATACTTGCTCTACCACACGTGGCTTCTCTAGAAAACAACAAAGCTTTCTACATTGCTCAAAGATGCACATTGAAAACATAATATTTTGCAAGTTTTATAAAGAGAAACAATTTTTTGAGATCTAGTTGGTATTCTTTTACATTGAAAAACAAGTCTGTGATAGTAATTAATATTTTTCATTGAAAACCATGAAATCTGGGATAGATTTTCATTAGATAAGTATTTTTATCTTTTATTAATCCTCAGATACTGTGAAATGGGTAAGAACTAAGTTTATTGCTTATTCTCATGCTATGCACTGACAGGCCTATAGTTAATATTAACATAAATTGAATCACCTACTTTATACTACTCTTTATCAGTATACTAGAGGCCCGTGGGGTCCCTTGGCGTGGCCTGTGGGGATCGGGCTGAAACTGGCATCCAACATCCCCCAAGGGATGTAGTAGTGCAGGAAATGGCAGGCAGCGGGAAGAGCCGCTCCCACTCATCCTGGCCCCGCTCATCCTGGTCAGCGGAGCAGCGCTCCTGCTGTGGAGCATACTGACCACCAGGGGGCAGCTTCTGCATTGCGCATCTGCCCCCTGGTCAGTGTGTGTCACAGTGACCAGTCAACCAGCCGAACGGTCGACTGGTCGCTTAAGCTTTATATATATATATATATATATATATATATATATATATATATATATATATGGACTAGAGTCCCAATGCATGAAAATTCGTGCACTGGGGAGGGCCCCTCAGCCCGGCCTGCGCCCTTTCACAGTCCAAGAGCCCTCAGGGGATGTCCAAATGATGGCTTAGTCTGGCCTCCCTCTGTGGGAGGTGACCCCAGTAGGCCTATCTGGGGATGGTGAGCAGTCAGCCCTGCCCTGAATCACCCCGCTGCTGCCCATGGCCTCTGTGGGAGGCAACCGGGCGGGCAATCAGGGCATGGCACCGGCCCCCGTGCCCCGCCACTGGTTGCCACCGTCCCCCCATCCCATTGCCGTCCCCTCCCTCTGTTTGCTGGCACACGCCTTGGCTGGCCTGGTGCCACCTGCTCGCTGGCCCCGCCCCCCAACTGGTCATTCCTCTGTTTGGTCGATTTGCATATTACACTTTTATTATATAGGATTATGAACAAGGCATCTGTCTATAGGAAACTAACTTGTATTTAAGGGAATTAACTTAGGAATCAGAATTTAAATGTTTACTTTTTATTATTGACTAACATACCCTTTTGGGATGGTTTTGTTATTACTTTTAGATGCTTTACCTGAAAATGGAAAGCATAAGAATCAACATAATTCCCTTTTATTTCTCACAAGTTGGGGAAGATAGTGAATCTAATTATATTCAGTTTGTAAATGAAACAGGACCTTTGCCAGATTTTCCTGAGGTAAGTAAATAACACTTGTCACAATACCACATTTTTAACATTTTAATTTCTTTGTCTTCCTATCTGGTTACTAAAAGCATTGAGTACCAAGAGCTCCTTGGTACTAAAAGCATTCAGGGTGAGAATTACCCCAGAATACTATTCTCCTTTTCTTGCATAAGTATATTTTTGGTAATAAAACCTCCCCCCCCCCCCCCCCCCGCTCCGCTCCCTGGACAAACAGTTCAGAGGCTGAATAACCTTTTCTTAAAATTCTAATATGGCTACCTATATACTCCCTTCTTTTGGAAGGGTGGTTTCTCTCTGAATAAATGTACTTTTAGGTTGTATTTATTTAAAAAGAATGGCAACTATAACTTCATTTCTAATATCCTTTAATACCAACTCTGGAATATGTTTTTACAAAGCAAAAAGTGTCTAAATATTCCTTGTGGTTTTTCATTTTGAGCCCAGGAAAGCAGCATAAATATACTAAAAAGGCTTATAAGACATATATACATTCATGCAATAAATGCCATTTTGTTGATTCCTGACTTAACATTTGATTTTCAACTCAATGAGCTGATTTTGATAGGTGCTTAGAATAAGGTGGATATTTTTTATCAGGCCTTTAAGAAATAAGTAGGAATAAGTAGAAATTAACAAGTCAGAAAAGGGAAGGGAATAACATGACTACAAGCACAGAAGTTTAAAAGGTACTTCTATGTTTAGAGTGAAAGATAGATCTGAAAAAATGGCAAGAGGTGAAGCTAGAAAGTTGGGGCTAGCTGTTTAAGTGCCTGTATATTATGCTAAGTAGTTTGGATTTTATACTAGAATCAGTAGAGAGCCACTCAAGTTAAATAGTTAGAAAGTTTCAGATGATTAACTCCAGTAGAAGGAGGATAGATTGGCTGGGGAAGAAAATCACAATGGAGGACTACATAGAAAGTTAGTGAAATACTTTAGGCAAGAAATGATGGAAAACTCATGTAAGGCAGTTGTCTTTAGGATGAAAATGATAAATGTGAGAGGTAATTTATTGCTAGAATATGAAAAATTTTCATGGAAATTTTAGTAATTCTCTGTGCACCTTTAAAAATGCATATTTTTATTGATTTCAGAGATGAAGGGAGAAGGAGAGAGAGAGAGAAACATCAATGAAGAGATAGAATCATTGATTGGCTACCTTTTGTACTTACCCTACTGGGGATTGAGCCCACAACCTGGGCATGTGCCCTAACTGGGAATTGAACTGTGACCTCCTGGTTCATAGGTCAACACTCAACCACTGAGCCACACCAGCTGGGCCTCTACATTTTTGAATTCTTAAAAATCTCAACCTTTTTTAAAGGAGAGACTTAGACAGAAGTTGACTGCAACAGACCTTCTCCCCAGCAAAATAACCATAAATAGTGAAAATTAATTAAAAAAAAACATTTCACTGGAAATTGTCCTAAGGACATAGAGCAAGTAGAGAATAGAATCATTTATTCAAGGAAATCAAAATCTTGGTAAGAGCAGTGAGAAACTGTGGTATTTGGGGTACCATCTACTCCCTTCTCTGCCCCAAATGCATCATGACAGAAGCAATACTCAAGGTGGATATGGACAAGAGTACAAGCTTCCCTTTCCCCTAGTTCGCATTCTAGATCTATGAGATCTTCCTGAGAGAGGTAGGTTGCCAGCACTCTCCCCAACTCTATGTTGCACAAGCTGTAGTCTAGCCAAGAATAACTAAGAGGTTTGGAACTCCCTTCCTAACCCCCAGGCCCACTCATGGAATAGAAGTTAACCCTAGGCAGAGCAGGCCCAGAATACTAGTCCTGGCCCAACTTTCTATTAGCATTGGGAGAAGAGACAGGACATAACAGAAAGCTCCATCATCGCTCTTCCCAAGAGAACTAACTATTTGGAAAAGAGCGTGGAAAAGTTGAAGCCTAAAGATACTCACAAAAAACTAGATTTTGGCTCAAAGAAATTAAGAGGAGGCTGGTAGCTCAATAAGAGTAGGAAGCTAGTCCGGGCAGTGCTTCTGGAAGGGGTTAGCTTGCAGATACCCCAGGGTCAGAACAGGAGTCCCATTACAAAACCTGGAGGGCTCTGGTTGGGTAAGTCAGTTGGTTAGGACATTATCCCGATATGCCAAGGTTGCAGATTCAATCCCAGTCAGATTATATACAATAATCAACCAATGAATGCATAAATAAGCAGAACAACAAATCAATGTTTCTCTCTGTGTCTCAGTCTCTCTTCTTCTTTCTCCTTTTCTCTCTGTCTCTCAAGTTAATAAATTTAAAAAAGCAACAATTTAACCCATAGACTATCTAGAAGTTTTTACAGAGAAGGGTCAGCCCCAAACAGCCCTCTCTAGGATCAGAAGAAGTGTCAAAGATTGGTCTCAAAGACCACCTGAAATTGGGCCTGAATTTAATTAGATGAGACTAATTTAATTAGATGGAACAATATATGACTCAGGGCACTGTACATTTTAGTAGAGCAATCAGCTGGTAATCAGGGGAGATAAACAACTGGGTATACAAGCAGAGGCAGACACTTAATAGATTAGAGAAAGAGACAGTTGCTTAAACTGAAACTACTGTCTTCCTGGAGTGACAGTGTTTATGTACAAGGCTGCACACATCCTCTGAGGAACAACATCAGAGGCTGCATGCTGTGGAGAAAATAGATTTCACTGAAGTTGTCCAGCCAAGTCACTAAACAAATAAATAAGTAAAGAAAAGCAGTCTCCATAGAAGAGAGTGTATCAATATCTATAGAGTTCCTATAACCTATTATCGACAACAAGTGGCCCGGTGCACGAAATTCATGCACATTAAAAGGGGATTAATTAAAGGAAATATTTTAATATTGCTATTTGCCCTTTCTCTATACTAGAAGTGTCAGAGATGAAAGAAAATTAGTAAAATGTATATGAAAATCTTCCACCTGTCAGAGTCTGGGGCACACCACGGGACCCAGAGTCAAGTCCCCACCCACCTATATGCACCTGAAAATTGCACGAGACCCAGACCCGGCCAGTCCCCCACATTGGGCTAGATCCAGACCCGGCCGGCCCCACCCTTGTCAAGCCCCGAAGGGCAGGAGGCACAGCCTCAGGTACCCTGGCCTGGTGCCAGAAGGGAGGCACAGCCTCAGGTCCCCTGTCAAGCCCTGCTGGGTGGGGGGCACGGACTAAGATCCCCCTGGCTGGGGTGAGGGGAGCACACCTTGAGGTCCCCCATCAAGCCCTCCCAGGTGGGATGCATGGCCTCAGGTCCCCTGTCAAGCCCTGCCAGGTGGGGGGTGCGGCCTCAGGTCCCCCATCAAGCCCCACTGGGCAGGGGGCACAGCCTGAGGTCCCCTAGCCTGGTGCCGGGGCTGGGGATATGGCCTGAGGTGCCCTGGCCTGGCGCTGGGGTGAGGGCTGCAGCCTGAGGTCCCCCGTCAAGCCCTGCCAGGTGGGGAGCGCGGCCTGAGGTCCCTGCTGATTTCTCGTTAAGGCTTGTTACGAGAAGTTGGCCTTCACTGTGGGTGCAGCCATCTTGTGTTATGGAAACCCCGCCTCTGCTGTGGGCACAGCCATCTTGTGTTATGAAAACCCCACCTCCGCTGTGGGTCCTACCATCTTTGTGGTGGAGTGACAGTAAATTTGCATATTCCCTCTTTATTATATAGGATATTCATTTTTCAAAAATGTATGAGACATACAAAGAAACAGGGAACTCTGAGCCAACACAAGAAAAAAAGCATGTAACAGAAATTGTGTCTGAGAGAAAGCATATGTTGAACTTGGGAGACAAAGATTTCTAAGCAGTTACTATAAAAATGTCCAGTAATCTAAAGGACACAATACTTAAAGAAGTAGAGAGTATATGATGAAGGTATTTCATTGAATAAAGAATATCAATAGAGAGCAAAAATGAACCAAAATGAAAATTTGGATTTTGAAAGTATAATAACAAATAAAAAATTCACCCTAGTATCTTAACAGATTTGAGCTGGCAGAAAAAAAAAAATCAGCACACTTGAACATAGATCAACAGAGATGATTCAGTCTGAAGAACAGAGAAAAAATAATAAAGAAAAATTAATTGAGCCCTACTGATAGGGCACCATTTAGAACACCAACTAATGTGTATAGAGTACTACAAGGAGAGTAAGGAGCAGAAAATATATTCAAAGAAATAATGGTTGGAAACATCCCAAATTTGATGAAAAACTTAACCTATACATCTGAGAAACTTGATGATCTCCATGTAGGAAAAATAGAGATAAAAATCCTTCATAGTGAAAATGTTAAAAACTAAAAAGAAACAGGACATCTCAAGAGCAATATGAGAAAAAGTGAGTTGTCATGAAGACGGGAATCCAAATAAGATAGTCAACCGACTTCTCTTCAGAAAAAAAAAAATGGCGGTCAGCAGGCAGTGAATTGATGCATTCAAAGGGCTGATAAAAAGGACTGTCAACCAAGAATCTTATATTTAGAAAAACTGTCTTTTAAAAATGAAGTGAAATAAAAGCATTCTTAGATAGACAAAAACAGACAATTTGTTGCTGGCAGATCTACCCTACAAGAAATGGTAAAAGAAGATTTTTCAGGGGGATACTAAAAACATTTTTCTTTCAATTACAGTTTAAATTCAATATTATTTTTTATTAGTTTTAGGCATATGGCATAAGGGTTAGATAATAACATAATTCACAAAGTGTTCCCTTGATATTTACAGTACCCACCTGGCAACATACATACTGTGTTTCCCCGAAAATAAGACAGTGTCTTATATTAATTTTTGCCCCCAAAGACATGCTAGGTCTTATTTTCAGGGGATGTCTTATTTTTCTATGAAGAAGAATACGGTACACATTTATTGTTAAATGAAAATAAAGGAAATTTATTACCTGTATACGGTACGGTAGTACGGTAGTTGTCAACACAAACCAGACAAACTGTGAATCCTACAGTATCAAGAATTTACTCATTTATTCAATGACAATCATGTCATCATCTTCTGGAACATCATCATAACAATCCAATTCCTGAATTTCCTGGTGAATTTCTTGTGACTCCATTTCTTTCAGAATCAGTGGACCAAATCTCTCATGTTTAGCAATAGCACTGTCTTTAAATGAGTACTTCTTGTCAAGGTAGCCTGCTCGCAGTGCATTTGCAATGCAACTATCAGTGATTTTCTCCCATGAATTCTTCACCCAAGTCACAACTTCTTGCAGTTTAGGTTTCACAAAGTTTCCACGCTGATTTCTCTCCATTCTATTTTCAATGTAGTCATTAATTTCCATGCGCAAATTGTCTTTGAATGGCTTGTTTATTGCAATATCAAGAGTCTGGAGATAGGCCGTCATTCCTGCAGGAATCATTATCTGATCTATTTTTCTTTCGTGAAGAAATGTCTTCATGTCTTTAGCGCGGTGAGTGCTGGCTGCATCCCAGACTAGCAGACCTCTTTGGCTCCCTCGCATAACAAGCGGCAGCATTAAATCGACCCACTTCCTTATAACTGCTTGTGTGGCCCAGGCTTTTTCAGTTTCAAGAATAAAAACGCCCAAAACACGTTCAATCTTTTCCTTCTCGCCCTTAGAAATGATTAAAGGTGGGATTTTAGTGCCATCCAGACGAATTGCCAAAATACAGGAAACACGTGCACTTTCGTAAGCAGTGGAGGGAATGTACGCTAAGGAGGCACCCTGCTGTTCAATTGTTGTTTGAGATGATTGGCCCATAAACACTGCAGTTTCATCCATAGCAATCATGTTGGAAAGATTGTATTTAGAGAAGTCAGCATCATCAATAAAGGACTTGAATGCAAGTGCTCGCTTAATAACTTGAGTATCTTCCAACCTAAACAATGTTATAGATCTTCTTAAAGACAGTTCACTTCGCTGAAGGAAATTATCCAGCCAGTGTTGTGATGCTTTGAAGTCTTCAGGGACTATGTCAAACTGTGGTGCCATTGCAAGGGCAAATTCTTGAATCTGAGCCCTATTCACAACCAAAGCCTTTGCTCTCCTGTCAACAACCCATTCACAGATCAGGTCTTCCAGCTCGGAAAATAATGATTGCCGACCTGATCCACACTTGCGCTTTTTAGCATTTCCCTTGTCCACTTGTTCAATGAGGTTACCATACTCTGCTCGCCATTTTTGGACCAATCGGATACTCAACATCTTCTCTTTGCAGAAAGCAGTAAGATTTTGGCCCCAAGAGTCTTCCACAATTCCTTTCTTGTACTCCACGGAGTAGCCTTTTCTTTTTGCGCTCATTTCTAGGGGTAAAAAAAAGGAATTGGGGTATCAAGGTGGGGGGAGGGGGATCACTCAAAATGACACAGGGGGGATGAGAAGGGGGAATCAAAATGGCACAGGAGAATCAGGGGGGATTACCATTTTAGTTACCCCTTTTGATCCTCCTGTGTCATTTTGATTGCCCCCTCTGATCCTCCTGTGTCATTTTAAGTGATCCCCCTCCCCCCACCCCTGTGCCACTGAACACCTTCACCAGACATCCCCCCTACCCCTTTATCAGACATTTACCCCCTGGGGCCTGCCTGGGGACTGTCACTGGGCTTGCTGGGTCCTGGATCTGGGCTGGAGCAGGGTCTGCCACTGACTGAGAATCTTCAGTCATCATGAAGGCGGCCGCGAGCATCAGGTAGTGTCACCAGAGACAGACCAGCACTCACCACCTTCGCTGCGTCCCGTCCACTCTAATCCTCCTGTTCTTCTACACACATCTGCGAAAGTCTCCTCCTCTCTCCTGCCCTGCACTCACTGCTCACTCCGACCTCCACTCCGCCTCCACACAGCAGTGATGTCAGGACTCCGCGTAATGTCACTGGTTGCTAGATGCCAGTCGGGGCGGCCCTAGCGACCAGTTTACGGTAAATTAATTTTCATTCTGAGACAGAGCCTGGGGTCCTTATTTTCGGGGGATGCCTTATATTTCACTCAGAAGGAAACCTGTAAGTAGGTCTTATTTTCGGAGGATGTTTTATTTTCGGGGAAACACAGTAGTTATTACCATACTAGAGGTCCGGTGCATGAAATTTGTGCACGGGGAGGGGGGTCCCTCAGCCTGTCCTGCACCCTCTCCAATCTGGGATCCCTCTCGCAATCCAGGACCACTGGCTCCTAAGCGCTCACCTGCCTGTCTGTCTGATGCCCCTAACTGCTCTCCTGCTGGCCTGATTGCCCTAACTGCTCTCCCCTCCTGGCCTGATCCCCCTAACTGCTCTCCCCTCCTTGTCTGATCCCCCTAACTGCCTATCTGCTCTCCCCTCCTGGCCTGATCCCCCTAACTGCCTATCTGCTCTCCCCTCCTTGCCTAAACCCCCTAACTGCCCATCTGCTCTCCCTTCCTCTTTGTGCCTCAGACCCTGAAGCAGGAGTGCTGAGCTTTGTGCCGAGGCCCCACCCCCATCCTGATGCCCCCCTCTGGGCCAGGCGGCATGGTGGGCCTCTGCATGCCTCTGCTGGGAGGCAGCCCCTGGCGGCAGCCTCATGTCCAAGTGGTGCAAGTCTCTACCCCCATCCCCACTCACCAGCTCCTGTGTGCGCAGCCTGTTCAAAGGTTGTGACTGGGACACCGTTAGGACCAATTAGCATATTACCTCTTTATATATATAGATTATTGCCTCTATTCCCTACACTGTTCTTTACTTCCCCGTGACTATTTTGGTACTACCAATCTGTACTTCTCAATCTCTTCACCTTTTTTAGCCAGTCCTCCAAATCCCCTCACCTGTGGCAAGATTCTTAATACTGAAATCAGTTGACCCCAGATAGTATTTGGAATCTCCACAGTAAAACAGACCACTGGTAAAAGTTATTATAAAATAAATTTTCATATTTCTTATTTCTTAACTAATCTCAAAATTCTGTTGTAAAAGATATATCATGCCCACAAACACCCTTCAGAAAGCTAGAGTAACTAAACTAATCTCAGAAAAAATAGACTAAAACAAAATGGATTGAAAAGGGACATTTACTAATGATTTTGGAGAGGAAGAGAGAGATAGAAACATCAATGATGAGAGAGAATCATTGATCAGCTGCTTCCTGCATGCCCATTACTAGGGGTCTAGCCTGCAACCTGAGCATGTGCCCTGACCGGAAATTGAACCAGGATGCCCTGGTTCATAGGTTGATGCTTAACCACTGAGCCACGTAGGCTGGATGAAGAGGGACATTTTAGAATGGTGAAAGGATCAGTCCATTGGGAAGGTATAATAATTATAAACATATAAGCATTTAACACTAGATCCCCCCAAATACATGAAGGAAAACCTGTCAGAATTAAAGGCAGATATATAATTTAACAATAGTTGGAGACTTCAATATTCCACTTTCAATAATGCATGAAACATCTAGACTGAAGATCAACCAGGAAATAGAAAACTTAATGCAACTAGACCTACAACAACAGAATACATATTCTTCCCAAGTACACTTGGAACATTCTCTAGGATATACTGGTAGGCCATAAAATAAGCCTCAATAAATTTAAAAGTATTCAAATCACACAAAGTATCTTCTATGACCAAAATGGAATGAAATTTGAAATAAGTAACAGGAAGAAATTTGGGAAATTCACAAATATGTGGAAATTAAACAGCAGGCTCCTAAATAACCAGTGGGTCAAAGACGAATCACAAGAGAAATTAGAAAAACCGAGCTGAAGGAAAAGTACTACACAACTTTCCAAACTCATGGGAATCGGGGAAAGCATTCTTTAGAAGGGAGTTCATATCTGTAAATGCCTATATATTAAAAAGACCTCAAATCAATAATTTAACCTTTCATCTTAAGGTACTGAAAAAAGAAGAGCAAACTAAACCCAAAGCATGCAGAAGGAATGAAATAATAAACCTAGAGCAGAAATTATTGACATAGAGAAAGAAACAATAGTAGAGAACATCAGCAAAACCAAAAGTTTGTTCTTTAAAAAGATCAGCAAAATTAGAAAACCTTTAGATAGACTGACCAAGAGAAAAAGAGAGTCAATTAAGCTTACTAAAATCAGGAATAAAATATTAAGACATCACTAGAAAATTACAGAAATATAAAGAATTAATATTGAGAACAAAATATTTACCAACAATTTAGATAACTTTAGTGAAATGGAAAAATTCCTAGAAAGATAAAACCTACTGAATCTTAAGAAGAAAAGGAAACCTAAATAAATCTATCATAATGAAAATGATAGAAATAGTAATATAAAAAGAAAAGCCAAGGGCCAGATAGCTTTACTGATATATTTTACCAATATTTAAAGAATAATTAATACTAGTTCTTTATAAACACTTCAAAAAATAGAAGAGGAAGCAACATTTGCAAATTTATTCTATGAGACCAATATTACTCTGACACCAAAACCAGACAAAGACATCACAAGAAAAGAAAACTACAGACCAATATTTTTTATGAATATATGTATATTTAAATCCTCATCAAAATACTAGCAAACTGAATTCAGCAATATATAAAAAGGATTATAAACCATAACCAAGTAATATTTATCCCAATAATGCAAAGTTGTTTTAACATCTGAAAATCAATTACTGTAATGCATCATGTCAATGGAATAGAAGAAAAATCTATACATTCCTCTCATTAGACACAGAGAAAGCATCCTATATAATAAAGAGGTAATATGCAAATTGACCATCATGCCCTCACAAGATGGCTGCCTACTACCAGGCTGGCAGGGGGGTTAGTAAGGGATGACCAAACAACTGAACAAGCAGGCTGTGTGGGGTGACCAGACCAGCAGGGGGGCCATGAGGGGCGACCAGGCTGGCAGGGGGCGCAGTTAGGGGCAACCAGGCTGGCAGAGGGAGGCAGTTGGGGGTGACCAGGCCGGCAGGGGGGGCAGTAAGAGGTGCCAGGCTGGTGGGGGGGGGGAAGTTAGGGGCAACCAGGCCAGCGGGGAGGGGGGTGCAGTTGAGGGCGACCAGGCTGGCAAGGGGGCAGTTGGGGGCAATTAGGCTGGCATGGAGGGCAGTTAGGGGCAACCAGGCTGGCAGAGGGGGGCAGTAAGGGGTGACCAGGCCAGCAGGGGGGCACTTAGGGGCGACCAGGCTGGTGGGGGGGCAGTTAGGGGCAATCATGCCGGCAAACAGAGGCAGTGAGGGGCGATCAGGTCGGCATCGGGGGGTGGGGGGTTAGGGGCGACCAGGCAGGCAAAGCAGGTGAGCGATTAGGAGCCAGCGGTCCAGGATTGTGAGAGGGATGTCCGACTGCTGGTTTAGGCCCAATCCCTCTCCCCCACCCCCATGCACGAATTTCATGCACCAGGCCTCTAGTTAATAATACAAGCACTCAAAAAACAAGCAATGGAATGTCTTCAACCTGATAAAGAGCATCTACAAAACCCATAGCTAACATCATATTTAATAGTTTTTTTAATATCTGCTTTACTCCCCAAGGTAAGAACTAGACAAGGATGTCAATTTCTTCTCACTTGTATTTAGAAGTCTACTGGCAGTTTTGGCTGGGGCAAATAGGCAATAAAAAGAAATAAAATATATCAGATAAAGAAAGAAGTTTAACTCTCTACATTAGTAGATGATAAGGTCTCATATATAGAAATCTTAAGGAATCCACTTAAATATACAAATTCAGGAAGGTAACTGGGTAAATATCAATCTGCAAAAATCAATTTTATTTCTATATACCAGAAATAAACCAAAAATTAAATTAAGAAAATAATTTCTATTTACAATATTATCAAAATGAAATACTGAGGCATAAATTTAACAAAATAGTATAAAACTTGTACTTTAAAATCTATAAAATGTTGAAAAAATTAAAGATCTAATTAAATGAAACGACATCCAATGTTCATGAATTAGAAGACATATTAAAATGGCAACATTCCCCAAATTGATCTATAGATTTAACAGAATTTTTATAAAAATCCCAGCTGTCTTAAGACTCCACAGAAATTGACAAGCTGATCCAAAAATACAAATGGAAATTTAAGGGACTTAGAGTGGCCAAAAATTTTTTGAAAAAGAACAACAAAATAGGATGATTGACACTTTTTTATTTCAAAACTTATTACAAAGCTACAGTAATTTAAACAGTGTGGTGATAAATATATAGAGTAACAGATTTGATAGTCCAAAATTAAACCATCATTTATGGTCAATTGATTTTTTTTAAAAAATATATTTTATTGATTTTCTACGGAAAGGAAGGGAGAAGGAAAGAGAATTAGAAACATTGATGAGAGAGAAACATCGATCAGCTGCCTCTTGCACAGCTCCTACTGGGGATGTGCCCGCAACCAAGGTACATGCCCTAGACCGGAATTGAACCTGGGACCTTTCAGTCTGTAGGCCGACACTCTATCCACTGAGCCAAACCAGTTAGGGCTATGGTCAGTTGATTTTTAACAAGGGTGCCAATATAATTCAATAGAGAATGATAGTCTTCTCAACAATTGGTGCTAGGAAAACTGGATATCTGCATACAAAAGAATGAAATTGGAATTCTTCCTCACACCATAGACAAATAACTAAAAAATGAATCATAGACTGAAATATTTGTAAAAGGAAAACTATAAAATTATTAATCTGCTAGGGCTTCCATAACAGAATACCACAGAATTGGTGGCTTAAATAACAGAAATTAATTTTCTCAGTTCTGGAGGCTGGACATCCAATATCAAGATGTTGGCAGGACTGATTTCTGGTGAGCTCCTTAGCCTTGGTTTGCAAAAAGCTGCCTTCTCTGCGGTGTGATTACATGTCCTTTTCTTCTGTGTGGGTGCACCCCTGATGTCTCCTCTTATAAGGATATCAGTCCCTATTTTATTGGATCCTCACCCTTGTGACCTCATTTAAACTGAATTGCCTCCTTAAAAGCCTTATCTCCAAATACAGTCACATTGATGGTTAAAGCTTCAACGAATTTGATGGGGAAGGGACACAATTTAGTTCATAACAAACACTTAGGAAAATACAGGAGTAAATCTTCCCTGACCTTGGGTTAGACAAAGCCCTGTTAGATATGACACAAAAAGTATAAGCAACTAAAGGAAAAATAAATTGGAATTTTTCAAATTAAGAACTTTTGTGTTTTACAGGACATCTTGCAATAAGGTAAAAAACCAAAACAACCCAAAATATGATAGAATATATTTGCAAATTATTTATCTGATAAGGGACTTGTATATAAAATATATAAATAACTTGCCCTAGCTGGTTTGGCTCAGTGGAAATAGTGTTGGCCCATGGATTGAAGGGTCCCAAATTTGATTCTGGTTGGGGGCACATGCCTCGATTGCAGGCTTGATCCCCAGCCCTGGTCTGGGCGCATGCAGGAGGCAACCAATCTATATGTCTCACTCACATTGATGTTTCTCTCAGTCTCCCCCCTCCCTTCCACTCTCTCTTAAAAATCAATGAAAATATATCCTTGGGTGAGAATTAACAAAAAATAAAATATAAAAAGAAGCCTCACATCTCAATATAAAAAGATAATTTAAAATGGGCAAATAATTCAAATTGACATTTCTCTAAAGATATTCAAAAGACTGATAAGTACATGAAAAAAACTGAACATCATTAATCACTAAGAAAATGCAGATTCAAATCCTAATGAGAGAGTGATGTCAGAGTAATGGCAGTGTAAGAGATTCTCTTGGTCTTTCCTCCTGAAATTTCAACAACTTGATCAACTATAACTCAACAAAGGATTCCCTGTCAATTATAGGCGTGCCTGAGAGATCCACACATTGAAGTATCTAAAGGTGGGCAAACAGGAAAAAACATGGGAGGCGAGAAAGGTGGAGATCTCAAACTGGCTACAGACACAGATCTGCAGCTGGGAGCTTGCAGTGGGCCTGGCCCTAAGAGGAGAGGAAGCAGCTTTCTTTGTCAAGGAAGAAGAGAGAGTCTCCATAGGCGCTCCAGCAGGAGGGCGTGCTGAGCCAACCAAGAGACTGGGGCAAGGACACAAGGCAGGGGTTCTGCTGTGGCTGTCACCTGTTTGGTGGTCAGTGTTCCAAACAAAGAAATGCAGCCACAGAGCCCTGCTGCCCCTTAGGCTCCCAAACTCGCCTGCGGTTGCCCTTGGTATTGGGTTGAAGAGCATATTATCTGCAAACTGAGAACCATTACTGAAAAATCACTATTTTCCTCTATGACTGATCCATGATTGGGGCACTTGTTGGGGGACCCTATGGAGGTCCGGGGTTGCCATTACCGAGAGGGCAAAATAAACCCCACCCCCAAGCAGTGCAGCAAGGTCAGCTTTGGGACTTCACAGACCTAAAAAACTTGTAATTCAGTACCATCTCTGGGAAAATAGTAGGAATTCCTCTTTATTGACATCTGCTAGAGAAAATGCAACACATAGAAGCCTAGATGGAGAAAAAGCCCATCAAATACCATGAATAAGCAATGCAGTGTGGCAGCTCAGAAAGAAAATGAAAAATCTCCAGAAAACAAACTGGAACACAAGGAAATATGTGATATAAATTACAGAGAATTCAACATTGCAGTTCTAAAAATACTCAGTGAGTTACAAGAAGATACTGACAGGCAATTTTATGCACTTAGAGAGTAAATTAATGAACAAAATGAGTACTTTACCAAAGATATTGAAACTTTAAAAAAGAATCAAATAGAAAACCTGGAAATAAAGCATTCAGTTTAGGAGATCAGGAGTGAACTGAGCATAGGAAACAGAGCCAACCAGATGGAGGAAAGAATTAGTGATATCGAAGATAGGAATATAGAAATGTCTCAGAGGGAAGAAGAGAAAGATTGGAGCATAAAAACACAAAAAAGAAAGAGCTCTACAAGAGATACTTGACTACATAAGAAAAAGCAATATAGGAATAATAGGCATACCAGAAGGAGAAGAGAGGGAGAAGGGAACAGTAAGCCTATTCACACAAATAGTTGAAGAGAACTTCCCAAACCTGTGGAAAGAGCTAGAACTTTGAATCCAAGAAGCAAGCAGTATACCTAATTACTTTAATTCAAAAAGGC